>NC_041215.1:65759828-65796626 GCF_002837175.3 Physeter macrocephalus | reverse complement strand
CCATGGGTCACGGGCCCAGCCGCTCCGCGGCACGTGGGATCCTCCCAGACCGGGGCGCGAACCCGGTTCCCCTGCATCGGCAGGCGGACGCGCAACCACTGCGCCACCAGGGAAGCCCGAACAATGTGTTTTTAAAATATCATTATGAACTCATGTCTTAAGATATATTTGTTATGTTTCAATATATTGTAGTTGTTCTTAAGTTCAAATTGTCTCATCTTTGGCCAGTGGGAGCCAATTCAAGTTGGGTTCTTCAAATTTACTCTCAAGTCCTTTTTTTTTTTGGTATGGGGGCCGCTCACTGTTGTGGCCTCTCTCATTGCGGAGCACAGGCTCCGGACGCGCAGGCTCAGTGGCCATGGCTCATGGGCCTAGCCGCTCTGCGGCATGTGGGATCTTCCCGGACCGGGGCACGAACCCGTGTCCCCAGCATCGGCAGGCAGACTCTCAACCACTGCGCCACCAGGGAAGTCCTCAAGTCCTTTTTATATGACCCCAATAATCTTTGATAGTTTTCATGTTTAAAGGTATGATAAGGGTATTTTAGGCTTATCTTGGCCATTACCTATCCCAAACCTAGAATCAACCTTTGCTTCAAGGAATTTGTTTCAGGGGCAAATGATGTTTAGTGTCCATAATTGGAAACATAAGTATGGGCTTGTTGCTACTGTAGTAGTCCCTGTTTTTAGGCATTTACAGTGGGCAGAACTAAGAAATATATATTTTTAAATATAAAATATGTGATGAGTTCATTCTAATACATCCAGTTCAAATTCATGATCACAGAATTTTTATGTAACTCATTGATTTTACATCTGTTTCTTTTTTGTCCCACATCAAAAACACCAACTTCATTATCCATTTGCTTTTTCTCAGACTGTGCATACAATAATATTACAATAACACCACCAATTAATACCACAAAACTATGGCTAATGATAACAAATTAAGTTCCTATTTTGTTGCTTCTTTAAAGTTCATTTTCTTAGTTTAAATCCTATGAGGAAAGTACTGTTAAATTATTGTGTTTGTATGTGATTTTTAAAAATTACTGTGTTTAAAGTCACTTAGAATATTCTTCTCTGTATGGTTATGCCACCAACTCCATATACAATTAAGTTCATTTATTTCATTTAGATGGGATTGCTTTTAAAATTTAATGTATTTTTGTTTTATAATTATGTAAATTATTTTGTTTCCAAAATCACATTTTTATGAGAAACCTTCCTACTATTCTATCTTTACTACCCTCCTCCTTTCCTTTTCACAGGTAACCACGTGTTTTAAGGTTTTGACTTTTCATTTCATTTAAAAAGTGAAATACATATACAGATCAATGGTAGCATGCCATAGATGCTTTTCTCTACTTTGATTTTTTTTACTTAACAAAATACTGGAGCTGACAGTGAAATACTTTATATTCCATATATTCTTTATTCCTTTTTAAAAATTGCATAGTACTTCACTGTATGTGTGTACCGTAATTAATTCAGCCATTTCCCTATGATGGACATTTGTGTTATTTCCAGATGTTAACCTAAAACAATAAATGGCCAGTTATTTTACCAGCAAATGGGTTTATTTGGGGGCAGCAAAGAATTGCAATTCGTGACATGCAACTATGTGAACCACGTGCAAGTCCAATAAAGCAAAGGAAAGAAAACTTTTTTATAGAGGAGAAGGGGAAGCTGGGAGAGATGTTGATAAACAAAAAGTCCATTGGAGGAAACTGGGAATTCAAAGTATAATGGCTCTTAATTGGCTGAGTTGTGACAGTTTCATTGGCTGAGCTGTTGCCAGGCAAGGAAGAGATCTTTCTTCCTTCTGCTGGCATTTGTAGTAAGTAAAACAGTGTCACTTCCAGCTGGAGATGCATGGTATGTCTTTTCCTATTGGGATCTGTATGGACCTTGACTGGTACATGGGCTCCCTCTTTTGGCCTTCAGACTCCATTTAGTGAGGTTTCTCTATTAATTTTCATGCACACTTTTGCTATAAGAAACAGTGCTTCAATGTATATTTTCTTATATACTTATTTTATATTTTTTCAGTTTTGGTCAGATTCTTGGAAGTGGGATTTGCTAGACACAAAATAAATGCATATGTAACTTTGCTAGATACTGTAAAATTCTCTCTCGTTGGAGTTTTTCTATTTTTCACTCTAACAAAGAATACTTGAGAGTGTTCCTTTTCCCCACAACTGCCTCACTAACAGGCTGTGTTGTGAAACTTTTGGATTTTTGCCAATTTGTTGGGCGAGACATAGTATCTCAGTGATTCTTAATTTGCATTTCTCTTATGAACAAGGTTGAGAATGTTTCTATTTAAGGGGCATTTGCATTTCTTTTCCTGTGAAATGTCTGTTCATATCTCTTGCCATTTTTCTCTCAGGGTGTTGGTGTTTTATTCATTTTTAGATACTCTTTATATGTAGGGTTATTAAATTATCTCTGATATGTTACAGATTTTTTTCAGTTTCTCATTTGTCTTTATACTTCACTTGCAGTAATTTTTTTTTTCTCAATACAAAAGCTTTTTATTTTTACATATTGAGATTTACTGATATTTCACTTTACTGCATCTAGTTTTGACCATTGTTAGGAACGTTTTCCCTACTCTCCAACTATAGAGGAATTGACCCATAATTTCTCCTAGTACTTGTGTGGTTCAAATTTTTATATTTAAATATCTGATCTTTTTGAAATTTACTCTTGGAACAGATCCAAATTCGTCTTTTTCCTTATGACTACCCAGTTATCCCAACATCACTTATGAAAACGTCCATCTCTTCCCTACTGTTTTGAGATACAGCTTTTGTCTAAGTTAAATTTCCATATGCACTTGGGTAATTTCTCAACTTTCTATTGTGTTTATTGGTCTTTTTATTTCATGTGCCAATGCCACTGTTAAATTATTAAGCCTTTATAGCATATTTTAATATCTGATATTATACCCTCCCCCTACTCCCAATGCTCTTTTTCAGAGTTTTCTGGGCTTTTCTTGTTTTTTTTATTCCAAATGAATTTTATAACCAACTTGTGCTTATAACAGCATTCTTTTTTTTTGGCGGGAGGGCGCTGTGTGCCTTGTGGCACGGCATGCAGGATCTTAGTTCCCCGACCAGGGATCAAACCCATGCCCCCTGTAGTGGAAGGGTGGAGTCTTAACCACTGAACCACCAGGGAAGTCACATAACAGCATTCTTAATCAGCAGTGTTTATTAGAAGCACCATCAGAGTTTTTTTAAAAAAGGAAATAAATACTAGGCCCCCACCCAGACCTAGTGAATCTCTAGATATTGGGCCTGGGTATGTATATTTTGAAAAAGCTGTCCAGTTGATTTTAATAATCCCATTTAAAAATGACCTATGGGGATTTCCCTGGCAATCCAATGGTTAAGACTCTGCGCTTCCAACGCAGGGAGTGCGGATTCGATCCCTGGTCAGGGAACTAAGATCCCATATGCTGTGCAGCGTGGCAAAAAAAAACAACAAAAAACTTATAAAGCATAAATTCAAGGTTAATTCCAGACTACCTTATGATTTGTTTTACCTTACGTATTCTGGACCTTACTAAATGACTGCAGCACTTACCCAGTTCCCTAAGCCAGAAACCTCTCTAGTTTTCCTTTAGTCCTTCCTTTCCGTTAACTCTCTCTGTTTTCAGTTGGTCACAAAATCCACATTTTACCTCACAAACGTCTGGCTTTAAACCTCCAATACCACTGTCTCTTACCCCTTTTCTCATGGACTGTTAAGTAATCTCTTCATACTACAGTCTATCATCTGCCCTGCCTACACAGTTATTTTTCCCTAAAAATAAGGTTGATCATGTCACTTCTTTGCTGACCTTTGTTGGCTCTCAGGATAAATTCAACCATGGTACATAAGGCCTTTCACTCTCAGGTCCCAGCCTCCTTTTCCTCCTTAGTTCCTGTAATTCCACACCTCACACTGAATATTCCTGTTACAATGAATTTCTCACTAGTGGATGGACATCACACCTAGTAGCTCTTTGCATTTAAATTTATGGTTTCTTTCACTTAGAATCTGCTCCTGCCTTCCTTGCCTGGTAAGCTCTCAGTATTTAAGATGCAGTTCAAATGGCATTTCTTTGATAAAGCTTTTTATAGACTCTCAGTTAGAATTAGTTGCCCCATCCTCTTTATTCTCACAAAACTTTATTATTTGTATCTTTATAATGTGATTTTTGTGAGTCTTTAATTTCCGAGGAATTTCACACTTTCAACATCAACCAGAATGTGAGCTTTTCATGTTTTTCCAGCCTCTAGCAGAGTGCACAGCATACAGCAAGCACTCAAATGTTTGTTCAGTGAATGAAAACAAATAAAGCTTCATTAGTCTGTACTGATTGAAACAGAAACAAGACATGACAGTGGCCAGCTTGTTCTACTATTAAGATCTCTCCTTCGTTTGGCTTTTTGTAGTTTGTAGTCAGCCTAGACTTTGTTCTCTGTCCATGGCAATTCCTTACTCTTTGAAGGTCCATGTACAATACCTACAGTAGTAAATTAAATACCTGTCCATCTTTATATCTGCCTGTTTAAGAAGTTCTGTCTTGGTCCTAAAAATAGATGATGCTTTATAGAAGAAAGTGCAACAATGTAGTCTATAGTGGTGGAATAATTAGTTTATGGCATTATAATTTAGTTAAATTATTGGTATTAGTAATTAGTTTAGGTATGTATCACATAGAATTTCAGAAATAATTATCAGTTATACTGGAAAAGATCTATTTGATCATTAAATTCTTTTACAGTTCTGTACATGATCAGGTATTGATTTAGATGATGATCTTAAGTAGAAGACTAAGTGCTATGGGAGACAAATTATTTTAAAACTTGTGATTATTTTCTTTTTTTTCCCCCCTCAACTCTATGATTATGTTGTCATCTCTGAAATGATCAAATGTGATAACATGAAAAAGGGAAGGAATCATATTAAAATATAATTTAGGCACAACTTCTTAGTAAGTGGGTATCAAATACTGGAGTAATCCAGTTTCAAATTTTTAGTGTATCATTATTTTTAAAAATCAGTTTTAAAGGTATAGATTAAATTGGATAATTAATATATTTGAATTACCAAATAACAACAAATTATTTTAAAGATATATTTTAATATAAAAATTGAAGCTTTTGTTTTTTTATTGAAATATAGAAATTCATTTTATGAATTTTAGATATCAATTTGTGTGAGTTTTTCATTTGTCAACTATTTTGTTAATTATTGATTTTCATTTAACTGTACTTCACCTTTACGAATGTTGCAAAAATATTTTTCAAACTATATAAAGAGCCCTGATGATAATAAAAATATAGTTTTAACATATTTTAAAGACACCAAGATCAATTTCTTCACTATCACCAGTTTTATCCCTTATTCTAACCTTTGATGACACTAAGTCTTATTTTAAGTTATTTCATCATTCAACCAAGGAAAAGACAACTTTGTGTTAAATGTGGCTTCAATTTTTAATTATATATATATACATACACACACTCTCTTTAAAAATTTTTTTGAACTGTGGTTCTAAAGTCTCCCAGGAGAATGATAGGAGTTTTTAATGTGAATTTTTCTATAAGTTAATCACTTTCATTATCTGTGAAGCATTTTTTCTATTGATTAGGCATATATCCAAACTTTAAATTACTAAATGAGTTTTCTTATGTTAAATAGTTTCCCCCACAGGTTTTCTTCTCTAAAAACTAGGCAATGTAAATTACATATTCTTATGAAACTTATTGTTTGGAAAACCAATGTGCCATCTTCAAACCCAGTATTATTTCAAAATGTTATTGGAACCAAAAATTGAACTATGCTTTGCAGTATACTGTTTAAAGTATTTAAGTAAAAGATACATCCTAGTTATCTAAGATATTCAAGTTTGCCACAACTTTATTTCAAGAGAAATGTTTTAAGAGAATTCTTTATGAAAATTGAGACAATTTGAATCTAGCTATTTCTTTTTATCCTTTCAAAATTGAGTATTTTCAACAGTAATGCTAGTGATTAGGCAAAATGTCAGAAATGGATTGTTGAAATATTAATATTAAAATACTTTATTTACATATAGAAATATCAGTGAATTGTCTGGTTTACGTCCAAATATTTTAAAATACATTTTGAGTAATGACACTATTCTTTAAATGCATGAACTTTTTTATCTGTTAAGTAATATGTAAATGCTGGCTTTCCACACTTGTTGTAGTCTGTATTTTTCTTCTGTAATATTATTAGTAAATTTTGATATTGTGGAACTGTTGACCAGTCATACATGTGCAGAGCTTGCCCTCTGAGTTAATTAAATATGAGTTAATAATATATTATAAGGAAATTATTATCCTTATTACAGTTATTAGGTAGTTACTCAAATTATAGCTTCAAAGGAATGCAGAGCATGGAAAACTCAGGATTAAATTATGCATTTGAACCTTAGGCCAGCTTTTACTGTAGAGACAGTTTTCTGCTAAGACTGAAATTGTATGTCATTGAAATTAAATGCTTTTCTGGGGATGGAAGGTTCCAGTTTTTAATGAAATTACTGAGTGTGGTGTAGTGAAATGATTAAAATCTGTATTCCGGGAATGTGGCAGGGAAAAAAAATCAATAAGTGCTAGCACAGCTTTGCTGCTCAATGTGAATCCTGAGAATGAAATAAACTACTACAAAAATAATAATTAAAAACATATCAGCACATTAATTTATTTAGCATCAGTCTCCTGAGACATCATCTTCACTAATTTTTAGCATACATTTTACTATATAATGAGCAGCCTTCTTTTCAGATATCCCTATTAGACAGGCAGTATTTCTGCCCTTCCCCCCAGCGCTCCTGCATTGCAATCATTGTACTTGCACTTATTATGTTACAAATGACCGAGGTAAGGCTGACATTCTCAGTGCATGCAAAAAGACCTAGTCTGCCAAGCTTTTTTTTTTTCTTAATGAAGCAGCTTTGTGAAATCTCCCCATGTGTTAATACTAATGAAGATCCTCCAGCACAATTAAAATCACAGCCAGTGGCTGAAGAGGAAACATAAAACAATAGCATCTTTTAAGATACATTTATCCACATATGCATGTACCAAATATACATATATGGTCAAATTAATTTTCTATAGCTTGCCTTTCACTTGCTCTTTATCCTGAAAATTAAATTATACAAGTTTTAATTATATGAACTTTTGAGACTTTAATGTGTTCCAGGGGAAAAACACTACCTCAATGAAAAAAAATTTTAATTATTTATCTTCTTGGGTAATAAAGCGTTACCACGGTTAAGGCCTTTTTAAAAGAATCATTTTTAGGAAGCTAAAATGGGTGGTGTGCCGTAGGAAGGAATTAGGTGTACTTCACCTTTAACTTTTTTGGTTTTAGGATACTGAAATTGGTGGGAGAAAATGGAAGGGTAAAAAATAGGAAGTTGGAAGAAATTCTGGGGATAGACAAATAGTATACCTTGTGTGTAATATAAAGATGGAGCAATGGGCTACCCAGTTTTAACTTGATTTTTTAAATGTTCTAATTCGTACAATTAGCTATCCTCCCCCCCTTTTTTTTTTTGCCCTCTCAGAAGCTGGGGGGAAAAACTACTGAGGTTACCTTTTACAGTTCTAACTTATAACTTTAAAATGATTTACTATTTTAACGTTTTATTTAAATTTTAACTCAATCCATAAACATCACAGCAGCTTAACTTGCCGGTGTCAGGGCAGTAGCGTTTTACCCCGGGACCATTTTGCGTCCTGCTTTTTATTTTGAGTTCCAAACATCCACGAATTTTTGGTATATTACATTAGTTGGCTTTTAGACTTTAACCAAATTCTGAGTTTACAGACAAAAAAGTTTAGGTAGAAATGGTTAATATATGCTCCCTATTCGCCAGTGTACTTTCTTTTTTAAAATTACGTTTTCAACCCTATTTTCTGTCTTCTCTACTTTTAACGGCAAAACAAAACATTTGAGTTCCTTAACTTTTTCCTGGGACAAGGATCGGTGCAAACTCAAAGCTACAGGATTCTTGGGAGGAAGAAGCAACCCCCTCCCTCCCTTGGCTACTTTAGGAGCTGATAGGTCATTTATTATTGGAACTGAAATGGTATAAACAATTCTCTTTTTTCCCTTGTTAACAGCAACTTTCATTGTTAGAGAGAGGAGAGAGAGAGAAGCCTCGTTGGTTGACGTCACTTGGTTCATGAAGCCTTCACCTAGAAGTGAAGCTGCTGAACAAACCTTGAGAAGAATCATCTCCTGCTTCAATCTGCTGCTGGATAGGAACTAATCAGAGAGAGAGAGGCGGAAGACGGAGAAGGAGGGCGTCCAGGGCTTTCCCGATCACAAATCTCACCTCCACTCCAACTCCCTTTATACTTTTCTTGCAAAAATAATAATAGAAATAAGGAGGTGGTGGGGTTTCCAAAAACAAAAATCGTAACCTTCAACCATCTGGGGAAGGCAAAAATCCCACCCACCGCAACTCTCAGTTCGAAAGTAAAGGTGAGTTTAAAATCCTCGGGTGTGAGGGGTGCGGGTGAAGATGAAAATTCCAAATATTGTAAAGCCGGTTGAAACCGAAAAGGAGAAACTACGCTCCAGAGAGCGGGTTAGACTCCGGAGTTGCTTATCTCGAGGCGCTCGCCCTGCCCGCCCTGCTCGCCCTGCTCGCCCTGCCGCGGCTGTTTACCCTCGCTGGTCGGTCTGTCTCTTTGTTGTGCTGGCTGGAAGGCTGGGGTGGTGCTCGGGGTCCCGAGAGCAGTTTGGGGGAGGAGGACGCGGAGATGCGCGGTTCTGGGTGGGAGGGGGGGTGCGGTCTCAGGAGAATGTAAACTTTATTCCTAGCTGCCGGTGCGGGACTTCGGTCTAGCAGGGCCGCGGGCCGTGCCTCCGCCGGCGCAGGCAGACGCTGCCGTGGCGAGTCTGCCTCCTTTGTGCCGGCCGCCCTGCTCGGCCGCCCGGGCTTCGCGTGTCCTTCCTCCCTTCGGCTTCCAGCGCTCAGGTCGCCGCCAACAGTTGGGCTTCTCAAAAAAGAACAACCTCTGGCACTGTTGCGATCGCCGTTCCTACCCGGGAATAGCCGCTGCTCCCCCCATCCCCGCCGGGGTAGTTTCAAGATACCCCCCCACCCCCACCCCGTCCGCCTACCGCTGCCCTTTTTTGCCTCCGCCCCCTCTTCCCTGTAGGACTGCTTAGCTGCGGCCGCCACCCCACCCCCGATTCGGGCGTCTTTTGCTCTCTCTCCCGTAGTAGCTTGGAGCTCAGGAGTTTACAGAAAGTGAGCTGGGGGGGCGGGGAGGGGGGCAGGTGGGACTGGGAAAAGATCTGGATACCTGGGAAGGTCTGTTTCAGTACGCAGAGGATTAGAGGAGCATAGCTTTTCCGACAGTAATGTCTGTCTCCCAGCAGTTCTTCCCCGGGAGCTGCCCCCTGCTCTCAACTCTTCTTCGGTCTTCTAGTCTTCTTGTTGCTCCCCCTCCCCCCTTCCCTTTCGCGGCTCCTCTCCTCTTAAAGTAGTTCCACGAACCCTAGATTTGGGACTTGGGAAAGGAAGGAAGTGTTCGGAGAGTCAGAGCTGGCCCTGCTGTTTGGGAGATTTTCCCTTCTTTTCTCTCCCTCTGTATTTATCTTTTGTGTGTTGCTTCCTTATAAAGAGAGAAGCAGCTGCAGTCCTTGGCCGAGTTGTTGAAATTTATCCCTTTGTGTATATTACAATATCCTCCATTTTTTCCCTCTGCCCTCTAAACAACAAGCGTTTCGCCATCTTGGGCAATTTTTATTCCCAAGTCCCTCATTTTTTTTTTCTTATTTTTTAAGGAATGGAAAGAAGCCTTAGAAAGTCGAAAAGTGTGTCTGGGTACGACTTAAAGTTTAGGGAATGTTCAGGGGGTCCAGTGACGTCATGTAAACTTTATGGAGAAATTTTCCCAGGAGTAAATTTTTAGCTTAATTTTTTTCCTGTTTTAAGCGACCATGTAAAAGGACCATGTAACTTAACAGGCTGACGATAAGCTGTGCTGCTTATTTTTGTGTTCTCTCAAAGTGAGCCCTCAGTTTCTGCACATTTTATGTTTTGGTAACAGGTGGAAAATTATGTGCAAAAAAATGGTGGAAACTTTGATAGTGTCCTTTGGTATTCACTTAGCTTTTGTCTGCATGTTTCTTATACTTTAAAGGATTTGAATGTTATTTTCAATTAGCATGTTTCCTTTCTTATTTACTCTACTCACTTCTGTGGATTTGTCTTTAATCAGCTTGGTTACCATTTACGTATACTTATTTTAGATGACTTAGATCCCCTTTTGTAATTAACTTATATTTTTTATATATGCCTTTACATTTGAAAAGATATAACTTGAAAATACCTGGAGATACTGGATACTTTAAAAATTTAGTAGCAGTATTAAGTAAAACTATTGGTGAAAATGTAGTTAGTATTTAAAAGGCAGAATAGATTTTAAAATATATTCTATAATCTCAAGTTATATGCCCTTTGTCAACAACCATTATGAAAAGATAAACAATAAAAACTGGTGTTTTAATTTGCTTGTCTAAAATAGTTTTTCACCTCACTAAAGTTCGGTTGGTCACATGATCAAACTTAATGATACACTGACTGGTATATAAATAAGAGGCACTGTAAATTGAATGGGAAAGTGGAATTCTGTCTCCTGTAGTCGTTTTCAGTCAGCATATTTACTTCTCTTCTAACAAGGACATGAAACTGTCTATTTAATTTGCATTCTCTTTGTCTTCTGGGTTGGGGAAAAACATTGACTACAGTTAACTCAAAAAAAGCTAATAGAAACATTTCTGAGTACATTGAAAAGGTTTGCCTAACACATGAAAACTTATGTTGTATGTGGTATGCTTTTATCTCTGTAGCAGTCTTATTTGGTGTTATCTGCTCTGCTATTTACTTAGGAATTTGCTTTATGTAAAACGCTATATAGAAAGCTTGACTGAATTGAGCCTGCCATTTATGTGAATTGTAGGTAGGTGAAAAATGTTTAAATAGTTAAAAGCACATAGAACAGATGGTTCTAAATTATACATGCAACAAAGGACTCGAAGATTTGGCAGATTATAAATGGCAAGCAACAGAGGATAAGCAGTTTAAGAAAATGGTAGTTAAGTACATTTGATGTCTCACACCTATTGTAAACACTGTACATATTGTCACTGTGCTGCATAATCAATAACTTAGACACATTGAGGTGCTTGTAAGTTTCAGATAGAAAAAAGTAAGATTTTACAAATGTTTGAAACGAATGGTTGAATATAAAATTATTTTAAGCCTGTGATGACAAGAGTTTTTCTTTTTTTTGGAAAATCAAATTGTATGCTTTAAAACAGGAAGTTATTTGTAAGAACTTAATATTGTTGTACTCATATAATGGTTTGAAGAGAAGTAGGAGTAGATATATATTTTGAAGTACAGAGAATAGTATATTTACTGTTATTATATGTTAAACTAGGGCTGAACTGTGTAGCAGCATTTACTCTTTCCAACACTACTGAAAAATATTTTTAGACTCTTCAGTCTTGGAAATGCATTTAATACAATACTGTTGGCATAAGTTACTAAATACATATTAAATGAAAGAAGGGTATATTTTAGTATTAATTTTTGAGTTTGTGCATAACAATAATAAGGTTTTACTTGGTAACTATAGTTTACTCAGTTTTAAAAATGGAAAGATTTGTGTGTAGGTTTTGCCTTTCTAGAAGAATCTGAGTAATTATATTTTGCATTTTCAAAAGATTTAAAATAAAAGTATTCAATTTGGCAGAAATTTGTTTTTATTTTTATAAGCCATTTATTTAAAATGCATATGAGACTGTAATGGAAACCTTGGAATTTTAATTCTGTTGCCCTTTCTCCCATTTCTTTGTTTGCATGTTTATTATAGAACTGCAGTGTAAAGGAGCAGATGTTTTGCCAAACATCCTGATGTGTTGCTTTTTCTTATGGGAGTGCATAACTGTTCCTTCTGATGCATCAACTTGACAGCTGGTTGATTTCATGGAGCTGCTAAGAAGCCATTAGTGGTGTCATTGAATTGAAACAGAACAGTCACTCCCAGCTCAAACTGCAATTGTTAATGTCTTTGTTGCTACTTTTGTGTTACTATACAAGATGTAGGATATCACAGTTGCATGAAAGTTCAGTTTTTTGTCTTATCTCCTTGAATTAGTGAAAGTATGCATTAGAAGTTGATTACTTTTAGGTTTAAAGGTTTCTCAAAGAAAGCTTTTAAGTTGTAGTTTTTGGGTTTTTGACCTAGTCCTAGCTAGAACCACCAAAAGAAGGTATGATTTAGCACAAAGTAATGTGGGGATTTTGACCCCTAGATGAAATTACATCATCAAGGTTTAATGATTTTTAATAAACTTGATGTTCTGAGGGATTAATTCAGTTACCTAGTGAGGTATTTTAAGAAGTTTTTGCTTGTATTAAATATTTTATATCATACGGTTTTAAAAATACTGTGCTTTATTTAATAAATGTTGACTTGTTGGAATAAACATTTCCTTAAACTTTTGTTGCAGAAGATAATCAGAGGAGAAAAGAATTATTGAGGAAAAGGGCAATTTGGGGTTTACTTTTCTTTATAAGGAGGTTAAAATATCATTAAATAATTGACTAGTAGTTATTAAATGATTTTAAAATTTGAAATTATATTTTTATTGTACTAGTAACTTTTATTGGTAGTTTCAGCTATCATACTTTGGTACTAAAATGGTGTTGGATCACCATTGGTGCTGAAGTGTTTTCTACTTTTTCTAATTACTTGCTTTTTTTTTTTTTTTGGTGGGAGAGGAGATAGGAAAGGAGAATGAAGAGTGATGATCTCAACAGAAAAAAACACATTTAAAAAAATTTGTGTAAAAAAACTTAAGGGTGATAAGTTTAAGGATAAAATGTAGCTTATCACTATGTTAAGAGATATTTTCTAGTTGTAATATTTATTGATTTTTAATTTTAAAATCTTTAAGTACACTAACAATTTTTCAAAGAGCTTGACATTCATAACATACTTAAAAGTTTGCTTTTAAAAGAAGTTCTTAAAATGAAATTGATAATTAGAATAGATAATTTGCTGAGGTAAATCCCATTAAAAGGACTTCTTATACAATATAAACAAATTTAAACACTTATAATACACTGCTGAGTGATTTCAGAATTATGATTTCCTGAAATAATAAGTTTTCTGAACATGCTTTTCTTTTAAATAGATCATACATTACTGAGACTAAAGGTAAAATTTATATGTGGGTAGTAATGCTTTTATATAACCTTTTAATATAATCACCATTGCAGTTTCTTAAAATTATTCTGTTACCTTAGCCTATGATTCAATTTTTGAGAAATATATTTACTCATAAAATATTTGTGTCATGTCAGATATTCATATAAACTAAATGGTAAATTGAGTTGTATATTAAATGTAAGCTTTTTTTAAAGGAATCTCAATGCTCAGCTCATTTTTAGAGATGACGTAATTTTAATTGTAGTGCAAATAAGCATCCCGTAATTTAAGTAGGAGTTTTTCCACATTAGGTTTCTTAAAGGAAAGCAGTTCTAAACAGAAGAGTCATAAAAAGTTTAAACTTTCATTCATAAGTTTTTCTGTTGACTCTATTAACTTTGGAATTATGAGCAATAAATATGTTTGATAAATTTACAATTACATATGGAGCTTAAACTAAAACAAATTTACATGACTTTTAAATGTGTTTTGAATGCTTTGTGATTTGTGGCAAGTCATAACATAGTTTGAGATGTAAAATATCTAAGAGACCTGATATTTTAAGCTAAACATTGAGCTTTTTAAATGAATAACTCTTATAAGAACATGAGGTGAAAGTAAGTACAGTTTTTATTCCACATATTTAGAATTTACTATGTAAGATAAGGTGTTTTTAATTTGTTTTTAAAAATAAATTAATGCTTTGAATAGTTGTTTTTATAATTTATGACATTTGGCTTGTACTTTGGTTTTTTAATGCCTTTCAAATAAAAATTAAATGTTAGAGATAACAGTAATAATGAAGGTAATATGCATAGATCAGAACCTTTACTAACTTTATGTATGCACACGTGTGCATGTGTATGTAAGGAAAAAGGAGCATTTTGTTTGAAGATAATTATTGTATTTCAGCTATGTGTAGACATAATTGTGTTTTTCCTCTGTTTTCTCCTCTTAACACTTTTCCACAAGCATGCACTCATTAATCAAAGACGGTGCACTCCTGCTGAGGGCAGAGAGGTTCATCAAATTGGCAGTCAGTTTGGTGTAAAGAACGGTGTCCTGAAGCTCTTAACTCGCTGGGACATAAATAAATCTAAGGTCTTTGTATGCAAACCCTGGAGGTTAATACTGTATAATTCAGTGTCCTGTCTTTGTTTTTATGATTGATGTTTTTAAATGTTTCAAGCTTGATGCAAGTCTTCTAGTAGGTCAGGTCTGACAATCTGATTGGCCGAAGTAAGAAAGCATTAGGTTGTCAGAAGGACTTTGAGTTTGCTGCAGAGATTTTGATTTTTTTCCTACGAGATCATTGTTATATTGCCTGAGCTGTTATAGGAATGTACCAATGATTGACATCCCCTGCTGTGATAATGGACCCAGTGCATGAAATGCCAATAGTTTGGTCCTATTTGTTCAGAAGCTTACTGCTATTTGTATCCTTAACAGAGCTAACATGTAGAACAAGCAGAACTACTGGGATTTCTCTGTAGAAATAGTGCTGGGATTTGGCTTTAACATGAATTGGTTGCATATTCATAATTTAAGAACAGCTGGTTACAGCAAGCACATAGTCATTTGCAAGCTATTATAAACCATTCCACTCACACATGGAGCCTGTGCTTGGTGGATTTTTTTTTTTTTTTTTTTATTGATCTACCTGCATTTAAAATCTGGTCACTGCTGCTACAGAAGCTCTTCATTTTAGCTGTGTTTGCAACATAGAACAGCTTCAATTTTAAATATTTAAACTAAATGCTGAATAAAATGAAGAAGCTTTGAAGGAACCAAATGTAAAAGGTCAATAATGTATTACTCATTATATGTCTCATCTTGGCCCAAAACAAACCAACCTAGATTGTACATCCATTGTAATTTTTGGAAAATATGTTTTATGCTTTTGCCCATAGATGAATAAATAACCAAATTATCTTTGATATGAAAATATTGTTAATTATATTTTACTAGTTAGGTATAGTTTTAAGAAACAACACAAACAATAAATTGTGATTAATTAGCGTGTAAAACAGTTTCATCTAATGTGTAGTAAAATGACTACTTTTAATTTTGAGTGGTATAAGGCAAGATAGGAAAATCAACAAGACATTACAATTGGATTAGAATGATGTTAATCCTAAAACTATAAAGCTATTCAGAATTTTTAGAAAGAATCTAATGAGGAGTCTCTTCTGCTTTTTGGGTCACTTCTGGAATATAAAGCACAGCTATACGGTTACAGTATTGAAATGACATGTGTAAGCTAGTCCAGCTATAATAGTGTTCTGCATGTTGTGCTGCCTAGTAGTGACTGAAAAGAGAGGAGAAAACCACTACATCCCGAGTTTTCACATTGAAAAGAAAATCACTTATCCCCAGTGAGAAGAGTAGGAGGAGAAAATGTTAAATGTGATTTCAGATATTCTGGTAGGAATCACAGGGAGCTCTGCCTTGATTTGTGTATGTTAAAGTAAGTAGATGCCTGAGTGATTTACAGTGGTGTGGTGATTATATCAAGCTTTCCACACAGCATAGTGTTAGGTTCACATGTGCATGCATGTGTTTGTCCCTACACTAGATGATGAAGTAGCTTTCAGCACTTCAAGGTTGAGTACCAGTCCTAAGAGTGCATTTTACTGTTTCTTGGCTTCACAAATGGCTGGATATGTTGGTAATATCACAGAATATATGGCCAAATTTAATGTAGCTGATAGTAGGCTGTACTTTTTTCTAAATAATAAATTCAAAGGTTATTAAAGGACATTTTAGTTTTGCAATAACTTTATATATATATGTATATAGTTAATTTGCCATTATTGGAGGTTGCATTAGTCATTTTGTGAATTATTCTATGCCCTTTTTTTCTCTCCCTTTTGACTATTGGCCTTTCAGTTATTTCCCTGCTCTTTAGCATCTTAACACAGAATAAGCTGAGGAAATAAAAGGAAGTAAATTTCAAATGAGTCTAGTTTCGCTTCCTCCCCCACTTCTTAGTAGATCAGATGGAGAGAAGTCCTTAGATTTTCACCAAAATGAAGGTTTAGGATTTTATTTGTCTACCTTTTCTGGTTCTCATTATAACAGATAATTAATTTAGATAAAAAGAAAAGTGAGGTAATGGATTCAATTTTTAAAATATTAGTAACCCAACAAAACAGTAGAAAATTTAACCAGTCAGTACTTGAAAACTGAATTGACTCAATAACCACAACTACAGGAGAATCACAGGTATTTGATACACTTTTATTGTTCTAGCACTAATAATAGGGGAAAAGGAGGGCAGCTACCTTCATTCATCAAGTTTGTACTGAATGCTGTCTTCAGGCATACTCGTGGAATAAAGTTTGTGAAAGCTCAGAGTAGGCGAGAGATGACTTTTGTTCGGAATCATTAGAAAAGGCTCTTTGGTTTAGGCAGCTTTGAATTAGACCAAGAAGAATGAATAAACTGAATATTCAGAGATCTGGAAGAAAGAATGCAGCTAAAATAGGACAGCCTGAGCCCCCTCTAGAACAAATTAATTCAGGCTAGATCTATTGGGCATCTGGAGTGGTTGTGCAGCCTTTTTGGGGTCACCCCAGAAGGAAGAGAAAATGTTATGGGGTCCTGCTTTTCCTCCATTGCTTTCAAAGTCTGCTGCTTGGCTTTCTCTGGAGAAGGTGGGTTGATCAGTTTCAAATCATCCATTTCAATGATAGGATTGTTGTTTGTGGAAGCCAGGTTATAACTGACAAAACTGCCCTTTCTGGTCAGAGTTATTCAAATATTGTGCTTAACGTAAGATTAACAAGAACCACTTTCTTCTCCCTCATTATATTCCTATGCTTCTATAAATGTTTTTTCTTGAAACCTAATGCATGGTCATACCTACTAAGAACATTGAGCAAAGAGGACATCACCTCTGTTTCCCTTTTTTTAGATTTAATGATGACGAACTAGCTTTCCAAGGGGGTTTGATGTCTTCTGACTCAAACACTTTTACTTCTTTTAGTTCCTTTGGATGAATGAAGGCAGACAGACATACTGGCTGCACTGTCAATAATGGGAATATCCATAAGGACAAAAAGCAACTGAATGTATAAGCCCTTACTTTAAATTACATCAGTACTGCATTTCACTTATAATAGAAATTCCACGAAGAATAGAAAATATGAAAAGGAAAGATTAAAGAAAATTCAAAGACAAATGTACAAGAAAGTGTCATAATTTTCAATGATTAGACTTTTCCATACTTCATTGTTGCTGTACTAAGATAATGAAGCTTATTCATTTTCCTTATTTGCAATATTGTGATGAACATTTACTTGAAGGGATGTGTTAGAAGAAAACCTTAAAACTTTTATGTAATCATTTCTTATCTTGATGATGATGAGTTTTGAGTAAATGGAATGTGAAAATGAGTGGAAATAGAAGGCTATCTAGTATCTGAGTTTAGAGAGAAGCCATACTTATTATCTTTTCTGGTTGAACCATGATGACATGGTTGTTGAAACATAACTTCTGGACTTCCTTGGGAAAAGGGTCATTGTTAACAAAAAAAACATTACGATGATGTAAGAAGGAGCAAAGCCTATCCTGTGCATCTGAAAAAATTAGGGAGCAGCCTGTAAGTCACAGGATAATGTATTTCTCCTTTTATGGGTTATTAGTGTAGCATAATGAAAGAAATAGGGTCTGCAAGGCAACAGTAACAGATTGTGGGTCAAATCTATTTTAAAAGAAGGGTACTGCAGAGCTAAAGGAAATGTTGAGGGTAGGCAGTAACAACGACAAAAAGAGGAGACAGTTTTAAAGAAGGCTTTTAAATGGAGTCAAGAGGAGTGTAGCACTGTTATGTAATTGAGTCCTCTTGGAAAGTATCAAGATTTTCTTCATTCTGGTCTAAGTACCTTAGCATTAAATTCCTGTGTGTTCTTATTAATATTTTTAGCAGTTGTTGAGAAAATAACTCTTATCTATAATCATACCTTGGGATTTTGAAGTAGGAAGTTGACGGGTTAGGGAAGGGCTGTGTAAACAGTAAGATAGTTTGTCCAGGAAGAGAACATGTAATAACTTTGGCCAGTTAGGTAAAAGCTCTTTCCCCTTCCCTCTCCAGAAAGAGATGTACTTGCCAAAACTCATAAAAGAGAAGAATTGGTTTAAAGAATATGTAAATGCTTTTGTACTAAGTGTGAAATGGGAGGGAAGGAGCAAAGCATGCTTGGGGGGAGGAGAGGAAGAGCTGAAGAGAATGTGACCAGAATTTCCCTGTTTTTGTTTTAAATGAAGTGTTGTTCTATGACATAGTACCTTGAATTTGACCTTTTTCATTTTAATGTGAAACACCGTTTGTGAAATAGATCATTTTTGGCAACGTATTGCAAATATTTTATTCTTAGGAGGGAGCATCTGATATGTTGCAGCTGAAGTCCAGAGATACAACTAAATTAAGTACATGGGCCTGGGTAAAAATGAATTTTTTTTATGTATTTGTAATCTTAGCACTTCACAAGTGAGCAAAAAATAATCCTGTAGCCACCCATGGAAACAATCACTAACTAGTTCCTTATGTTTAGTACTGTTGTGATATGCTAACTGTTCTGTATTAGGCAGCAGTGATTAGTTAAATAAATTGTTAGTTAAATTGCGAACAAGAATCGGGTCAGCATCTATTTTTTAATAACTAGAAACAATTCAAGGTGCCCAGAAATAAAATGCATCGTCCATGATATGCTCAAGGAGTTAATAATTTACATAGAAAGGACGTACAGAAAGTCATCTTTTGTGATTTTTATATTAGAAATTCAATTATTTATGTCAGGAAAAAAGTTTGGGGTAGGAAAGGAAAAACAATTTCTTTTTAAAATTAATTAATTAATTTTTGGCTGCATTGGGTCTTCATTGCTGTGCGCAGGCTTTCTCTAGTTGTGGTGAGCAGGGGCTACTCTTCAGTTGAGGTGTGCAGGCTTTTCATTGCTGTGGCTTCTCTTGTGGAGCATCGGCTCTAGGCCCGCGGCTTCAGTAGTTGTGGTGCTGGGGCTTAGTTGCTCTGCGGCATGTGAGATCTTCCTGGACCAGGGATTGAACCCGTGTTCCCTGCATTGGCAGGCGGATTCTTAACCACTGCGCCACCAGGGAAGTCCCGAAAAACAATTTCAATAGCCATCATTGACTTAGTGAACTTATGCTCCAAGTGGGATACATGTCCGGTGCTCTCTGTTCCTGAGTAACTCTCACAGTGGGGCATCTTGCAGTAAATGTGGCTCTTATGTCTTAATATAAATGTTTTTTGTGTATCATCATAGCTTCTAAATGCAGGCTAGCTATGGGTATCCGGAGCTCAATTACATAAATTACATCTGCTTTATTGCTGGTGGTAAAACTGGCTGTGTTGGACTTATGAGGGACAGTATAATCTCTCTCCAGTGTGGTCCATGTCAATGATATATATTTAAAATTTTAATAATATTGGAGTATGGTTGATTTAAGGTGATATTTTTAATTATATTTTAATACAACCTACTGAATAGAACCTACCACACTCCCCAGTCCACCAGTAAGATGAGTTTCTGCTGTATATGAAGGTTGCATGGTTTGAGATAGTTTATATACTTAAGTATTCCTGTCCCCCAAATGTTAAAAAAAAATTGCTTTGGATTTAAAAGGGTTCAGGGAGATGGTGAAACTTAAGTTGGGCTTTGAAGGAAGTAGTAAATATTTTAGCTTAGAACAGCAACCTGAACAAAGGACAGGATGGAGGGAAACCTACCTAGCTAAAATTTGTTTGAAAATCATGGGAGATAAAGTTAGAAAGGGGGTTGGGTTAGCTAATAGATTTTCAAGCAGAGGTGTGACATGATTAAAAAGTTGTTTTAGAAAGGTAGATTTGGAAGAAATCTGTTAACTGTATTGGAAGAAATCTGTTAACTCTATAGAAAGAAGAGGCTATTAAAAGAAAGATCAGTAATTTATTACAGAAATTCCAGTGTTGGGTGGTAACGACTAGACTAATGGCAACGTGAATGGGCAGAAGAATTGATATGAGGTACATAATTTAAAGGAATGGGGTTGGGCTAGTTGGGGGAGGTAGGAGATTGTATTACCTTACATTTAAATTAATTTCATATGACCATAACAATAATTTGATGTAGTTGAACGCTTATTTCCTCCTTTTCAGACGATGAAAGTGAAAACTAGAGAGATTGGCTGTGGCTTACCGCTCACCAGTGGTTAGATATTTTTTCTAATACATCATACAATCTCATGATGAGTTTAGCTTAAGACAAACTCTCATCTGCTTTTTAAAACCCCCTCTACTTCCTTCCTGGTATATCACATTATGTATAGATGAATAATCACATCCAGTTAGCCTAATATTTTTCATTTGCATTTATGTTTATAGCTCTGTATGTATTTATACCACTGCCAGACATCACTTTCTGAAAACCACTGGGAGATAGGAGGCAGCATACCGTATGTTATGGATCCCTGAGTGTAGACTTTCATGACTCCATGATTTTGTGTATGATCTTCCCTATATGCAATTATTATTTTCTTTCTTCTTGCTTGATAGAATCTGCTTATTTTCTATTATCCTTCTGAAGAGCTACTTTTGTGAAATCTTCCCAACTGTCTACCTCCCCACAAGATTATCAGATTCTTCCCTTTGTGCCCCAGTTGAGTGCTAATGGTGGAATACATGGTTGTGCAAATAGATTCCTTCCTTCCTACCCTTATAAAAATGCTTCAGTGAACATTTTTTATTCATAATGCTTTTATTTGTTGTTGTTTGACGTTATTTCATAGGACGAATTCCCAGAAATGCAATTGCTGGGTCAAGTGCTAGGAATATTTAAAAACTCTTAATCTACATATTGTGAATTTGGCTTTTGCAAGGATTGTATGATTTTATATCTCAGTAGCAATACATAACTTTACCTATTTACCACACTTTCATTGGATTGGGTATATTCATTATTTTTAGCCCTTGCCAATTGCGTTGCAAAAAACTGTACCTTATTTTTTATTTTATTTTTTTGGCCGTGCCACACGGCCTGCAGGATCTTAGTTCCCTGACCAGGGATTGAACCCAGACCCTCGGCAGTGAAAGCGCAGAGTCATAACCACTGGACCACCAGGGAATTCCCAAAAATGTATCTTATTTAATCTGCATTTCTGTGAATAATTAGAGTGACCATTTTTCAGTGTCTTAACCTGTTGTATTTCTCTTTTGTAGTTAGTCTTTGATGTTTACCTGTTATTGCACTGAGATCTTAGTATGTTTATGATAAACTATTTATAAATTCTTCTAAATATTAATGGTATGTTTTAATTATATTTACTATAATTATTTGGCTTTATAATAGTGTTTTAATTTACAGAAATGTGAAATATTAAATTGTCAGTTCTTTAGATTTTATAAAACATTTTATTTCTATTTTTAAGCTTAAAAATGCCCTTGGCAGAATTTTTATAGTCACATCTCATATTTTTATCTTATTTATTTATTTAATTATTTTTAAAAATAAGTTTTGGAGGACTAATTTTTCTCAATGAAGGTATAAATCTTTAGATTGAAGAGAAGCAGAGTTTTCTTTTTAAATTGAAGTGTAGTTGATGTATAGCATTTTGTTAGTTTCAGGTGTACAGCACAGTGATTCAGTTATATATATATATATTTTTTCAGATTGTTTTCCATTATAGGTTATTAGATATTGAATATAGTTCCCTGGGCCATACAGTAAATCTTTATTGCTTATCTATTTTATATATAGTAGTTTGTATCTGTTATTCCCATACTTCTAATTTATCCCTCCCCCGACTCCCTTTCCTCTTTGGTAACAATAGTTTGTTTTCTATGTCTGTGAACCTATTTCTGTTTTACATATAGATTCATTTGTATTATTTTTCAGATTCCACATATAAGTGATATCATATCATATTTGTCTTTCTCTGTCTGACTTACTTCACTTAATATGATATTCTCTAGGTCCATCCATGTTGCTGCAAATGGCAATATTTCATTCTTTTTTTATGGCTGAGTAATATTCCATTCTATATACATACTACATCTTCTTCAGCCTTTTTTTTTTTTTTTTTTTTTTTTTTTTTCGCAGTGCGGGCCTCTCACTGTTGTGGCCTCTCCCATTGCAGAGCACAGGCTCCGGATGCGCAGGCCCAGAGGCCATGGCCCATGGGCCCAGCCGCTCCGCGGCATGTGGGATCCTCCCGGACCAGGGCACGAACCCGTGTCCCCTGCATCGACAGGTGGACTCTCAACCACTGCGCCACCAGGGAAGCCCCCATACTACATCTTCTTAAACCAATAGTCTGTTAATGAGCACTTGGGTTGCTTCCATGTCTTGGCTATTGCAAATAGTGCTGCTATGAATATTGAAGTGCATGTATCTTTTCGAATTAAGAGTTTTCATCTTTTCCAGCTATATGCCCAGGAGTGGGGTTGCTGGATCCTGTGGTAACTCTATTTTTAGTTTTTTAAGGAACCTCAAGACTGTTTTCCACAGTGGCTGTACCAATTTACATTCCAACGAACAGTGTAGGAGGGTTCCCTTTTCTCTATACCACCTCCAGCATTTATTATTTGTAGGCTTTTTGATGATGGCCATTCTGACCAGCGTGAAGTGATACCTCATTGTAGTTTTGATTTGCATTTCTCTAATAATTAGTGATGTTGAGCATCTTTTCATGTGCCTCTTGACCATCTGTATGTCTTCTTTGGAGAAATGTCTATTTAGGTCTTCTGCCCATATTTTGATTGGGTTGTTTGTGTTTTTGATCTTGAGTGGTATGAGCTGTTTGTATAGTATTTTGGAAGTTAAGCCCTTGTCAGTGGCATGGTTTGTGAATATTTTCTCCCAGTCTGTAGGCTGTCTTTTTGTTTTGTTTAGGGTTTCCTTTTTGGTGCAAAAGCTTTTAAGTTTGATTAGGTCCCATTTGTTTATTTTTGCTTTTATTTCTATTGCCTTGGGAGACTGACCTAAGAATCAGTCAGAATCAGCACTGACATCACTACAATTTATGTCAGAGAATGTTTTGCCTATGTTCTCTTCTAGGAGTTCTATGGTGTCTTACATTTAGGTCTTTAAACCATTTTGAGTTGATTTTTGTATATGGTGTGAGGGTGTGAAGAAGTGTTCTAATTTCATTGATTTACATGGAGCTGTCTAGCTTTCCCAACACCACTTGCTGAAGAGACTGTCTTTTTTTTCCCATTGTATATTCTTGCCTCCTTTGTCTTAGATTAATTGACTGTAGGTGTATGGGTTTATTTCTGGACTCTCTGTTCTATTCCACTGATCCATATGTCTGTTTTTGTGCTAATACCACACTGTTTTGATTACTGTAGCTTTGTAGTATTGTCTGAAGTCTGGAATGGTTATGCTTCCAACTTTGTTCTTTTTCCTCAGGTTTAAAAAAAATTTTTTTTTATTGAACTATTGTTGATTTACAATACTATATTAGTTTCAGATGTACAACATAGTGATTCAATATTTGTATAGATAATACTCCATCTAAAGCTATTACAAAATAATAGCTATATTTCCCTGTGCTCTACAGTATATCCTTGTTGTTTATTTATTTTATACGTAGTAGTTTGTATCTCTTAATCTGATATCCCTATCTTGCCTGTCCCCCTCTCTCTACTGGTAACCACTAGATTGTTCTGTATTTTATTTTTGGCATTTAAGTCTTCCCCATTCCTTTTTGCTAGGAAAACTGTCTTTCAGTGCCCATATTAAGGCCCAACTTCCCATCACTACTTATTATCTATACTACATTTCCTCAAAATCCCTGCTATAAGGAATGTTAAACTAGATAACTAAAGGTCAGCTTTTTAAAGCGTTGTCAATTTTTTATTATTTTTTTCTACCTCTTGTAAAAGGACTCTTTCTAAAAAATATTAATTTTATTACATAGTTCTGAACATATTAAAAATAAATTTTCATTGATCAGCTAGGGTTGTCATCCTGCTAAATAATTCTATTTCTTATTAGATACCTGAATTAAGACTATTTGAGAATATAACTTGGACCTTTAAAAAATAAATTCTCATATTATATTTGAGCTGTTTGCTTGTTTATGATAAAAATAAATTGTAAATGCATCTCTACAGCTTGCCAGTTATTCCTTCTTACAATTAATCATGTTCATTGCCCTTTGATTTTTCTTTTTTTATATTCATTTTATTGTTTATTTTCTAACTTTAAAAAAAATTGAGGTATAGGGGCTTCCTTGGTGGTCCAGTGGCTAAGATTCTGCCCTCCCAGTGAAGGGGGCCTGGGTTTGATCCCTGGTCAGGGAACTAGATCCCACATGCCGCAACTAAGGGTTTGCATGCCACAACTAAAGATCCTGCATGCCGCAATTAAAAGATCCTGCATGCCGCAAGGAAGATCCCGCATGTGGCAAAAGAAGATCCAGTGTGCCGCAACTAAGACCTGGCACAGCCAAATAAATAAATAAATAAATATTTTTTTTTAAAAAGGAGCACTCTAAAAAAATAATTGAGGTATGATTGACATATTATATTAGTTTCAGAAGTACAACATGACTTTTCTTAAAATTAAAAGTATATTTTTTACTAAAAAATATTCTCAGTTTTGAAAAACACAGAAAAGTATTAAGATAAAACTTTCAAATATCCAAAATTCTATTATTTGCTTTTTAAATTTATTTTATGTTGAAGTTTATATAGTGAAATGAAAGTGTTCATAAATGAAACAGCAAGTTAGTGTGATGAACCTCCCCTCTAAAAGGTGTAAATGGGGGGAGTGAGCATGGAGTGAAATACTTTTGTGATATCAACTAAGAAAGAACCAAAAAAACCCATTGGATTAAGTGATAAGAACATTGGTGACCTTGGCAATAATAGTTTCAGTGGAATGGTTTGGACTAAAGGTGAAGAAATAGAAACATGGAGTTTAGATAGCTTTTCTTTCTTTCCTTCTTTTCTTTTCTTTTTTGTAAAGGAAAAGGAAAAGAGATTGGGAAGTGTTCAGGAAGGAAATGTGGGCTTGAAGATGACTTTCTTAATAATGAAAATAAAGATATAGCGGCAGGAAATATGATTCAGAAATTCTCTGAGAAGTGAGAAGAAACAGGTTCCAGACCCATGTTAGACTGATTGACATTAACTAGAAGGAGGAGTACTTCTGTAATTAGAGGGAATTGGAAAATCTGTGGATGTATACAACAGTGACATTGCAGCTTTGGTGGAAAGAAATATCAGAGAGTTCAGGTTCCAAATATCAGAAATTCTTCAACCAGAAATGGCTTTTTGCTGTTTTTTAATAAAACAAAGTTTTAATTTCCAATCTTTTTTCTATGTATGCATGTATATATGTATATGTCAATATATACATATATATTTTACAAAGTAGCAATGTTATATGTAGTTTTGCATTCTCCTTTTTACACTTTATTTTCTTTTTGGATTATATTATGAGCATTTTCTCATGTCATTAAATATTTTTAAATAGCATATCATAATTGATTCAACTATAAGTTTGGGACATTTAAATTGTTTTTGGTTAGCATATGTTACAATATATAATGGAATAATATTACATCAAACATCCCTAAGCCTTTTTGCATATTCTAATTTATTTCCTTACGATACATTCCTGGAGATTGAATTGCTGTGTCAAAGCATATGAATATTTTACATATACGCAGCAGTATTCTGGTATTCTGGTAAATGTTAACAACTGGCTTGTGTGTCTGGTGTAGGGAGCCCTGATTTGTAGTGTGTGTTGTTTTCTTTGGTATAATACTCCAAACATGATCTATTGCAATCCAACAACTTAATACCACTGAACAGATATGAGATGTGCAGTCATACAACCATTATATAGTATTTACACCAAACTGATAAAGTAGACGTAAATGATGTCAACAGCATAGGCAATAATAAAATGTAGTAAAATAAGTGAGGTAATTAGGGAGTGATCAGTTTTAAGTGTTTATTACCTTATTTTTAATATAATTTATTGAATGGTAAGTTTATATAATTTAACTTTTAATAATGACTATGTTTAACAACTGGGTTGCAAAATTCCTGAAAATTTAACAATTGGCTCTTGTGAGCCATTATGAGTAAGCTCCAGCACACCACTGCTAGGTTATCTTTTTTTTCTTTTAATCCTCCTCTTCCTTTCCTCTTCTCCTTCCTTCTTCCCTTTTCTGATATTTATGGTGGAATTTTTCTTCCAAGATTGCTGTTTTCAATATAGGAAGAAATATAAATACTTAGAAAACAAATGTTTTATTCTTTTTGTTTATGGCTTCGAGGTTAATCTTGCTTTACTCTTGAATTTTATTATAGATGGACTCTATTCAAGTGAAAGAAGTAAAGTGTGGATTCCCAGCTTTTTTTCCCCAAAACTCTCTTATTGTTTCTAATAATTTTTTACTTGATTCTCTAGGATTTTCTAGATATATAATTATATTATGCAAATAAAGATAACTTTCCTGCCTTTGATTCTAGTACTTATAACTTTATTTTTCTGTGTAAAGAATAAAGTTGGTCAGTACCTACAAAGCAGTGTTAACATTGAGCATCCTTATTTTTTCCAGATTTTGGAAATGCTTCAAATACTGTATCATCGCCTATTGGCTTCTTTAATGATGGCATTTCCCTCACTAGTTTTGGCGCTTTTTTGGTGGCTTTTGGTTTGTTATATGTGTTTATGAAAATCACATTAAGCAAGTATCCATTTATTTCTATTTTATTAAGACTTAAAAAATTCAGAAAGGAAGTTTAATTTTATTTAAATGCATGAGCAGCTTGGTAATTCTTGATGACCTTCTTCATTTATCTTAGTGTTGTTTAAGTTGGTTTGGTTGGTTTTTGTTTTCTATTTTGTGCTAGAGGTTTAGATATTGATGGCCTTTGATATTTGGGGTAAGCAACAAGGGGACCTGAGCAACAGAAAATAAAATTCAGATATGTTTTCCCCTAGAACTTTTTCTCTGAATCTCTTGAGATCTGTGCTGTGGGTGTACCTGTGATCCTATGTTTGAGGGTCAGCCTTTGATTTTAGCAGTTCTACTGCTTCATCCTGGCTGACCTGTGAATGGGGCCGTGGGAGGGGGCAGCAGGAAGAGGAGAATGGCCTCTCTAATACTGTGGATTATGAGTTTTTTATGGTAAGTCAGTGCTTACTTATGTCTGCCTAGTCAGACTTGATCATTACCTGCAAAAAAATGTCTCTTTTTCAACCCTAATGACTGGTTGAGGAAAATTAAAACAATGAGGCCAAAATGTAGCCCATGATGTTTTTCTGCTATGCGAACATGGGTCCCAAGCTCTGTGATTCCCACTTCTCGTTATAGGCCTTCCATGTCCCTAAACTTTAATTCTGCAAGTTACGAGTTAGGGTATTTCAGAATATTCTCAATTATTTCCTAAAATCTACACCTTGTACTCTTGGGGCATATATGTATAAAATAAAAATCTTTTTATAATATTGGTATTTTCCCTGGATTCTTGAATAATGGCATTTCCCTCACTAATTTTGGTCCTTTTTGGTGGATTTTTGGCAGTGATTATGTGAATGGATGCTATCTTATTCAGATTTTAAAGCTCTTTTCACATATCCAAAATATTCTCCTCAGAAGAGCTTATACCATTTTAAACTACTGCTGCTGGACTTTGAGAATTTTTTTCATTGTATTCTTAATGGGAGTAATTTCATTTTAATTTGTATATCCTTCATTGTTATCGATAATCATAGGTTCCTAAATATATTGGGGTATGATATTTATGTTTGAATTGTTTAGAAGGAGTGGTTTTGGCAAGAGTTTTGGAGTAATGTGATAGCAGTAATCCCCAAATAGCTGGTGTCATTGTAAAGTATGGTTGGTTATTTTCACAGGTGCAACAAGAGTTAACCATGTAGGCCTCCTTGAGTTGGCTTTTGCAAATCTAGAGCCCATACACTACTGTACAACTATTAAGGCTACAACATTAACTTGACTGTAACTTTCCATAGGGAATCTCAGCTAGGACATTTAAAAGCTACTGTTATTTGCTTTCCTCAGGCTAGGAAAGCAAGCCCAGGACACTACCAGATTTCACCTATAGAAGTACCCTTAAATATCCCTCAAATTTCTTAAGGTTCCTAGCCTGCCACAAGTGATCTTCCTTATCACATGTAAGACTGAGCCTTGTAAGCCAGGGACCAGGCCAGGTTTCCTGCAAGGGCTCTCTAGGCATTGGATCCTTAAGCCGACCTTAGTTTCTTACAAATACCTGTTTAAATGAGCATTGTTCTCAAATGTGATACTCTAGGTAAAAAAACTTGGGTTGCTTAATAGATTTTTCCAATTATATCCTAATAAAAAGGAGGACAGATTCTTAACTGTATCTGTGCAGATATCTCTACTGCCATGAAACGGTGATTCTCTAAAGAGTTTCTGAATTCTAAGGGTTAGAAAGAGTCATAATATATATTTTTTTCAGATAATATTTTTAAAGCTTCATTTTAGTTTACAAAAGCAGAGTTTACTAAAGTGTTGTGGTTATAGATAGCTTAAGAAGAAAGAAAACAGAACACTAAAACATTATCAACAATATTCCAGTCAAATAAACTTTCTATAGTCAGTTCATTCAGTACTATGTGTGTAGTTTTTGTTGTTGTTTCTCTGGAGCTTGGGTTAGCTGTCTGTTGTTATGAACGTTTCTGCTTCTAGACTAAAAAGAGTCCTGGAAATTTTTACTTAGTCCAAAGATGGTCTGAAAGTTGTTCGAGAGATGTCACCAAAAAGCCTTACCGATATTTTATTCTTTGAAGTGTTAATAGTTACAAGTACCTGGCACAATTCTTTCCACAAGCTCTGAAAGTTTTTTGTTGAAGACACAAACTTTCGCTTATAGCTTATGGCAGAGCTTTCAAGGAAACATCAAAGTAAAACAAAAGCTGTCTGTGGAAAACAAGAGACTTAATGGCTGTGGTTAATTTGTTACTCTAATTCATAATATGAAAATGGAAGAGAGTAAAATTCTCTATTGGGGTATGGTATGTAAATATGTCATAAAAGTTTTGATCAGCATTTCCCCTGAGGGTAAAAATATAATGGACAGTGAGGGCATTGACACATCTCCAGGGACTTCTCACAACAAAAAATTTCTGAAATATTTACATTAATAACATGTTACTTATACAGACTTAACCTAGGAAAGGATAGGTGTCTTTTTTGATTTGACAACTTTTCCCATGTGACTCTTAGAATAGTAACATATAAAACAAACCTAATTCTTTCTAACACCTCTGTTTTTATAAGGTGAAGCAACAAGTCTTTTTGGCTTTCTTGAGGCACCCTGGGAAATCTCAAAGATAGGTTAGTATAAAATATTGTAAAACGTTTTATATAGTCTATATTTAGGATATGATTAGGAAAATGCAAAATTGAGAGTTGTTAGAAGATTTGGGGCTTGATAAAAATAGAATCATGGGTACCTGAGAAATAATATTTGGTTATCTGTTTAATCAAAGTAACATTAAAAATAAACATAGAAGATAATATGTTTGCTGATTCATAAGTGAGGAGGAACCTTTATTACTTTTTTTTTCTTTAGATAATCAAGGAAGTAAAAAAGTGAGCATAAAGCACAGAAAATTATTCTGGTAGGACACAGCATTTCTACTCTTTACGCACACTGCACAGAAGGTATGGAATAGCCTTTCATATTGAAGATAAAGGTATTAATCAGTACCTCAAGGAAGCAAGCCCATCAACATTGAATGAAATTTGCTAAAATTTAAAATGTTTCATAGCTTCTTTTCAGAATTGGCTGTTATAAATCAAGGCAAACAAAATTCACTTTCCAAGTTAGGTCCTTCTTTATTGTCTTTCATGTTCTGGAATAAACCAGACACTTCATTTGAGGTTAGTGGTTCTCTCTAAGGGGATCTGCGAGGTCAAAACAATATTTGTAACAATATTAAGATGTTATTTGTATTATTGTGCAATACATTAATCTTTGCTATTTTCAAATGTATCAGTAAATAAGTATTTAAAATAATACCTCGGTTTTAATTTCCAATATGGTAAACATCAATAGCTATAATCCATATAAAATAAAAGCTCTTTGGAGTCCTCAATAATTTCTAAGAGTGGAATGGGGTCTGGAGACCAAAAAAGCCCAAGAATCCCTTCTTTGGGATGAAACACTTTTTTTTTTTTTTTGACAAATAAATGCACATACTCAGTTGTACTTCTCTGTCACTGTTGCTCCTAAGGTAGCCTCTACTGCTCATATTGATTGTACCTTTTAGCTAAACTAATTTCTGTTTCACAGAGAAAAGTTAGGGGTGGGTAATTGAGAACTGTCTGCCATACACCAGCATTTTAGCAGACTAGCAGAGCTCTTGATCACACACAAGACAACTTTTTATAGCCATATAAATGCCTTTAAACCTTAAAGAGGCAAAAATTGACACTTTCATTAACATGACCCAGAACTATAGCCTGTCAATATTAAAATAAGAAGCAAAAGTATATAAGCTTAAAACTATGCTTAGTAATTAATGTTTCAGTATTTTATCTTACTTAGATTTTTTTTCTAGGACTCTAATAATCATCATGTAGTTAACTCAATTTAATATCAGTCCAAGGCTTTAGGTTACCTAAAGATCTTGAAATTACCTTCAAGCTGCCATGCTACAAAATAGTTACTGCTGAAGAAAAATTTTGCTAGAATAATGATCCAGTTTATTAGAACATAGAAATTTTTCAAAATTATAAACATTGTATGGGATTAATTTTAGCTTATTGGGTTAAAGCTATAACTTTTTTTAAACAAAATTTATTAAATTAATCTATTTACCAAAGATTTGCCTTAATTATGCAAACTTGGGTTCTTAAAAGGTCCTGACTTTGTTTTTATTAAGTATTTTTAAAATTTGTTTTGTAATGCACATTTAAAATATTAGAAGTTCAGTTTTTTATTCTCTGAGAAATTTGGTTTAAAGACAATGAAAGGCCTGGAAATGGATAGTGGTGGTACTGCACTATATGAATGTACTTAATACCACTGAAATGTACATTTAAAAATTATTACAGTGGTAAATGATATGTTATATATATTTTACCACCAAAAAAAAAAAGACAACGAAAGGCACAGATAACTAGGTAAGATGTCCTCGATGGGATATCAGCAATCTTTCTTTGCCTTTGGTAAGTCTTCCACAATTTTTCCTCTTAGGAACATTATTACAAGAGAGGTTAGATTTGGATGTGCAGAACTAAAGGTACAGTTCAGATTGTCTATAGGTAAAGATGAGATGCAAAAACTTGGCCAACGTTTGAATGTTCACTGTGGAAAACAGTGGTAGATAGGGTTGAAATATAGCTTTTGGACATACTCTTTGTTTTCTGATGTTTACAGGTTAGGAGATCATATGTCTTATAAATGAACATTAAAAAAATTATTTCATTTGTCACAAGGAGATCGGGGCTTACAATTTTTCTGTTTCCCTCAGCAGTAGGGCAAGCCCATTTGGTAGGAGTTTTGGCCAAACTGCATTATATTTTAGTGCTTTACTTTGTGATATATTTGTCAAGTATTTGCTAAAGTCAAGGAACTCTTAGAGTTGGGATGGGAGAAAATAAAAAGATGAATAAGATACTTTATTGATTATCTAATTCTGTTTAGCAAAAAATTTCTAAGATTTAGCAGCTTAAAACAACAAATATTTATTTCAGTTTCTGGGGGTCAGGAATCTGGGATTAATTAAGGTGGTTTTAGCTCGGGTTTTCTCACGAGGTAGCTGTCAAGTCTGTTGGGACAGCAGTCATCTCAAGTCTCAGCTGTGGCTGGCAGCTCTGCTGCCAAGCTCACAGGTTACTGGCCGACCTCAGTTCCTTGTTGGCTTTGGCAGGAGGCCTCAGTTCTTTGTCACATGGTCATTTCCATAGTGCTGCTTCTGACATGGCAGGTTACTGCCCCCAGAGTGAGTGATGAGAGACAAGAGACAGAGACTCTTTGCAGTGACAGTGTTTTGAGAGAGGAAGAAAACTTTGAACATAAAGCAATTTGGAAATGAATAAACAGTTTAAAAATTCTAATAAAGTCATGATTTTGGATACTCACAAACTTAAGACTAAGATCCCAGAAATACTTAGAAAATATACTGAAGAAATTTCCATTCTAAACACATTGTATGTATTTCGCTGGTATAAGGTGTGTGTGTGTGTGTATACAGGAAAGGTTCATATCAGTATTAACAGAAGGTTTATTTTCATTCTTAAAGATATCTGCTTTGCTTGACTTAAAAAGTCATATTAGGATCACTATTTCAAAGAAAAATCTTAAAATCAAGTTCTATTTAGGATCACAAAATAAGGTATCATATTTAAAAGCCTTAAATCTAGTACTATGAATTTTGTTCTAGAAAGTGAATCAGGACACTTGGTGATTCTAGGTTTTTGTTTTGTTTTTGTGGCCACCCATGGTGGGAGTGGAATCAAATTTTTAGCAAAGTTAAAAGTAAAATGTAAATAATTCTCAATGAAAACAATCAAAGGAAAAATACTGGACTGGTAGGCTCCTTCCTTTGAGTGTCTTTAAGATTGTATGAACTATGATTCCCTTCTTCCTTTTTACATTTTAGATTTTCTTAAAATGAAATTACTATATATGCCATTCAATACTTGACTCTCACTACTTAACTGTTAAAGTGTTTGCTTCTGCTTCCTGATTCTACCTTTGTTACCATAGAAACAGAAGCAGACTAGGGAACTTTTAAGATGGCCAGCAACTGAAATTAATGAGCATTCTAACTCATCACCTGTAGTTGTCGTATCCCATTCCTACTCCTGTTTTAATAGAAATAAACAGGCAACATAAGGCCTATTGACTAGGAGGCCTTAAAAAAAGTAGAAAGGACAAACCAACAGATAGACAGACACCTTTATTCTTCACCTGTGTGTGCTCCCCCAACCCCGTGAGGCCCCCAGGAGGATAGTCAGCCCTGCTTCAGCGGTACCTGGGCCCTCACACCTGCCCGCCCTGTGCAAGTGTTCGGCACCAGCCCTGAGGAACATGCTGAGGCCATGGAGCGTGTGAAGAAGGCCAAGGTGAGGCTGCTGCACAACTGGGCAGACGCTGACCAGCGCAGTGCTTGTGTGCAGGGGCTTGGGGTGGAGGGGGCACAGGGCTGGGTCCACGCTGAGCTCAGAGAGGCCCTCACACCCCCACCCACCCATAGGCTCCCACAGGGAGGGGAAAAAAAAGACGGGAACTTAACTCATTTGCTTCAGACTTCTTCACTTGCCTAGAAAGAAAGCTACAATATGATGAAAGAGCTTTTCTAATAGCTTGGGAAAGAGATTTTCATTCTTGTGAAATGGTTAGACCACTTCCCATTCCATACTATTATACATTAAAATGTTTATAATGTGCTTTTCATTTGTAGGTATTAAAATAATACATGTTTTTCTGGGGGATGAGTTTTGATATTATTTTGATTGTTAGCCTCCTGTGGTCAAAATTTTTTTTACACGTTATTTAAGTGAACCTTGAAAAATAGATACAGATCTTAAACTCTGTAAGAAGGTATTAAAATATTAAATTTAACCAGACTGTTATTTGTTTATCATGTCAAGAAATAAATGTTTTAAAATAGTTAAATTTTAGGAAGTTCCCTGGCGGTCCAGTGGTTAGGACTCGGCGCTTTCACTTCCGGGGTCACGTTCGATCCATGGTCGGGGAACTAGGATCCTGCCAGCTACATGGCGTGGCCAAAAAAAAAGTTATATTTTAAAATGTAAAATGTCATGTTTTAAGGCTAGTTAGCAGCTTTTAAAACGTGCTTCTTTGCATTTTTTGTTTTCCTCTTGAAATGTAGATAAATCTGATAATGTCCATATTGGGAATAGATGAATTATTAGAGATTGCTAGAAGTTTGCTTCCTTCATTTCCCCCCCCTTTTTTTTGTAATTAAGAAATAGCATACCTTTTGGAATTTTTTGCTTTAGAAACCTAAATTAAAGTTTCCTTCCTCTGGTTGTTGCCTTTAAAAATTTTAATTCTTATATTGAATCTACCTTATAGATTTATTTTTTGTTTGGTTTTGAAGAACTTTTACTTGGTTTTCCTTTGGGTGACTAACAAAACAGTGGTCCCTAGGTTGGGCATTGTTTCCAGGACCCCTGTGGATACCAAAGTCTGTGGATGCTCATGTCCCTTATATAAAATTGCATAGTATTTGCATATAAATCCTCCTGTGTATATATATATATATATATATATATATATATATATTTGAGTTTAAAATAACACTTAATTTCCTTTGCCATGATTCTCTTACTAGCCATTAAAATAAGCCCAAGCCAAATTTATCACTTTTAAAAAATATACTGAGTTAGGACATCTGTGCATATTGTGTCCACTTTCTTGGGAGTTAACTGATGTTTATGAATCCCAGGAAGGCTAGTTCTGGGAGGGATTGTGGAAGGTTAACAGTGACAGCATCAAACATCTCCCCTATCAGTGTGAAGACTGTGATGTATCATTATAGGATGATCTCCAGCCAGTTATCTCGACTCTCTGGGTTTCGGTGTTCTCACTGGTTAAAATCGGACGCCTGTGTACTTTAAATCATCTCTAGATTACTTATAATACCTAATACTATGTAAATGCTATGTAAATAGTTGTAAATACAACATAACGGCTATGTAAATAGTTTCTGGATTTGGGGCAAATTCAAGTTTTGCTTTTTGGAACTCTCTGGAATTTTTTTTTTCCAAAGATTTTTTGATCCTCGGTTGAATCTGTGAATGTGGAACCTTCAGATATGGGACCTGTGGATACTGAGGGTCAACTGTAGTTGCTTCTTGCTGGGTGACCTTTGTTAGGGTATTGTCTTTAAATCTGGTTCACTCTTAATTCTTCTTAGACTACATGATTTTTAGCCTCCAGTCTTCTATATTAATGGTCTTGTTCTGAACTATTTTTGATTGTGCTTCCCTATCGGTTAAAATGTTTTGGATCATAGATCACCAATATATGTACATTTTTAATGAACTACATAAATTTAATAATATTCTAATATAGTATGTAGGATATATGATGTATTAATGAATATAAATGAAAATAAAATGAGATAAAGATGATATAAATAGGATCCTAAAATAGTTTGCTAATGATGAAGACTTTATATTATTAACCAGTTTCTCGAAGTGCATCGAACATGTAGGGGGACAGTTGTTAACAATAGTAGATATCTATATTTCAAATGATGTATTGTTAAACTCATAGTTATTTTTAGCTGCGGTCATCCTTGTTTATTCCTCATAATGTGGCTGATAACTTGGAGCAGAAGCATCAGCTTTGGCATTTTCATGTTGTCTCTTGTGACTTTATTACTAGTATTATATTCTGTCCTAGTCCTTTTAGCCTGATGTAAGAGAATACCATAGATTGGGTGGCTTGTAAACCACAGAAATTTATTTCTCACAGTTCTGGAGGCTGTGAGATCAAGATCAAGGCGCTGGCAGATTCCAAGTCTGGTGACAGCCTGCTTCCTGGTTCCATAGACCATGGCCATCTTGTTTTGCTGTGTCCTCATGTGGTTGGGGGAGCAACGGAGCTCTTTGGGGCCTCTTTTTTTTTTTTTTCGGTACGTGGGCCTCTCACTGTTGTGGCCTCTCCCCTTGCGGAGCACAGGCTCCGGACCCGCAGGCTCAGCGGCCATGGCTCACGGGCCCAGCCGCTCAGCGGCATGTGGGATCTTCCCAGACCGGGGCACGAACCCGTGTCCCCTGCATCGGCAGGCGGGCTCTCAACTACTGCGCCACCAGGGAAGCCTGGGGCCTCTTTTTATATCGGCACTAATCTCATTCATAAGGGCTCTGTCCTCATATCTTAATGTTAGCTAGCAAGGGGTCACTGCCTGATTCACATAGTAGCCGGTACTATGGTACAGGCTTTTGAGAAAAGAAACAGCTTTATTGTCATGTGAGCTGGCAAGGCTCAAATCTGTCTCTAAGATCTAGGGTTTGGTCAAGCTTTTATGAGTTAGCTGGTAGGGTTGGTATGTGGATCTTCCAATTGGAGAGCTTTGGAACCTGGCCATTTATGGTAAAGGGGCTTCAACATCTCATCTTCCTGGACGATGGACCCTTTGCTTCTGAATGGGTTCCAGCGTTCTGGTTCCGGTCAAGTCCCGGTCCTTTGGTTCTGTGGAGCGGGGGATAAGCTTTGATTCCAGGTGTATTTGAGGTCAAAATTTTCTCCTCTGCACATGCTTCAGCTGCATGATTGGTGGTTTTGTTCTGTAGTCTCTTAATAAACAACTCAGTTATCCTTTTAGAAACAGGATAGGGTCAGTTTGTGCTGGTTATACAATTATCTCCCAGAGGCCCTCCCTCTTTTTTTTTTTTTTTTTTTGCGGTACGCGGGCCTCTCACTGTTGTGGCCTCTCCCATTGCGGAGCACAGGCTCCGGACGCGCAGGCTCAGCAGCCATGGCTCACGGGCCCAGCCGCTGCGCGGCATGTGGGATCTTCCCGGACCGGGGCACG
>NC_041215.1:65749924-65759817 GCF_002837175.3 Physeter macrocephalus | reverse complement strand
CCCGGACCGGGGCACGAACCCGTGTCCCCTGCATCGGCAGGCAGACTCTCAACCACTGCACCACCAGGGAAGCCCGGCCCTCCCTCTTAATACCATCACATTGGGGTTAGGATTTCAATATAAATTTGGAGGGGGTGGCGACACAGTCAGACCATAGCATATTTAATCCATGACTTTTTTTAAAGGAATCTTTAAGCCCCTCTCATTTTGTGAAAGTTGGTTTAAAATACAGTCATGTCTCGGTATCTGGTGGGGATTGGTTCCAGGACCCCCATCAGTTCCAAAATACACAGATGCTCAAGTCCCTTAGTCAGCTCTCCATATCTGCGGATTCAACCAACCACGGATCATACATACAGATGTGGACTGGAGGTATGGAGGGCCCACTGTAGTTGATATAATTTGTAAATCTGGTTTACCATAGACCTATACAATTGTGACTCTGGACAATGTGCTGACCAAATGATTAAGGGTAACACTGTGAACTCTTCTACAGTGTGGAACTCACAGTCTTCCCACAGGATAGCTTGGGTACCATATGTCATGCATAAATGCCTAACATTCAACCCCACGGGGGTGTCTCTAGTCTCAATTTGTGTGTTAAATATTAGTGTTAGTATTTAGCAAATTTTTCTTATTTTTCCTTACTAAAATTTTTTTGAAGGTCTGTTTGGCTTCATTAGGCAATTCATGAATCAGCCAGCATCCCGTTAGCAACTAGAAGGGCACTCCAAGGGGTTGTACACAATGGAAGATTTTTATAGGAAGAAGGGTGGGGCAAGGGAGCTATTAGCAAAAGAAAAGAAAGAATTATTTTTAGACCAGGACATCTTTTTGAAGTCAAGGGAAGGCAGGGATTTTTTATGTGCAGATTGCTTCTTTTTCCTCTGGGGGCAGGGGTCGGGGTTGGGGGGGGGCAAGTTGGAGGGAGAGGGCCCATGTGACAGATTACCTCATTGGTGCCAACCAGAAAATTCTAAACTGGTTGATTAAGATTACATTACTGGGGAAGAGCATAACTGCAATTGTCAGGTATTAAGTCTAGGTTTGGTAAAATTATGGGCTTTAGCACAAGTGATGCCATTTTGGGCCTGTGGTTTCCTCTTTAACAGTTCCCTCCCCTTTGATCAGACTCTCAGCTTAACAGAGAGATGTGATTAAAAATTAATGTATTAGTGTCACTCTCAGCTACTGGTCCTTGGCATGGCATGAAGTTTTTGCTTAATCTCTATGACATCTATGGGTCACAGTTCCAGGTTCATGAATTTTAAGTTGGTCATTCTATTGGTTACTTTTCTGACATTCCAGTCTTAGGGATATCATTTGCTTGGCAGTTGGCTGCTGCAAAATGCATTTATAATTTTTGAGAGAATACAGTGCCAGGGAGATTATTTTGATTTAACTATGAGCAGGATAATTCCCAGTGTTTGGAGTGCACTTCAGAGCCCTGGTCTGCAAGACCCAAACCAATCAAAGACCCCCTTGAAGGGGGGTCTTGGAGTCACCCTTTTAAGCCAAGTGGCTTGCTCAATGGTCTTATGTAACTGAGTTTTAACTTTCCCAGAAATATCAATACAGATGCAACGGGTGGTGGTGGCCCTAGCACACATACCTTCTTGCTTAGCTAGAAGATAATCAATGGCTATTATATTTTCAAGAACAACTTTGGCCAGAGAGTGTTAGGATCTTTGCTGGGCAGCTAATGCTTTAGCAGCAGTGGATTCTGCAGTACTTTCAAGAGTTAAGGAGAGGCTTCTGATTATATTCTCATTCATATTTACTCCTAACCAGGGAAATATAGCCCTGCCAAAGGAAGCGAACCCTGTATCATGAAAATCCTCCTGGTAGGTTTTTTTTTTTTTTTTAGAACAGTTAGTGGCACAGTTAAATAACCTAAGAGGCATTGCCCAGCTGTACACTGGTCATCTAAGCATTCATAAGCCCAAGGAGAATGATAATCACAGACAAAGATAAATCCTATCAGGGCACAATTGTCCATTCAAGCCAGGAGTTAAGTTCGATTTTCTTCTAGCCTGAAATAAAGAGTTATTCTAAATCCAAAGATTACTTCCCTTAGCAATGGCCTGGGAGATACAAATGAGTGTATTATCTTTCCAGGCCAATGTCAGAATAAAGGAAAGAAAGAAAAAAAGAAAGAGTTTCATGTTTAGCCGGAGTAGGGAGTCTTGATCCGGCATCTTGGGCAGAAGCAGTCTACATCGATATCAGCTACTTCTCTTCCTCATCAGTTTGATTTGTAGGTCTCCATTGTTTATACAGGACCAGGTATCAGGTGGGCCTTTTTCAGCTGTGAGATGTATACCCAAGGCTCAATACTTTCTAGTTTTGCAGCAGTGTCAGTGGTTAGGAGCAATTGGTAAGTGGGGCTCCAGGGTTGACTTTATTCTTGGTGATTCCCAATCAGAAGTGTGGGAGAAAATGGGAAACATTAGTTTGGTGAATCTAGCCAGATATTTGAGGAAACTAGAAGAATTCCAATTTAGTCCAGTTTACAGGTATACAACAAAAGCTCAAAGACAGTTAACAGGACTAGAATCTAATGTCTACAAAGGTGCAAACATAATTTTTCTCTCTACAATTACTCCCACTTTTCCCCAAAGATAATCATAGTGAAACAAATTTGTTTATATTAAACTTGGCCTGATTTATTTATAAGTACAGCAAGAATAGTGATTGCCATATAATTTCTTTTTAAAAACTGCTTTGCCTGGGACCTTGTAAGCAGGGTTCCAGGTTGATTTTTCCAAGCAGTTCATTGAAGCTGTCTGGTCATGTCTGAGTCTATGCACATCTCTCTCAAATGTGACATTCCATTCAAAGCCTTGGTGATATAGCCCATGTTTCCCCCCAAATTGGACTCTGTATGATTTCTTCCTATATTTAAATAAATTGTGTAGTCTTTTTTTGCTTATGTATATCTCTTTAAGGTAGAGAGGCTAAATATTAAATCTATACCTCATATACGAAGAAATGATTTTATATTAAATTTTTTATTTTACATGTATTTTAATTTTTAGTTTTAAAGTTGCACAGCAACTATTCTCTATGGAGTAGATTTATTTGCAAATAAAGTTGAACAAAGTCACAAAGTTGAAATAAGCAGGAGTTATCATCTCAAGGGAGAATTATTCACCTAGGGGGCACGTTCAAGCATGTAGGATGTGTTGATTCCACAGTGACTAAAGGGCAGCTATTGACACTGAGAGGGCAAGGCCAGCAGTATTAACCATCTGCAAGGTTTGGAACAGCCTCACTCCAATGAAGAATTGTCCCATCCAAGATGATAGTAGTAACTGTGAAACACAGGGCTAAAGTCGTATTTTAGAGTTATCATTTGTTAGGAAGACTCAAAATTAATTCATAGATTATTTTTTCTATATTATAGATTAAAATTAAAGCTCATTTACATATGTTGATATAATGTCAAAGTATGACCGTAAAAGATATTTTCCTTGCATTGGCAAATTGTTTTTGCTCATAAAGTTCATTGTAGCATTGAGCAACTACTATTGGTAATTCATTTGGCCAGGTGCTGAGACTATAGAGATAAATAACAGTTACTTTTCTCCCTGTTCACAGGCTAGTAGGAGGAAAGAGTCATATAAATAATTACAATAAAGTATGATAAGTACATCAGAAGAATTAGATTTAATGTAAAGAGGTAGCTCTGAGAAAGGTATCTCTGAGAGGGGTAAGGTTTTAGGGAGAAAGTCATCATATTGTTAAACTCTCTGAGAGAAAGGACTGCCTGCATCTTTTCATCTAAAAGTTACGTATTTACAAATCATAGCACTGGACCTTAAACTTGGTAGTGTAATCATAGTCAATAAATATTAGTGATTAAACAAGTTGATATCTTAGCAAATTTTTTTTTTTTTTTTGGCCATGCCATCTTAGCAAAGTTTTGAAGAATTAATTGAAGTATGGCCAGGTAGGCAAAGTGGGAAGGGACAGGCAGGCTTAAAGAACTCGGGCATTGTGGAAGTATTAGCAAATAATGTTAGAAGATGAGGCTTAGATAAGCAGTGAAGAAGCTTGCAAGTGATGGGACATCATTAAAGTTATAGGTTTGTTTTTGTTTGTTTTTTAAAAATATTTATTTCTTTATTTGGTTGTACCAGGTCTTAGTTGCGGTGGGCGGGCTCCTTAGTTGTGGCATGTAAACTCTTAGTTGCAGCATGCATGTGGGATCTAGCTCCCTGACCAGGGATCAAACCCAGGCCCCCTGCATTGGGAGTGCAGAATCCCATCCACTGCACCACCAGGGAGGTCCCAAGTTATGGGGTTTTTAAATTAAGTATTTAGAAAGGGGGAGAGATATGATTAGATTTAGTTAGATTTAGATTTCAGAAAGGTATCTCTCTTAGAACTGTGGAAGATGTAGAGGGAGAAGAGAGAGACGTTATCATTTCTTAGTTGTGAACTTAACACATGTAAGACCTTGTAGGATCAAAATGTTACATGAGGGCTTCCCTGGGGCTTCCCTGGTGGTGCATTGGTTGCGAGTCCGCCTGCCGATGCAGGGGACACGGGTTCGTGCCCCGGTCTGGGAGGATCCCACATGCCGCGGAGCGGCTGGGCCCGTGAGCCATGGCCGCTGAGCCTGCGCGTCCGGAGCCTATGCTCCGCAACGGGAAAGTTACGTGAAAATCAAGTTTTCATACTTTAATTTATATTATTTAGTTTTAGAGTTTATATTATTCTAGTCTATATCTTGTATTTAATAATTTTAATTTTTCAATACATTTTTAGTTATTCTTTATAACTAAGTTTTTTAATGTTAAAAATAACTAATTCATTTATACCAGTGGTGTTTGGATATAGACAGGGAGAATAATTAGTGATCTTGCTTAATTTTTTTTAAGTAAGAAAGTTTTAAGCCTAAAGTTAATAAAGTGGTTCAACTGAAGATTAGTTAACATTTTTAAGGCAGCTTGATAAAAAGCTTCGTAGTAATTCGCAAGAAAAATTCTGAGTTTTATGTAGAATTAGGTGATTTGATTACTTCTACTCAGCAGATTTGTATATAGCCTAGCACCTTCCACAGAAAAACCCAAACAAAACTATTTGGGTCACAAAATGAAAACACATTTTCCAGAGTCAAGTGATAACTTTTTGTCTTGAGATCCTCTCAAATCCTTTTTTGCTATGCCGAATGTAACTTCTAATCATAATATAATTACCACAGACTCTAGATTGTCAATAAATTAACAGTTAAATGGCGATCTTTTTTTTAGTGTGATTTTTAATGTTAAGGCTGGAGCTGTGAAATAATTATATTATTGTAAAAACAATAATCTGCATCTTTACCACACATAAAATGACTTATTAATACATTTAAATTCTAAATATTAAATCTGCCTTACTCATACTTAAAATAAAAAGTTTCTTAATGAGCATTGTAAAGGTGACTTTTGCTAAAATATGGAATAAGTAGGCCTGTAAAGAAAAAAGCCATTTATTTAGGTCAATAATGTTAAAAAGATTATTTTTAAGTAAGCATTCAGGCAGCAAGCAGGTCACTGCTACAAGCCTTCTCATAAGAGAGAGAACTGGAAAACTTGAAAGCTGTCTGGCTGGCGCCATTTCACATAGGGACGAAGTCCTAGCCATTTAATGAGAGCATCACCATATTATGGCCATAAAGCTAATACATAGGAAATATCTGTTTTTTTATTGCAAAAAAAAAATCATTTGCAATTTTTTTATGTGTTTGCGGGGGCCAATCCATACTTTTTCTTTGAGGATGGATTCCCTAATTGGAAATTACTGTTGTCTTTCTTGAACACACATTGTTGTTTTTCTTGAACAAACTCCCCGAATAGAAATTTCATATCAGATTCTTTAAATTGGAGCCAGAACTTAGACACTTACTAAAATTTCTGGGTGCAGATCCCAGTACATTTTTATCATGTTTCCTGACAATATTTTATACTTGTTTTACCTACATATAATTTACCTACATCTAATTTAACAGTAAGTTTTTTTAAAAACTCACTTTTATCAAGTTTTTCAGAAGCATTGACTTTTCATGGAAATACCTTTCTTTTTGCACTGATTGTTTTATGTTGTAATTAACTAAATTATATGAATACAGTATCAGATATCACTAACCTTAATAGGTTTGAGAACAAACAAAATTTCTTAGGCATGCAAATCAAATAATGGAAACAAAAATATGATGGCCTACTGGAAAGAGAAATAAATAATTGCCATTAAGATTTTTGCCTTTGAAAAAATTCTTTGTTCCATGGGCCTGGTATTACCCACACTCATCATCAAATCAAATCATCTTTGAAAGGTATCTCAAAGAGATCTGCCCTGAGGTAGTTCCGGGAGGTCAGCCCTGGTATACTCACCCTCCTGCTCCCCCATACCCCTGAGGTTTTTATTACATAGACATAACACCTTCTGTTTTCCTGTAGTGTCTTCATATTACTCACTTATCTTCCTCCTGCATCATAGTTTTTCCCTTTTTTGGGTTATTACCATCAACATGCTAGGAAAAAAAAATCCTCTCTAGACATTTTCATTCCCCTCATTATTTTCCTAATTCTCTATATTTGCTACTTATAATGCTCTCCTACCATTCCTTCTTGATCTGGCTTCAGTCATGCTTTTGCCTCATATCAACGTCACTGAAACTGTTCTTGCCAGGGTCTCTGGTGACCTCTGTAACTTCAGTCAGTTCTCAGTTCTCATCTTTCATGACGAATCTTGTAGCATTTGACACATTTTACCACTCTATCCTCCTTGAAACATTCTTTTTACTTTTCATTCCAGAATTTCATAGTTTGTTTCTTCTCCTAGTTTTCTATTCTCCCTTTTTTTGCTCGTTTCTCTTCATCTCGCCATCCATGCTCCAGGCTGCAGTCCTTGCACAACTTCTGTTCTTTCACTGTCATCACTTTATTGGTGAAATAATTCACTCACCTGGATTTAGATAGCATCTAAATGCTAATGACTCCCAAATTTGTTTATTTCTTTTTTTAAGAGAGGAATTTAAAAAATTGAGATATAATTGACACATAATGTTATTTTGGCTTGAGGTGTACAACATAATGATTCAATATTTGTGTATATTGTGAAATGATCACTACAGTGAGTCTGGTTAACATCCATCACCACATATAGTTACAAAATTTTTTTCTTGTAATGAGAACTTTATTCCCTTAGCAACTTTCAAATATACAATACAATAGTATTAACTATTGTCATCATACTGTACATTACATCCCATGACATTATTTTATATTCAATTCCCTTCACCCATTTCACGCACCACCCCCATCCATTGCCTCTGGCAACCACCAGTCTGTTCTCTGTATCTATGAGTTTGGTTGTTCTTATTGTGTTTTTGTTTTTTTTATATTCCACGTATAAGTGAGATCATATGGTATTTATCTTTCTCTGCCTTATTTTAGTTAGCGTAATGCCCTCAAGGTCCATACAGTTTTCACAGATGGCAGGATTTCCTTCTTTTTTATTGCTGAATAATATTCCACCATATTTATACATATATATATGTATGTGTGTATGTATCACATTTTCTTTATTAGTTTCTTTATACATTGATGGACACTTAGGTTGTTTCCGTGTCTTGGCTGTTGTAAATATTTCTGCAGTGAACATCAGGGTGCATATATCTTGTCCAGTTAGTGTTTTCATTTTCTTTGGATAAATACCCAGAAGTGGAATTGTTGGATCATATGGTAGTTCTGATTTTAACTTTTTGAGGAACCTCCATACTGTTTTCCATAGTGACTGCACCAATTTACATTACCACTAACAATGCACAGGGATTCCCTTTTCTCCACATTCTTGCCAACACTTTATTATCGTGTGTCTTTTTGATGGTAGCTATTCTAACAGGTGTGAGGTTGATATATCACTGTTTTGATTTGCAGTTTTCTGATGATTAGTGATTTTCAGCACCTAATCATGTATCCGTTGTCTGTATGTCTTCTTTGGAAAAATGTCTGTTCAGATCTTCTGCCCATTTTTTATTCAGATTGTTTGTTCTTTTGCTTTTGAGTTTTATGAATTCTTTATATGTTTTGAATATTAACCCCTTATCAGATATATGATGTGCAAATATTTTCTCCCATTCAGTATTAATTGCCTTTTCATTTTTTTGGTGGTTTTCTTTGCTGCATAGAAGCTTTTTAGTTTGATTTAGTCCTACTTGTTTATATTTGTCTTTGTAGCCTTTTCTTTTTGTGTCAAATCCAAAAAGTTATTGCTAAGACCCATGTCAAGGAACTTACTGCTTATCTTTTCTTTTAGGGGTTTTATGGCTTCAGGTCTTACATTCAAGTCTTTAATCCATTTTGAGCTAGTTTTTGTGTATGATGTAAGGTGGTAGTCCAGTTTCATTCTTTTGCATATGGCTGTCCAGTTTTACCAGCACCATTTATTTAAGATGCTATTCTTCCCTGGAGAGTGGTCAAGATGGCGGAGTAGAAGGACCCTAAGCTCACCTCCTCTCATGAGCACACCAAAATCACAACAATCTGCAAAACAGCCATCATTGAAAGAGACTGATAGCTACCAGAAAAGATCCTCAGATCCTCTACAGATAAAGACATAAAGACAGAACCACAGCTAGACTGGTCGGAGGGGCGGACTTGTGATATAATCAAATCCCATACCCACTGGAGAATAATTATATTACAGAGGTTCTCCCACAGAGTGAGAGTTCCAAGTCCCATGTCAGGCTTCCCAGCCTGGCAGTCCGGCACTGGGAAGAGGACCCCCAGAGCATTTGGCTTTGAAGGCCAGTTAGGCTTGATTGCAGGAGCTCCTCACTCTTGAAGGGCACACACAAAATCTCATGCACACTGGGACCAAGGGCAAAAGCAGTAATTTGATAGGAGCCTGGGCCAGACCTACCTGCTGGTCTTAGAGCATCTCCTGGGAAGCTGGGAGGCAGCAGTAGTCAGTCTGTAGTCCTGGGGACATAGACAGTGGTGGCGAATATATAGGGGAACATTCATCTGCGTGAGCTCTCGTAGAGGCTGACATTCTGGCACCAAGACCTGGCCCCACCCAGCAGCCTGTAGGCTCCAGTGCTGGTAGGGCTCAGGCCAAAGAACAAACTGAGCAGGGGCACAGCCCTACCCATCAACATACAAGCTGCCTAAAGACTTTCTGAGCCCGTAGCTGCCTCTAGATACACGCCTTGACATGGCCCTGCCCACCAGAGGACCAAGACCCAGCTCCACCCACCAGGCGGCAGGCACAGTCCCCTCCCACCAGGAAGCCTGCACAAGCCTCACCCACCAGAGGGCAGACACCAGAAGCAAGAAAACTACAGTCCCACGGCCTGCAGACCGAGTCTGCAGACACAGGCCAGACACCACCCTGGGACCAGCTGGCCTCTGGCCCTTGGGTGATGAGAGGGGAGTGCACTGCTGGGATGCATAGGACATCTCCTACAGAGGGCCACTTCTCCAAGGTCAAGAAATGTAACCAACCCACCATGCACGTAAAAATATAAATAGCAATTTAGACAGAATGAGGTGACAGAGGAATATTTTCAGAAGAAGGAACAGAGTGAAATGACAGAAGAAGAATTAAGAGACGTGGAGATAGGCAGTCTACCCAAGAAAGAATTTAGAGTAATGATTATAAAGATGATCAAAGAACTCAGGAGGAGAATGAATGCACAGAGTGAGAAATTAGAAATTTTCAACAAATAATTAGAAAATATAAAGAACGTCAGGAAACGTACACAAACCTCTTAGATAGCCTCATCCACCAGAGGGCAGACAGCAGAAGCAAGAAGAACCACAATCCTGCAGCCTGTGGAACAAAAACCACATTCACAGAAAGATAGACAAAATGAAAGGGCAGAGGGCTATGTACCAGAT
>NC_041215.1:65748167-65749850 GCF_002837175.3 Physeter macrocephalus | reverse complement strand
CAAAGACCTAGAAGAATTAAAGAACAAACAAACAGAGATGAACAATACAATGACTGAAATGAAAACTACACTAGAAGGAATCAATAGCAGAATAACTGAGGCAGAAGAACAGATAAGTGACCTGGAAGACAGAATGATGGAATTCACTGCTGTGGAACAGACTAAAGAAAAAAAGAATGAAAAGAAATGAAGATAGCCTAAGATACCTCTGGGACAACATTAAATGTAACAACATTCGCATTTATAGGGGTCATAGAAGGAGAATAGGGAGAGAAAGGACCAGAGAAAATATTTGAAGAGATTATAGTCAAAAACTTCCCTAACATGGTAAAGGAAATAGCCACCCAAGTCCAGGAAGCACAGTGAGTCCCATGCAGGATAAACCCAAGGGAGAAACATGCTGAGACACATAGTAATCAAATTGGGAAAATTAAAGACAAAGAAAAATTACTGAAAGCAGCGAGGGAGAAACGACAAATAACATACAAGGGAACTCTCATAAGGTTAACAGCTGATTTCTCAGCAGAAACTCTACAAGCCAGAAGGGAGTGGCATGATATACTTAAAGTGATGAAAGGGAAGAACCTACAATCAAGATTGCTCTACCCAGCAAGGATCTCATTCAGATTCGAAGGAGAAATCAAAAGCTTTACAGGCAAGCCAAAGCTAAGAGAATTCAGCACCACCAAGCCAGCTCTACAACAAATGCTAAAGGAACTTCTCTACGTAGGAAACACAAGAGAAGAAAAGGACCTACAAAAACAACCCAAAGCAATTAAGAAAATGGTCATAGGAACATACATATAGATAATTACCTTAAACGTGAATGGATTAAATACTCCAACAAAAAGACACAGACTTGCTGAATGCATACAAAAACAAGACCCATATATATGCCGTCTAGACTTTAAAATAAAGAATGTTACAAGAGACAAGGAAGGACACTACAGAATGATAAAGGGATCAATCCAAGAAGAAGATAAAACACTTATAAATATATATGCACCCAGCATAGGAGCACCTCAATACATAAGGCAACTGCTAACAGTGATAAAAGAGGAAATTGACAATAAAACAATAATAGTGGGGGACTTTAACACCTCACTTACACCAATGGACAGATCATCCAAAATGAAAATAAATAAGGAAACACAAGCTTTAAATGACACAATAGACCAGATAGATTTAATTGATACTTATAGGACATTCCATCCAAAAACAGCAGGTTACACTTTCTTCTCAAGTGTGCATGGAACATTCTCCAGGATAAATCACATCTTGGGTCACAAATCAAGCCTCAGTAAATTTAAGAAAATTGAAATCATATCAAACATCTTTTCTGACCACAACGCTATGAGATTAGAAATGAATTACAGGGAAAAAACTTAAAAAAACACAAACACATTGGAGCCTAAACAATAGGTTAATAAATAACCAAGACATCACTGAAGACATCAAAGAGGAAATAAAAAAATAACTAGAGATGAATGACAATGAAAACATGATGATCCAAAACCTATGGGATGCAGCAAAAGCAGAAGAAGGAAGTTTATAGCAATATAAGCCTACCTCAAGAAACAAGAAAAATCTCAAATAAACAGTCTAACCTTACACCTAAAGGAACTAGAGAAAGAAGAACAAACAAAACCCAAAGTTAGCAGAAGGAAACAAATCATAAAGATC
>NC_041215.1:65746912-65747933 GCF_002837175.3 Physeter macrocephalus | reverse complement strand
AAATTGATAAACCATTAGCCAGACGCATCAAGAAAAAGAGGGAGAGGACTCAAATCAATAAAATTAGAAATGAAGAAGGAGAAGTTACAACAGACACTGCAGAAATACAAAGCATACTAAGAGACTACTACCAGCAACTCTATGCCAATAAAATGAACAACCTGGAAGAAATGGACAAATTCTTAGAAAGGTATAACCTTCCAAGACTGAACCAGGAAGAAATAGAAAATATGAACAGACCAATCACAAGTAATGAAATTGAAACTGTGACTAAAAATCCTCCAACAAACAAAAGTCCAGGACCAGATGGCTTCACAGGTGTATTCTATCAAACATTTAGAGAAGAGCTAACACCCATCCTTGTCAAACTCTTCCAAAAAATTGCAGAGGAAGGAAAACTCCAAAACTCATTCTATGAGGCCACCATCACCCTGATATAAAAACCAGACAAAGATACTCAAAAAAAGAAAATTACAGACCAATATCACTGATGAATATAGATGCAAAAATCCTCAACAAAATACTAGCAAACAGAATCCAACAACACGTTAAAAGGATCATGCACCATAATCAAGTGGGATTTATCCCAGGGATGCAAGGATTCTTCAATATATGCAAATCAATCAATGTGATACACCATATTAACAAATTAAAGAATAAAAACCATATGATCATGTCAATAGATGCAGAAAAAGATTTTGACAAAATTCACCCATTTATGATAAAAACTCTCCAGAAAGTGGGCATAGAGGGAACCTACCTCAACATAATAAAGGCCATATATGACAAACCCACAGCAAAAATCATTCTCAATGGTGAAAAACTGAAAGCAGTTCCTCTAAGATCAGGAACAAGACATGGATGTCCACTCTCACCACTATTATTCAACATAGTTTTGGAAGTCCTAGCCATGGCAATCAGAGAAGGAAAACAAATAAAAGGAATACAAATTGGAAAAGAAGAAGTAAAACTGTCACTGTTTGCAGATGACATGATACTATACATAGAGAATCCTAAAGAT
>NC_041215.1:65745934-65746617 GCF_002837175.3 Physeter macrocephalus | reverse complement strand
AGTTACCAATGGCATTTTTTATGGAACTAGAACAAAAAATCTTAAAATTTGTATGGAGACACAAAAGACCCCGAATAGCCAAAGCAGTCTTGAGGGAAAAAAACTAAGCTGGAGGAATCAGACTACCTGACTTCACACTATATTACAGAGCTACAGTAATCAAGACAATATGGTACTGGCACAAAAACAGAAACATAGATCAATGCAACAAGATAGAAAGCCCAGAGATAAACCCATGCACCTATGGTCAACTAATCTATGACAAAGGAGGCAAGGATATACGATGGAGAAAAGACAGTCTCTTCAATAAGTGGTGCTGGGAAAACAGGATAGCTACACGTAAAAGAATGAAATTAGAACACTCCCTAACACTGTATACAAAATAAACTCAAAATGGATTAAAGACCTAAATGCAAGGCCACACACTACAAAACTCTTAGAAGAAAACATTGACAGAACACTCTATGACATAAATCACAGCAAGATCCTTTTTGATCCACCTCCTAGAGAAATGGAAATAAAAACAAAGATAAACAAATGGGACCTAATGAAACTTACCAGCTTTTGCACAGCAAAGGAAACCATAAACAAGACCAAAAGACAACCCTCAGAATGGGAGAAAATAGTTGCAAATGAAGCAACTGACAAAGGATTAACCTCCAAAATTTACAAGCAGCTCATGC
>NC_041215.1:65734297-65745735 GCF_002837175.3 Physeter macrocephalus | reverse complement strand
CTGGTGGCGCAGTGGTTGAGAGTCCGCTTGCCGATGCAGGGGACGTGGGTTCGTGCCCCGTTCCGGGAAGATCCCACATGCCGCGGAGCGGCTAGGCCCGTGAGCCATGGCCACTGAGCCTGCGCGTCCGGAGCTTGTGCTCCACAACGGGAGAGTCCACAGCAGCGAGAGGCCCGCATAACGCAAAAAAAAAAAAAACAAAAACAAAAACTGAAAATAGAATTACCATATGATCCAGCAATCCCACTACTGGGCATATACCCAGAGAAAACCATAATTCAAAAAGACACATGCACTCCAATGTTCATTGCAGCACTATTTACAATAGCCAGGTCATGGAAGCAACCTAAATGCCATCGACAGACAAACTGATAAAGAAGTTGTGCTACATATATACAATGGAATATTATTCAGCCATAAAAAGTAATGAAATTGAGTCATTTGTTGAGATGTGGATGGATCTGGAGACTGTCATACAGAGTGAAGTAAGTCCGAAAGAGAAAAACAAATATTGTATATTAATGCATGTATGTCGAACTTAGAAAAATGGTACAGATAAACCGGTTTGCAGGGCAGAATTTGATACACAGATGTAGAGAACAAACGTATGGACACCAAGGGGGGAAAACCACGGGGGTGGGGCGGGATGGTGGTGTGCTGAATTGAGCGATTGGGATTGATATGTATACACTGATGTGTATAAAATTGATGACTAATAAGAACTGTTGTATAAAAAAATAAATAAAATTCAAAAAAATAAAGAAAATATAAAGAACAACCAAACAGAATTAAAGAATACAGTAACTGAAATGAAAAATATATCAGAAGGAATCAATAGTAGAATAAATGAGGATGAAGAATGGATCAGTGAGCTGGAAGACAGAGTAATCAAAGTCATTGACACTGAACAGAAAAAAGAAAAAAGAATAAAAAGAAATGAGGACAGTTTAAGAAACCTCTGGGATAGTATCAACATGCTTATATTCACATTACAGGCGTCCCAGAAGGAGAAGAGAGAGAGAAAAGGCCTGAGAAAATATTTGAAGATGTAATACCTGAAAACTTAAGGAAACAGTCACCCAAGTTCAGAAAGTGCAGAGAGTCCCATACAGGATTAACCCATTGAGGAATACACCACAACAGTCTCAAAAGTGGTGCTGGGGTAACTGGACAGCTACATGTAAAAGAATGAAATTAGAACATTATCTAACACCATATATGAAAGTATACGGAAAATGGATTAAAGACCTAAATGTAAGGCCAAATACTATAAAACTAGAGGAAAACATGGGCAGAACACTGACATAAATTGCAGCAATATTTTTTTGGATCTATCTCATAGAATAATGGAAATTAAAACAAAAATAAACAAATGGAACTTAAAAGCTTTTGTACAGCAAAGGAAACCATGAATTAAATGAAAAAACAACCTATGGACTGGGAGAAAATATTTGCAAACAATGCTACTGACAAGGGATTAATTTCCAAAATATTAATTTCCAAAAATTAATTTCCAAAATTTCCATATAGGTTAATATCAAAAAAAAAAAACAAAAAACTTGTCAGGAGACTTAAGTAAACATTTCTCCAAAGAAGACATACAGATGGCCAACATGCACATGAAAAGATGTTCAATATCACTGATTATTAGAGAAATACAAATCAAAACTGCAATGAAGTGTCACCTCACAGCAGTCAGAATGGCCATTATTAAAAAGTCTACCAATAATAAATGCTGGAGAGGGTGTGGAGAAAAAGGAACACTCCTACAGTGTTGGTGGGAATATAAATTGGTGCAGCCACTATGGAGAACAGTATGGTGGTTCCTTAAAAAACTAAAAATAGAGTTACCAGGACTTCCCTGGTTTCACAGTGGTTAAGAATCTGCCTGCCAATGCAGAGGACATGGGTTCAATCCCTGGTCCAGGAAGATCCCACATGCCATGGAGCAACTAAGCCTGTGCACCACAACTTCTGAGCCTGTGCTCTGTGCTCTGGAGACTGCAAGCCGCGACTACTGAGCCCATGTGCCACAACTGCTGAGCCCACGCACCTAGAGCCCACGCTCCGCAACGAGAAGCCCATGCACCACAACGAAGAGTAGCTCCTGCTCGCCGCAGCTGGAGAAAGCCCACGTGCAGCAGAAAGACCCAATGCAGCCATAAATAAATAAATGTTCCTTTAAAAAATTAAAAATAGAGTTACCATATGATCCTGTAATCCCACCCCTGGGCATATATCTGAAGAAAACTCCAATTCGAGAAGATACATGCATCCCAGTGTTCATAGCAGCACTATTTACAATAGCCAAGACATGGAAGCAACCTAAATGTTCATTAACAGATGAATTGATAAAGAAGATGTGATGTCTATATACAATGGAATATTGCTCAGCCATAAAAAAGAATGAAATAATGCCATTTGTAGCAACATCGATGGACCTAGAGGTTATCATATTAATTGAAATAAGTCATAGAAAGACAAATATCGTATGATATCACTTATTTGTGGAATCTAAGAAAATGATACAAATGAACTTATTTATAAAAGAGAAACTGACTCACAGACACAGAAAACAAACTTATGGTTACTAAAGGGGAAAGAGGAGGGATAAATTAGGGGCTTGGGATTAACATATAAACACTACTATGTTTGTTTAAACAACAAGGACCTACTGTATAGCACAGGGAACTATACTCAATATCTTGTGTTAACCTATAATAGAAAAGAAACCTAAAAAGAATATATATATATATATATATATATATATATATATAACTGAATCACTTTCCTGTACACTTAAAACTAATACAACATTATAAGTTAACTATAGTTCAATTTAATAAAAAAAGATGTAGGACATCATGGGGAAAAAAATATGCTATCCTTTCTGCAATGTGTATTCTTGGCTCCTCTGTTTAATTAATTGACCGTATATGGATGGGTTTATTGCTGTGCTTTCTCTTCTGTTCCATGATCTATGTGTCTGTTCTTATCCCAATACCACACTCTATTGATTACTATAGCTTTGTAATAGTGTTTGGAAACGTGATGCCTTCAGCTTTGTTCTTTTTTCCTCAAGATTGCTTTGGCTATTTGAGGTCTTTTGTAGTTCCATACAAATTTTAGGACTGTTTGTTCTATTTCCGTGAAAAATGCCATTGGAATTTTGATAGGCATTGCATTGAATCTGTAGATTGCTTTGGGTAGTATGGGCATTTTAACAATATTAATTCTTCCAATCCATGTGTGTGGACTGTCTTTTCATTTTTTGGTGTCTTCTTCAGTGTATTATAGTTTTCAGTGTACAGATCTTTCACTTCCTTGGTTAACTTATACCTAGGTATTTTATTCTTTTTGATGTGATTGTAATGGGGCTTTTTTAAAAAATTGAAGTGTAGTTGATTCACAATGTTGTGTTAATTTCTGCTGTACAGCAAAGTGATTCAGTTATACATATATATATTCTTTTTTTATATTCTTTTCCATTATGGTTTATCACAGGACATTGAATATAGTTCTCTGTGCTATATAGTAGGATCTTGTTGTTTTCTTAATTTCTCTTTCTGATAGTTCATTTTTAGTGTATAGAAACAACAGATTTTTGTATATTGATTTTATATCCTGCAGCTTTACTGAATTCATTTTTTAACTGTGACAGTTTTGTTTTGTTTTGTTTTTTGTGGTATGCGGGCCTCCCTCTGCTGTGGCCTCTCCCGTTGCGGAGCACAGGCTCCGGACGCGCAGGCCCAGCGGCCATGGCTCACGGGCCCGGACGCGCAGGCCCAGCGGCCATGGCTCACGCGCGCAGCTGCTCCGCGGCACGCGGGATCCTCCCAGACCGGGGCGCGAACCCGGTTCCCCTGCATCGGCAGGCGGATGCGCAACCACTGCGCCACCAGGGACGCCCTAACTGTGACAGTTTTTTGGTAGAATCTTTATGGTTTAAAGATTCTATATATAATATCATGTCATCTGCAAATAGAGACAGTTTTACTCCTTTCTTTCTGATTTGGATGCCTCTTATTTCTCTTTCTTGTCTAACAGCTTTGAGTAGAGCTTCCAATACTATGTTGAATAAAAGTGGTGCGAGTGGGCATTCTTGTCTCTTGTCTTGTTCCTGATCTTAGAGGAAAAGCGTTCAGGTTTTCACCATTGAGTATTATATTTGCTGTGGGATAGTCATATATGGCCTTTATTATGTTGAGGTATATTCCTTCCATACCCATTTTGATGAGAGTTTTTATCATAAATTGATGTTGAATTTTGTCAGATGCTTTTCTACATCTATTGAGATGATATGATTTTTATCCTTCATTTTGTTATTGTGGTGTTTTACATTAATTGATTTCTGGATGTTGAGCCATACTTGTATCCCAGGGATAAGTCCTACTTGATCATGATGTATGATCCCTTTCATGCATTTTTATAATACAAAATATAATACTGTTCAGGAATTTTTCATCTATGTTCATCAGATTTAATAGGTCAGTAAATTTCTTGCAGTGTCTTTGTGTGGTTTTAGAATCCAGGTAATGCTGGCCTCAATGTGAGTGTGTTTCCTCCTCTTACATTTTTTGGAAGAGTTTTGAAAAGGACCTCTTTTTAAAATGAAGTAATTAAAAGTTGAAATTTTTTTTTCTTCAACTCAGATTCTCATAGCTAACTGCCTTCTTGATATCCATACCTGCATGTTTAGTAGGCATCTCAAATTTAACATGCTCAATGTTAATGTTGGAGAACTGATACTACCCAACTTGAAGACATACTATAGGGCTGCAGTAATCAAGAGAGTGTGGTATGGGCAAAACAATAGACAAATAGCTGAATTGAACAAAATGGAAAACCCAGAAATAGATTCACATAGGCAACTGATCTTTGACAAAGGGGCAAAGACAGTAATACAGTGGAGCAAGATAGTCTTTTCAACAGTTGGTGCTGTGATATCCGGACATCCACGTGCAAAAATTAATTTTGACACAGACCTTAGAACCTTTACAAAAATTAACATAAAATGAATCACAAACCTAAATGTAAAAGGCAAAACTATAAAACTCCAGAGGATAACATAGGAAAAAGCCTAGATGACCTTTGGTATGGATGCCTTTTTAGATATAACATCAAAGCCATGATTCATGAAAGAAATTATTGATAAGCTGGATTTTATTAAAATTAAAAACTGTTCTATGAAAGACACAAGAGAATGAAAAGATAAGGCACAGAGTGGGAGAAAATATTTGCAAAACACACATCTGATAAAGGACTGTTATCCAAAACATATAAATAACTCTTAAAACTCAACAGTATGACAGTAAACAATCTAATTAAAAAGTGGGCCAAAGATCTTAACAGATAATTCACCAAGGAAACACTGATGGCATATAAACACATGAAAAGAGGCTCTGCATCATATGTCATCAGGGAAATGCAAATGGAAACAACGAGATACCACTATACACCTATGAGAATGGACAAAATTTAAAACATGACAACACTGAATTCTGGTAAGAATGTGGAGCAACAGGAACACTCACTATCTTTCTTTTTTCTTTTCTTTTTTGATGGTGGGACTGCAACACAGTGCAGCCACTTTGGAAGACAGTTTGGCCATTTCTTACAAAACTTACCATATTCTTACGATAGGATCCAGCAATCGCTCTCCTTGGTATTTACTCAAATTAGTTGAAAACTTTTGTCCACACAAAAACCTGCAGTTTCATTCATGATTGGCAAAACCTGGAAGCAACCAAGATGTCCTTTAGTAGATGAATGGATAAATAAACTGTGGTACCTCCAGACAATGGAATACTATTCAGTGCTATAAAGAAATGAGTTATCAAGCCATGAACGGACATAGAGGAACTTTAAATGCCTATTACTAAGTCAAAGAAGGCAATCTGAAAAGGCTACAGACTGTGTAATTCCAGCTATATGACATTCTGGAAAAGGCAAAACTGGAGACAGTAAAAAAGATCAGTGTTTGCCAGAGGCTGCGGGGGGAGAGAGAGATGAATAGGCAGAGCAAAGAGGTTTTTTAGGGCAGTGAAACTACTCTGTATGATGTTATAATGGTGGATATATGTCATTATACATTTGTCCAAACCCATAGAATGTACATACAACACCAAGAGTGAACCGTAATGCAAACTGTGGACTTTGTATGATAATGATGTATTAATGTAGATTCATCTTTGTAACAAATATACAATTCTGGATGTTGATAATGGGTATGCATGTGTCAGGGCGAGGGGTATATGAGAAATCTCTGTACCTTCCTCTCAGTTTTGCTGTGAACCTAAAACTCCTCTAAAAAATAAAGTCTACAAAAACCAACTAACCAACCAACCCCTATGAGTCCTTGCAGTAACCTGTAAGGCCTTGCATGATCTTCCTTACAGCCTGTTACCTCTTTCACATCATTTCTTGCTACATTTCCTCCAGTTTACTCTAGGCCAGCTACGCTAGCTTCCTTATTGTTTCTTCTATACATATCAGATATACCCTTGTCTTAAGACATTTGTATTCCCTATTTCTTCAAATAACCTTATGGCTTGTTCTCGTCTCTTTCAATCCATTGCTCAAAGGGATCCTTTCACATGACTCTTTCCTTTAATAACCTAACCAAAATTGGAAACCTTCCACCCTGCACTTAGTCTCTATCCCTTTTTCCACTCTGTTTTTTCTTATGGCACTTATGGCCTTCAAATATTTTTATTGTAGATTTTCTCCAGAAGAAGGCAAGAATTATTTTCTGTTTCGGTTCACTAGCTAATAGCATCTAGACAGCACTTGGCACATAGTAGGCACTGAATACATTTTTTGTGGAATAAATGAATCTCGTGTTATTATAATTGATTTACTTGTCTATTTCATTTGACTATAAGCTTGATAGTCAAGTGCTGCAACTTCTGTTTCTTCAGGGTTTAGCACACATGGTTGCATACATTTGTTCAATTTATCAAAAAGTATACTTCTCATTTTACACAAATATAATCATAACAAAATTACACATTGGAATTTTTTCACTTATGTTAACAAGTATTTTTTTTTAGTTGCTATGGATTCTACATAGTTATACATATCATTTTGTTGAATTAACTTTCACAATTCTTATGAAACCATGTAGGGAATTAATAAAACATGTAACACTGAAAAATTCTCTTAGGTTGTTGTTTATCCTTTACTTAGCTAAAGGATAGGAGCATTATTGTTAGGAGCATTTAAGGTTTTTACAGCTTGTATTTATTACAGATAAGGTCTAAGTGAATATTTCAGGACACCTTTAATTCAGTAACCTGGAGGTACACCATGGTATTAAAAAATGCATGAAATTTCACATTTATAAAAGAGCCAGTATATTTCTGTTGTGAAAAGATTCACTTTAAATAGTATGAACTGCCCTAGTGCATTTATATGTTTTTCTTGGCTACTTGTTTTTATTACAGAAAGATATACTTTTATTTGGAAAAACTCAAATCTATCAGTTTATAAAGTAAATGTATCGCCTTTGGCCCTGCCAATTGCCATTTCCAGAATCACTCTTAAAGATGTTCGTTATGGGGCTTCCGTGGTGGCGCAGTGGTTGAGAGTCCACCTGCTGATGCAGGGGACACGGGTTCATGCCCCGGTCCGGGAAGATCCCACATGCCGCGGAGCGGCTGGGCCCGTGAGCTATGGCCGCGGAGCCTGCACGTCCGGAGCCCGTTCTCCGCAACGGGAGAGGCCACAACAGTGAGAGACCCACTTACTGCCAAAAAAAAAAAAAAAAAAAAAGTTCGTTATGTATCCTTTTAGACCTTTTTATATACATACGACTACATATAAATATATGTATATATACAGCCGGCATTCCATATCCATGGGTTCCATATCCATGGATTCAACCAACCACAGACTGAAAACATTCAGGGAAAAGAAATTCTAAAAAGTTCAAAAAGCAAAACTTGAATTTGCTGAGCTAGCAACTGTTTACATAACATTTTTTTTTTTTTTTTTTTTTTTAGTACGCGGGCCTCTCACTGCTGTGGCCTCTCCCGTTGCGGAGCACAGGCTCCGGACGCGCAGGCTCAGTGGCTGTGGCTCACGGGCCCAGCCGCTCCGCGGCATGTGGGGTCCTCCCAGACCAGGGCACGAACCCGTGTCCCCTGCATCGGCAGGCAGACTCTCAACCACTGCGCCACCAGGGAAGCCCTACATAGCATTTTTAAAATAATTAATTCATTTGGCTGCATCGGATTTTAGTTGCGGCACACAGGATCTTTGCTGCAGCACGCAGGCTTCTCTCAAGCTGCAGTGCGCGAGCTCCAGAGCATGTGGGCTCAGTAGTTATGGTGCACGGGCTCTCTAGTTGTGGCACGAGGCCTCCAGAGTGCGTGGGCTCAGTAGTTGCAGTGCATGGGCTTAGTTGTCCTACAGCATGTGGGATCTTATTTCCCCGACCAGAGATCAAACCCACGCCCCCTGCATTGGAAGGCGGATTCTTAACCATTGGACCACCAGGGAAGTCCCTACATAATATTTACATTGTATTTACTACTATTTACATAGCATTTACTTTGTATTAGGTATTATAAGTAATCTGGATATGATTTAAAGTATACTGGAGGATGTGCATAGGTTAGCAAATACTGTGCCATTTTATATAAAGGACTTGAGCCTTTTCAGATTTTGGTATCCTTGGGGGTCCCTGTGGATACAAAAGGACAAGTGTATACACAAAAACTAAATTAAAATTTTTTTTAAAAAGCTAGTTAATGTCTGTATTTTTCTGTAGTTTATCTCTTCTAACTTGTGTCACAGAGATCTGCCATGTCAATGTATAAAATATATTCTTTGTAAAGATTACACAATGATGTATAATTTTATAATTTCTTTATTGACAGACATATAGTTTGTATCTAATTATCATTAACAGTAGGTTATACAAAGTTAAATATTTTCTTTTCTGCAGTACAGTGTGTATGAATCTCCAAAGAGCATAAATTATGTGCAATTTCCTGAACTTATTTCACCAATATTTTCATGAAGCATGTAATTCTTTCAAAGAGCTGTCATAGCTCTGATGCTCTATTAAATGTATTTGGAGCTCTGGTCAATCTTCTTATTTTACTTGTAAGAAAATTGAGACTGAGGTAATGGAAAATTGAAACCATACCCTCAGTTTCTTGATACTTGTTTCATGTTGCTCCTTTTGCTTTGAATTTAATCTTCATTTATTGCTTTTTCCTGAATTAAAATAGGAAAGTTAAACACTGGAATTTTTTATAAGGCAAAAAAAGATTTCATGTGTTGATACTACGGGAAGTTAACATTTGTGAGTCTGTAGGTTTTTCTTGATGTCAGTATGCTATGTCTTGGTAGGTAACTAGCGACAAGTGAAAAAAAGTTAGGATTCAAGCAGTTTTCTCTTTGGAGAATGATAATGCACTGTACTGCAGAAAAGAAAATATATAACTTTGTATAATCCACCCTTTCTCATAATTAGAGACAAATAAAGGAATTATTAAAAATTATACAACTTTCCTTAAATCATTTAAGTCCTGTGACATAAATGAACTACTAGTTCCTTTCTTATGTTGAATAATTCTTTCAGTTACTTTAAGAGTAAAAGCTACTTGAAAAGTAGTATTAAGTTTGAATGTGCCTAGTAAATTTCTTAGTTATTTCTTTTGCCTTTGTCTTCATCATTCAAGTTCCTAGTTTTAATTATTGTAGTGTATAGGAAGACTCTAGTCAATCTAGATTAATTCTAAGTATGTTTTAAAATAGAGATACTGTTGATCTTAATTGATCTTACTTTTGCCTTTCTCTGAGCTGTCAGGTTCCCTCCCTTTTTGTGGACATACTCTTTTTTTAATGATTTTTAAAAATATTTTATTTATTTATTTATTTACTTTATTTTTTTTTGGCTGCATCGGGTCTTAGTTGCAGCATGTGGGATCTTCGTTGCGGCATGTGGGATCTTTCGTCACAACAAGTGTCTTCTTCACTGCGGTATGCGGGCTTCTCTCTAGTTGTGGTGTGCAGGTTTTCTCTCTCTAGTTGTGCCGCTCAGGCTCCAGAGCATGTGGGCTCTGTAGTTTGTGGCACGCAGGGTCTCTCATTGAGGCTCACAAGCTCAATAATTGTGGCACACAGGCTTAGTTGCCCTGTGGCATGTGGGATCTTAGTTCCCCGACCAGGGATTGAACCCTCATCCCCTGCATTTGGAAGGTGATTCTTTTTTTTTTTGAATTTTATTTTATTCATTTTTTAATACAGCAGGTTCTTATTAGTTATCCATTTTATACATATTAGTAGTGGCTGTATCAATTTACATTATTCCCACCAGCAGTGCAAGAGGGTTCCCTTTTCTCCACACCCTCTCCAGCATTTATTGTTTCTAGAGTTTTTGATGATGGCCAATCTGACCGGTGTGAGATGATATCTCATTGTCGTTTTGATTTGCATTTCTCTAATGATTAATGATGTTGAGCATTCTTTCATGTGTTTGTTGGCGATCTGTATATCTTCTTTGGAGAAATGTCTATTTAGTTCTTCTGCCCATTTTTGGATTGGGTTGTTTGTTTTTTTGTTATTGAGCTGCAAGAGTTGCTTATAAATTTTGGATATTAGTCCTTTGTCAGTTGCTTCGTTTGCAAATATTTTCTCCCATTCTGATGGTTGTCTTTTCATCTTGTTTATGGTTTCCTTTGCTGTGCAAAAGCTTTTAAGTTTCATTAGGTCCCATTTGTTTATTTTTGTTTTTATTTCCATTTCTCTAGGAGATGGGTCAAAAAGGATCTTGCTGTGATTTATGTCATAGTGTGTTCTGCCTATGTTTTCCTCTAAGAGTTTGATAGTGTCTGGCCTTACATTTAGGTCTTTAATCCATTTTGAGTTTATTTTTGTGTATGGTGTTAGGGAGTGTTCTAATTTCATTCTTTTACATGTAGGTGTCCAGTTTTCCCAGCACCACTTATTGAAGAGACTGTCTTTTCTCCATTGTATATCCTTGCCTCCTTTGTCATAGATTAGTTGACCGTAGGTGCATGGGTTTATCTCTGGGCTTTCTCTCCTGTTCCATTGAGCTATATTTCTGTTTTTGTGCCAGTACCATATTGTCTTGATTACTGTAACTTTGTAATATAGTCTGAAGTCAGGGAGTCTGATTCCTTCACCTCTTTTTTTTCCCTCAAGACTGCTTTGGCTATTCAGGGTCTTTTGTGTCTCCATACAAATTTTAAGATTTTTTGTTCTAGTTCTGTACAAAATGCCATTGGTAATTTGATAGGACTTGCATTGAATCTGTAGATTGCTTTGGGTAGTAGAGTCATTTTCACAATATTGATTCTTCCAATCCAAGAACGTGGTATTTCTCTCCATCTGTTGGTATCATCTTTAATTTCTTTCATCAGTGTCTTATAGTTTTCTGCATACAGGTCTTTTGTCTCCCTAGG
>NC_041215.1:65724643-65733871 GCF_002837175.3 Physeter macrocephalus | reverse complement strand
TGGATTCTGTTTGCTAGTATTTTGTTGAGAATTTTTGCATCTGTATTCATCAGTGATATTGGTCTGTAATTTTCTTTTTTGTAGTATTTTTGTCTGGTTTTGGTATCAGGGTGAATGGGTTTGGGAGTGTTTGGAAGATGAATCTTTACCACTGGACCACCAGGGAAGTCCCATGTGGATATACTCTTAATTTGTTTAACCAATCGCATTGGTTAAACAAGGAAATGTAAGTTTCTTGCTTTTCACTGTCAGAGATGTTGCTGTGAGAAATGCGTGTGTGTGTGTGTGTGTGTGTGTGTGTGTGTGTGTGTGTGTGTGAGAGAGAGAGATTATTTCCTTAAGATGAAGTAGAATTATTGGATCAAAGAGTGCGTACATTAAATTTTATCTACTTTGGCAGATTTCTTTGTAGAAAAGTTGTGCCAATTTATATTTCCATTAAGTGTCTGAGAGTTCCCATTTTCCTACCCTTTTAATCCTTACCAATCTAATAAGGAAAAAATTATATATCATTTAGATGTGTGTTTATTAGAACATTAGATGTAAATCATAGTGTCAGTTTTCTTTGATATTTACGTTTTCTCTGGAATTTCCTGCCTGTATATTTTGTCCACTTTTCTTTTAGGTAGATGTCCTATTTTAGTTATTCATAAGAATGAAAATTTTACCACATATGTTGTAAATATATTTTTCACAGTTTGTTGTTTACATTTTAACTTTGTATAATGAACTGTATAAATTTAATTGTATACATATTCCTTATGAAACATTTTCATTTCATAAGTACTAAGATTTTTTTTCCCTTTACATTTTATAGCTTTGATGTTAAAATATACGCTAACCTGCTATAACAAAGAGAACGAAACTGCTAAATAAGATAAAACTTTCTTTTACACATAATAGCCCAGAGGGGAGTGGTTGAGGAATGGCTTTGTCATCCCTGCCATGTGAATTCCATTTGCGAGTCCAAGGTGACTGTACTAATTGTTGCTTTGCTTTCTCCCAGCATCAGAGAGGGAGACAGAAGTGGAAGGTGGGCCTCTTTTAAGAATATAACTTGGAAGTTGCACAAATCACTTTGTTCATATCAAGTTGTCCAGAACTGAGTCACAAGACTACAAGAAAACATTGGGGAATGAAACTGACAGCTGATAGTGAAGTGCCCAGCTAAAATTTGGGTTTTTGTGTGGTGTTGGGGGGAATAGAGTTCTGTCACTAAGCTAAAAGGGAGAGAATGTACATTGAGGAGATAAAGAGTAGTCTGTGACACAGGTGCCATGCTTACTTAGCAGGAGGTCATTCTTTGTGCTAAAGTGATTCTGCTGATATTTTTAAATGTTTTCCTTTTAGTCTGATTTGGAAATCTGGAATTGTGTGTTATGGATTCAGTCTAATTTTTCTCTTAAATTTCTAGTCGGTTGTCCCAACACTATTTATTGAATACTTATTCCTTTTTTCACTAATTTGAAATACCTCTTAAAAAATATATACTAAACTCACAGGTGGGACTTCCCTGGAGGTCCAGTGGTTAAGATTCTGTGCTCCCAATGCAGGGGCCACGGGTTCGATCCCTGGTCAGGGAACTAGGATCCCGCGTGCTTGCAGTGCAGCCATAAATAAATAAATAAATTCACAGGATTGTTTTTGTATTCTTTGTATTGATTTTGCAACTTCTTATTTCTTCCTCAGCACCTCACTTTTAATAGCTAGCTGTATGTTTTGATATTTCTTAGGGCAGACCTCTAATCTTTGCTCATTTACTTAAGAATTCTTCTGTTAGTTATTTTTTTCAGGTATATTTTGACCATTTTTGTCAAGTTCCAGAAAATAACTCTTTGAGTTTTGATTGGGGTTGGATTAAATTTACAAATTTTGTTTTATTCTGTTGTTTCATTTTATAATTTATAGAGACAATTTTTCTTGATTTTCCCAGGAATAGAGAGTATTTGTTCATTTTTGTTTCCTGATATATATCTTTTTCATTAATCTTTCACATACTGTGTTTATTTCATGCATTTTAATGACCAAATTTTTGTTCACCTTCCTTTTTTTCTGGTTAAGTCCTCTTCATATAAGGGCAGATTTATATAGACCTATTATTTACTTAAGAATAGGTAAGATTCTTGATTTCCTTCCCTGTTTATCTGGATACTGTTTTGTATCCAGAGGGCTTTGATAATGTAGCTTTATGCAGTCATTTAGTTCCTCATTCTGTAGTCTGAGAGGGTTAAGGAGGAAATTTAACCTTTGACTTCGTTGATTTTCTTTTTTCTTTGAAACCCTTACATTCACATTTAGGCTCATACCTTTGAGAAACTGCCTGCCCAGGCTCCAATTCTGTTTTCACTCCCACTTTAGAGTGCCCACTTGGTAAGAGGATAGTTTGAAAATTTATCCCGCTGCCTAAAAGCTTTTTATCTGGTGAGACTATATCCGTCCATGCTCTCATCCCTACCAAGTGCAGCCTCTATTGCTGTTATTCTACAGCTGTGAAAAAACTCCGAGAAGATTGGTGTCGATCTTTCCTATAGTGTTTCTTCTTATATATTGCCAACTTGAGAGATTCTCCCTCCAACCACACCCCATGATCAGAGCGAGCCCTAACCAGTCTTTGGAGTCTGGGTCAGAGGTAAACTATGAGGACTGGCTGTGCTTATTCTCTTTCAGCTGTGCTTCTGCAACAATGATGCTTTTGATCAATGGCAAGGGAAAGCATATCCCAGTGTGGTGGACCAGCCTTTTTCCATGACTCTCTTCTGTCTTCATTCCTTGTTCCTAACTCATTTGATCCTTTATTTGCTGGGTTTTGGGTTATAATTACAATGATTCAGGTTAAAACTTTCTCACTGAAGAGCTTATCTTGAAAGAGAACTAATGTATATTGCACCATTATTTACTATTTGCTCTCCTGTTGGTTCTTCTATACATGCCCCAAACAAAAAGCTTTTAAAATCACTGTCTGATTCAGTGTTTTTAGTGTAGTAGAAATTTTGGAAGTACAACATGTTTGCTTTTTGCTGACCAGCACAAAATGGAGTGCCAAGGTGCCTGTGGTTCTATGAGGTATCTAGCAGATATTATGAGATAATCTTGATGGTTTAGATCTAGTAGGATAGTGACAGTATCCTGCTTTTGGTTCTGCATAGCCATTTTTAAATATTTCCCTTCACCTATTCCTGTCACATGACCAAGAGAAGTCCTTCCAGTTGTTTAGGTTTGGAGCACATTGGTGTTTAAGTCCTCTGTGATCTGCCACTTTACTGTCTGTATAATTTTGTTAAATCACTTGATCTCTCTCAGCTTCAGTTGCCTTTCCTTCAGTGATGCTTGCTCTATATACCTCATTAATATATTAAGAAATAATACAAAAATATATGTAAAGTATTTTCATAAATTGTAAAATTTTATTCAGATAGACAAGACTGGAGCTAGGACACTATAAAGCAATTACAGGAGACAGATTTGGAGTTCTATCAGAAGATTCTTTACTACTTGTATCTTTTCTATAATTAAATCAGGGCATTAAGCCCTTCCATGAATACAAAGTCTCACTCACCTTTTTGTAATGTAAATTGTTCATAGAGCTTATCTAGTGATGACATAAAGCAAAAACCAAGGATGGTATATAATGTGAGAAAGCAACACTGTCCAGCAGTCTATGTATGGTAGTGGCACAAATACCTTAATATTGTGGGAATGAATTTTTGTCTGAATATATAACTTCTAATTTACTAAGGCTCAGATTTTGTAGAAAATTAACAGAAGTAGATGGGAAAAAGCACTCTAATCTATTTTGCTCTTGTGTTCATGTTTTGTGTTAACCATATTACCATACTTCCTTCTCATTATTATAAACTGAGACTAAATGAATAATAATAAATAAGATAAAACTTACAATTGAAAGGAAAAGTAAAATTAAAAAATAATGAAAGAAAAAACAAAAAGGCTACTGAAAAATTAAAACAAAGAAGCAGGAAAGAAGAAAATGAACCAAAAGTAAGATAAAATAATTTTATGTAGATAGGATAAAAATAAAGCACTTATGGAGTCTCGTAAGGATCAGACACAGAAGTTGACATTTTATTCATTCTGCTGTTATTGAATTATGTTTGTCAATTACCACATTGGCTGAGTCAACAGAAAACCGATTCATTTTGATCCATGAAGTGTTAGTCAGCAAGAACTGATTTCAGCGATGCAAAAAATGTTTTTTCAACATTTATAACATTATAAACAAACATAGCTCGAGGTAATTTCCCACAAGTACTGAATCTTAAAATTACTGACCAAGATGCAGAATGTCCGGATGCAAATGTCCCCATTATATTTGCCCAGTTTCATGAAAGGCACAGATCTGACATCATTCACAATTAGGAGTGATAAATTGATAGTGCTTTGAAATTACATGTATTTTTTAAAAATTATTTTTGTAAGAGCTATATGTTAATAATTCCCTGTATTCTTTAGTGTTGTGAATTAGAATTCCATTTGTAGCTTGTACCTAATTAAGCACAATTTTTAACTCTTTGTGTATAATTTCAAACTGCAGAAAAGTTGCAAGAATATAAATCCTGGAGAACACCCAACATAGCCTTGATCCCTTTTTCCAAATTCACCTACCTTTGCTGTTGTTCTGTACCATTTGAGAGTAATGGCCCTTTACCCCTAATGCTTCAGTGTTTAATACTTAAGAATAAGGGTAAAGTTATAACCTACTGTGCACATTTCTGTTTACTAGAAGGAATATTATCCTTTGCATTTATCCTCCATTCAATACGGAATCCATTCTAGGATGAAGTTTTGCAATTGATTGTTATTTCTCTTTGGTTTCCTTTAAGCTATAACTTCTCTACAGCTTTTCTTTATCATCTTTAACATTGGTGTGTTTGAAGAAAATATCCCCCCTCACTTTCTTTTCAGTTGAGTGCTCCTAATTTGGGGTTGTCTGATGTCTTCTCATGCTTAGATTTAGGTTGCACATTCCAGGCCAGAATACCACAGAATACTTGCATTGTCACTGACCACCTTTATGTTCTGTTCATTGCAGTTAACTCATTGAACTTTCTTTTTGCTTAGCCCTTTTATTCTAGTTGTACCACACACAATCAGGTTGTTACTTAAGAGTGCTCTTAAAAGAACACATGGTATGTGGCTGACAGGGTCCTGGTGCTCTGACTGGGTGTCAGGCCTGTGCCTCTGAGGTGGGAGACCCGAGTTCAGGACATTGGTCCACCAGAGACCTCCCAGCACCATGTAATATCAAACAGTGAAAGTTCTCCCAGAGATCTCCATCTCAACGCTAAGACCCAGCTCCACTCAAGGACCACCAAGCTACAGTGCTGGACACCGTATGCCAAACAACTAGCAAGACAGGAACACAACCCCACCCTTTAGCAGAGAGGCTGTCTAAAATCATACTAAGTTCACAGACACCCCAAAACACACCACTGGACACAGTCCTGCCCACCAGAAAGACAAGATCCAGCCTCATCCACCAGAACGGAGGCACCAGTCCCCTCCACCAGGAAGCCTACACAACCCACTGAACCAACCTTAGACATTCAGGGCAGACACCAAAAGCAACGGGAACTACGAACCTGCAGCCTGCGAAAAGGAGACCCCAAACACAGTAAGTTAAGCAAAATGAGAAGACAGAGAAACACACAGCAGATGAAGGAGCAAGGTAAAAACCCACCAGACCAAACAAATGAAGAGGAAATAGGCAGTCTACCTGAAAAAGAATTCAGAGTAATGATAGAAAAGATGATCCAAAATCTTGGAAATAGAATGGAGAAAATACAAGAAACGTTTAACAAGAACTAAAGAGCAAAGAAGCAATGATGAACAACACAATAAATGAAACTAAAAGTTCTCTAGAAGGAATCAATAGCAGAATAATTGAGGCAGAAAAACGGTTAAGTGACCTGGAAGATAAAATAGTGGAAATAACTACCGAAGAGCAGGATAAAGAAGAAAGAATGAAAAGAACTGAGGACAGTCTCAGAGATGTCTGGGACAACATTAAATGCACCAACATTCGAATTATAGGGGTCCCAGAAGAGGAAGAGAAAAAGAAAGCGACTGAGAAAATATTTGAAGAGATTATAGTTGAAAACTTCCCTAATATGGGAAAGGAAATAGTCAATCAAGTCCAGGAAGCACAGAGAGTCCCATACAGGATAAATCCAAGGAGAAACATGCCAAGACACATATTAATCAAACTATCAAAAATTACATATGAAGAAAAAATATTAAAAGCAGCAAGGGAAAAACAACAAATAACATACAAGGGAGTCCCTATGAGGTTAATAGCTGATCTTTCAGCAGAAACTCTGCAAGCCAGAAGGGAGTGGCACGACATATTTAAAGAGAAGAAAGGGGAAAAACTACAACCAAGATTACTCTATCCAGCAAGAATCTCATTCATATTCGACAGAGAAATTAAAACCTTTACAGACAAGCAAAAGTTAAGAGAATTCAGCACCACCAAACCAGCTTTACAACAACTGCTAAAGGAACTTCTCTAGGCAGGAAACACAAGAGAAGGAAAAGACCTACAATAACAAACCCAAAACAATTAAGAAAATGGCAATAGGAACATTCATATCAATAACTACCTTAAATGTAAATGCGTTAAATGCTCCAACCAAAAGACATAGACTGGCTGAATGGATACAAAAACAAGACCTGTATATATGCTGTCTACAAGAGACCCACTTCTGACCTAGGGATACATGCAGACTGAAAGTGAAGGGATGGAAAATGATATTCCATGTAAATGGAAATCAAAAGAAAGCTGGAGTAGCAATTCTCATATCAGACAAAATAGACTTTAAAATAAAGACTATTACAAGAGACAGAGAAGGACACTTCATAATGATCAAGGGATCTAACCAAGAAGAAGATATAACAATTGTAAATATTTACGCACCCAACATAGGAGCACCTCAATACATAACGCAAATGCTAACAGCTATAAAAGGGGAAATTGACAGTAACACAGTCATAGTAGGGAACTTTAACACCCCACTTTCACCAATGGACAGATCATCCAAAATGAAAATAAATAAGGAAACACAAGCTTTAAATGACACATTAAACAAGACGGACTTAATTGATATTTATAGGCCATTCCCTCCAAAAACAACAGAATACGCTTTCTTCTCAAGTGCTCATGGAACATTCTCCAGGATAGATAAAATCTTGGGTCACAAATCCAGCCTTGGTAAATTTAAGAAAATTGAAATCGTATCAAGTATCTTTTCCGACCACAACGCTATGAGACTGGATATCAATTACAGGAAAAAATCTGTAAAAAATACAAACACATGGAGAATAAATAATACACCACTTAATAACCAAGAGGTCACTGAAGGACTCAAAAATACCTAGAAACAAATGACGATGAAAACACGATGACCCAAAACCTATTGGATGCAGCAAAAGGAGTTGTACGAGAGAATTTTATAACAATACAGTCCTACCTCAAGAAACAAGAAACATCTCAAATAAACAAACTAACTTTACACCTAAAGCAATTAGAGAAAGAAGAACAAAAAAACAAAAGTTAACAGAAAGAAAGAAATCACAAAGATCAGATCAGAAATAAATGAAAAAGAAGTGAAGAAAACAATAGCAAAGATCAATAAAAGTAAAAGCTGGTTCTTTGAGAAGATAAACAGAATTGATAAACCATTAGCCAGACTCATCAAGAAAAAACGGGAGAAGATTCAAATGAATAGAATTACAAATGAAAAAGGAGAAGTAACAACTGACACTGCAGAAGTACAAATTATCACAAGGGATTACCACCAGCAACTATATGCCAATAAAATGGACAACCTGGAAGAAATGGACAAATTCTTATAAAAGCACAACCTTCCAAGACTGAACCACGAAGAAATAGAAAATATAAACAGACCAATCACAAGCACTGAAATTGAGGCTGTGATTAAAAGTCTTCCAAAAAACAAAAGCTCAGCACCAGATGGCTTCACAGGCGAATTCTATCAAACATTTAGAGAACAGCTGACACCTATCCTTCTCAAACTCTTCCAAAATACAGCAGAGGGAGAAACACTCCCAAACTCATTCTACAAGGCCACCATCACGCTGATACCAAAACCAGAAAAGATGTCACAAAGAAAGAAAACTATAGGCCAATATCACTGATGAACATAGATACAAAAATCCTTAACAAAATACTAGCAAACAGAATCCAATAGCACATTAAAAGGATCATACACCATGATAACGTGGGGTTTATCCCAGGAATGCAAGGATTCTTCAATATGCAAATCAATTGATATGCAAATCAATCAATGTGATAAACCATATTAACAAATTGAAGGATAAAAACCATATGATCATCTCAATAGATGCAGAAAAAGCTTTCGACAAAATTCAACACCCATTTATAATAAAAACCCCTCCAGAAGTAGGCACCCAGGGAACTCACCTCAACATAATAGAGGCCATATATAACAAACCCACAGCCAACATCATTCTCAATGGTAAAAACTGAAACCATTTCCTCTAAGATCATGAACAAGACAAGGTTGTCCACTCTCACCACTATTATTCAACATAGTTTTGGAAGTTTTAGCCACAGCAATCAGAGAAGAAAAAGAAATAAAAGGAATACAATTGGAAAAGAAGAAGTAAAGCTGTCACTGTTTGTGGATGACATGATACTATACATAGAGAATGCTAATGATGCTACTAGAGAACTACTAGAGCTAATCAACAAATTTGGTAAAGTAGCTGGATACAAAATTAATGCACAGAAATCTCTTGCATTCCTATACACTAATGATGAAAAATCTGAAAGAGAAATTAAGGAAACACTCCCATTTACCACTGCAACAGAAAGAATAAAATACCTAGGAATAAACCTACCTCAGGAAACAAAAGACCTGTATGCAGAAAACTATTAGATGCTCATGAAAGAAATTAAAGATGATACTAATGGATGGAGAGATATACCATGTTCTTAGAAGACTCAACATTGTGAAAATGACTATACTACCCAAAGCAATCTACAGATTCAATGCAATCCCTATCAAACTACCACTGGCATTTTTCACAGGAGTAAAACAAAAATTTTCACACTTTGTATGGAAACACAAAAGACCCCAATAGCCAAAGCAATATTGAGAAAGAAAAACAGCTGGAGGAATCAGGCTCCCTGAATTCAGACTATACTACAAAGCTACAGTAAACAAGACA
>NC_041215.1:65713898-65724112 GCF_002837175.3 Physeter macrocephalus | reverse complement strand
CACCTCACACCAGTCAGAATGGCCATCATCAAAAAATCTACAAACAATAAATGCTGGAGAGGGTGTGGAGGAAAGGGAACCCTCTTGCACTGTTTGTGGTAATGTAAATTGATACAGCCACTATGGAGAACAGTATGGAGGTTCCTTAAAAAACTAAAAATAGAATTACCATATGACCCAGCAATCCCACTACTGGTCATATACCCTGAGAAAACCGTAATTCAAAAAGAGTCATGTACCACATTGTTCATTGCAGCTCTATTTACAAAAGCCAGGATATGGAAGCAACCTACGTGTCCATTAACAGATGAATGGATAAAGAAGATGTGGCACATGTATACAATGGAATATTACTCAGCCATAAAAAGAAACGAAATTGAGTTATTTGTAGTGAGGTGGATGAACCTAGAGTCTGTCATACAGAGTGAAGTAAGTCAGAAAGAGTAAAACAAATATTGTATGCTAACACATATATATGGAATCTAAAAAAAAAAAGTTTCTGAAGAATCTAGGAGCAGGACAGGAATAAAGATGCTGACATAGAGACTGGACTTGAGGACATGGGGAGGGAGAAGGGTTAGATGGGATGAAGTGAGAGAGGGGCCTGGACATATATATACTACCAAATGTAAAATAGCTAGTGGGAAGCAACCACATTTCACAGGGAGATCAGCTCGGTGCTTTGTGACCACCTAGAAGGGTGGGATAGGGAGAGTGGGAGGTAGACACAAGAGGGAGGGGATATGGTGATGTATATATATGTAAAGCTGATTCACTTTGTTATATAGCAGAGACTAACACAACATTCTAAAGCAGTTATACTCCAATAAAGATGTTAAAAAAAAAAAGATCACATGGTGTTATAGGGATGGATGGTGGTGATGGCTGCACAACAATTTGAAAGTATTTCATACCAGTGAATCATACCCTTAAAATGGTAAATTTTATATTTTGTTTAACACAGTTTAAAAAAGGAAGAAAAGAACATATGATAGACCTAGGTTTTATATTTCTTGTGAACCCAATCAGGAAGTAGAATATAGCCTAGAATATAGTCCTATACATATAATATATCCTTAGAAAATACTTAGCAGTAATTTGATAATTATTAGCATCATTATTTAAATTAGTAGATATAATACAGGAACAAATTTTATTGTGTATGTGACTTGCTTTTCATATGATGGTATACAATAATTTTGTTTACTTCCCACCAACCATTTTGTAGCTTGCAATTTGGAGTTTTATTCATCAGCATTAAAATTTTTTGGTATTTCTTCCTGTTCCAGGACAAATATCAGAAACATAAAAGACATTTGTTTAATAAATTGCTGTACTTTATAAAGAAGTTTTCCAGTTTTTAATGTTCTTGTCTGATCAAAATGAATATGAAATATACTAACCTCAAATAGTTGATTATGTACCTTTTAGCTTGACTTATATAGTTATGTAGAATTTTCTTTTCTATTAAGAATTCTTGTTTATTGTGGTATTAACACTTAGTAGAATCAGCCACATAGTCTCTAAATAAAAGAAGTCTAAACTAGATTATTATTATTAATCACCATATTTATAAGAGGTAATTTGCCTTGTGTTTTCACCACTTTAATGAAATAGTTCCTTCGTGCATCATGAGTTATATTTTCTTTTTTTTTAATTTTTAAAATATTTATGTATTTATTTTTGGCTGCTTTGGGTCTTCGTTGCTGCACCCAGGCTTTCTCTAATTGCAGCAAGCGGAGGCTGCTCTTTTGTTGTCGTGTGCAGGCTTCTCTTTGCGGTAGATTCTCTTTTTGCGGAGCATGGGCTCTAGGCACGTGGGCTTCAGTAGTTGCGGCCCTCGGCCTCTATAGAGTGCAGGCTCAGTAGTTGTGGCAGCATGTGGGATGTTCCCGGACCCGGGCTCTAACCCGTGTCCCCTGCATTGGTAGGCAGATTCTTAGCCACTGCGCCACCAGCAACGTCCCTGTTTTCTTTTTTAAATTCAGTGACTTTCTCTCAATCCTTGTCATCTCAATACCTGTGTTAGCAATGAATCTTGGCTTTTTGAATCAAAATTAGTTCATGAAATTCCCACACATATAATATTTTTTAAATTATATTTTAAAGAGTTGTTGTTCTTCTACCTTCAAGGGAATTGTAGATCCAAAGGATTTGCTTACTGCCTGAGATATGAGGGAAGTACGATCAAGAGTACAGCACCTGAGGATAAATAACCTCTCCAAATAATTTCCTGAATCTTAAGCTAAAAGCACCATTGGATCTGTCCCACAGTGATTGCTTTGGCTCTTTAATGTGTTGCAGAGATTCTGAGACTGTGTCTGTGCAAGTGGTTAGATGCATTTCATTTATTCAACAAATGTATATTTTTTGAACACCTATTATGAATTATGCATTGGGAAAACAAAGATGCAAAAAAAACATTCCCTGCCCTCAAAGAATAGGGAATAATTAACAAATACCCCCTTGAAAGATCAGGTGATTATTGTAAAGATTATACTCCAGGGATCATAGAGATGAGGTATAGGTTCTAGTTGTGTTAAGTGTAGGGCTGTTACAAAAAATGAATTTTTGTCTTTTAATAAATTCTAGCCATTTTCAATAGAGTCTGAAGTTATACAGTAATTTTGAAGTTTAGAATTTGGACGACCTAAGAGGGGTTTCATAGATCTCATTTAAATTGTGTCAGTTAGTTAATAAAATCAAAGCATTTTCCACTCAAATATTGGTATTCAGAATCCACAGCACTTTAATTACTGTATCCTTGAAAAGAGATATGTCTTCTAGAACAGACGTAACTTAAAAGTTGCTGATAGAAACAAAATATATTTGTATAAATTTATATTATGGTTTCAGAGATTTGTCTTCATTATACAATTGTCTATTTTCTATGGCAGAGAAATTCAAGTAAAATGTTTTGTAAATAGACATTATTAAATGTGTTAAGGAAACATCTATGTAAAAAGACCCTGTTTTGAATCTTTCTATATATTGCTTCCTGTTGTCCAGTTACTGTATTTTCACTGGCAATTGTATCACTCATTTCTAATAAACTGAACTTATAGTACATTCTCCACAATCAAGACTAAATCTTTTTCACTTTTCTCAAGCCCTCAATCCCTCTACTGTCCCATGTAATGTTTTTGTTTGTTTGTTTTTAAAAGAATTTTTTTAACATCTTTATTGGAGTATAATTGCTTTACAATGGTGTGTTAGTTTCTGCTTTATAACAGAGTGAATCAGCTATTCATATACATACATCCCTGAATCTCCTCCCTCTTGCATCTCCCTCCCACCCTCCCTACCCACCTCTCTAGGTGGTCACAAAGCACCGAGCTGATCTCCCTGTGCTATGTGGTTGCTTCCCACTAGCTATCTGTTTTACATTTGGTAGTGTATATATGTCCATGCCACTCTCTCACTTCGTCCCAGCTTACCCTTCCCCCTCCCCGTGTCCTCAAGTCCATTCTCTAAGTCTGCGTCTTTATTCCTGTCCTACTCCTAGATTCTTCAGAAAAATTTTTTTTTTAGATTCCATATATATATGTTAGCATACGATATTTGTTTTACTCTTTCTGACTTACTTCACTCTGTATGACAGACTCTAGGTCCATCCACCTCACTACAAATAACTCAATTTCGTTTCTTTTTATAGCTGAGTAATATTCCATTGTATATATGTGCCACATCTTCTTTATCTATTCATCTGTCGATGGACACGTAGGTTGCTTCCATGTCCTGGCTATTGTAAATAGAGCTGCAATGAACATTGTGGTACATGTCTCTTTTTGAATTATGGTTCTCTAAGGATATATGCCCAGTAGTGGGATTGCTGGGTCATATGTTAGTTCTATTTTTAGTTTTTTAAGGCACTTCCATACTGTTCTCCATTGTGGCTGTATCAATTTACATTCCCAGTAACAGTCCTTGCAATATTTTTTAAAACTTAAAAAATTTTTAAACATTGCAAACATACAGACTATAAAATAATCCAATGAAAATGCATGTAGTATACCTATTATCTTGTTTTAATAAAAGTTAACCTTTTGCCACATATGCTTCAACTTATTATTTTATTTTATTTTATTTTTTTATTATTTTTGTGCGTGTGTGGTACGTGGGCCTCTCACTGTTGTGGGCTCTCCCGTTGCAGAACACAGGCTCCGGAAGCACAGGCTCAGCGGCCATGGCTCACGGGCCCAGCCGCTCTGCGGCATGTGGGATCTTCCCGGACCAGGGCACGAACCCGTGTCCCCTGCATCGGCAGGCGGACTCGCAACCACTGCGCCACCAGGAAAGCCCCCAACTTATTATTCTAAATAAATAACAGCAGATACATTTGAAACCTCGTATAATGGATAACCCAATCCCATTCTTTCTCTTCCCTCTCTCCACAGAAGATTTATGTTGATCATTCTTATGAAAGTGTTTGTACCTTTTTTTGCCACACATGTATATGATATGCAGCATTGTTTGGCATGTTTTAACAACTTATGTAGCATTATACTGTATATATCATTTTCCAACCTGTGTTTTTCACTAGTTTTTTAAAAATATTTGTCCATTTTTATTCATGTCCTGTAAGTCATTCATCATAATTGCTGAATAGTACTTCATTGTATGACTATAATACAATTAATTTCTCTTCTCCTAATAATGGATAGGTAGAATGTTTATAATTTTGTACTATAAATGCCACAAGGAACATTCTTCTACTTGTCTTCTTAGGCGTAGCTGTGTGAGTACTGAAGCATATGTATCTAGAACTAGATTTGCACCTTGAAATGATTAGCTGTTGACAAATTGCTCTCTCTCTGATGGTTGTACAATTAATATTCCACAGGCCAGTCTGTGCTGTGATTTGGGACAGCTCTGACCTCATGGCTGCCAGTGGACCACTCTCCTATCCCTCACCCCTTCAGTGTTCCCAAGTGACTCAATCCCCCGATGCCTGCTGCTGTCCTGGCAGTAGGCCCCCTGGCTTTTCTAAACATCATCATTCAGGAGAATTCGCTGTGACAAAATGCATGTAATTTTCCATTTCTTTTGATATTGAATGAATTTGATATTCAGACAAATTTTTTACCAGTCTGACTGGTTATTAAATGATAGCTGATTGTTATTTTAAATTCTCTGATTTTTCTGGTTGAACAGCTTTCATGTGTTTACTAGTCATCTGTTTCTTCTTTTGTGAATTGCCTATTCATATTCTTGGCCCATTTTTCAAAATTAGGTGTATTTCTTACTCTACATATATCCTAAATGCATTGGATATGTCTTCTCTCATTCAGTGCCTTGTCTTTTCACTTTGATTTAAGTGCCTTTGTTGTATAGCAACTTAAAAATTGTTAATTTTCAAAGTTAGCTTTTTATTTTATAATTATGCTTTAAAAAATTTCCCTCTTGTTTCATTGTTCCAGTGAGAACCCAAAACTTAGTTGCTTTAATCAACAACAGTTATTATATATCCTGGTTTCTGTTTGTTCAGAGTTCAGAAAGCTTATAGCAAAGTTGCCTTGTTTCTGTTCCGCATGCCTCAGATGGAATGACTGGAAGTCTGGTGTGCCTTGACTGCTGTGGGCTGGAATTATCTGGAGATACCTTTGCTGGCATCTTGTGGTAGATGCTAGTTGTTGACTGGGACTTCACATTGGCTGCGAGCCAGAAATCCTACAGACTTAACTTATTTCATTGAGTAGGAATTACAATATTAAGCAGAAGTGGTAACAACAAACATGTACCTTTTTTTTTTTTTTTAACATATTGGGAATGCTTCTTTATTTTAACTAGTATTTGTGACTATTAATATGTTGTCCTCTTAAAGAAATTCTTTTGTCCCACTAAGTTGGATAAGAATTTTTAATCACAGCTTAGAGTTAAATTTTCTTGAATACTTTTTTTTCTCATTTTTGAGAAGATATTGTAATTTTCTCTTTTTAATTCATTAATATTGTGACCATGATTAATAGCTTTTCAAAAACAGACACATCATTGCATTCTCTGAATGAAACCTACTTAATCATGATTTGTTAATAGTATTTTAATATTTTGCTTGATTTGATTTACTAGTTTATTTAGAATTTTGCAATTGAAATTGGTTTGGTTTTGCTTTCAAAATTAAACTAGATTCATAAAAGGAAGCTTTTCCTCTTTGTCTGTCTTTCCTCATTTTCATAGTAAATAATATATACTTAATCCAAAAGAAAGCAGGAAAAGAGGGAAAAGGAACAAAAAACTAGGACTAATAGAAAACAGGTAGCAAGAGGGTGGATTTAAATCCAGTCTTATCAATAATTATAATAAATGTAAATGATCTAAATATTCAATAAGACGAAGAGATTGTCAGATTGGCTAAAAGTCTAAGGCCCAACTATATGCTGTTGAAGAGAAACCCATTTTAAATATAAAGACCTAGGTAGATTAAAAGTAAAGTGCTATAAAATATATACTCTACAAATGCTAATTAAAAGAAAACTAGATTGATCATATTAATTTAAAGCAAAATAGATATTAAAGCAAGGAATATTATCAGGGCTGACAGAAATTAATGATAAAGGGTTGCTTTCATCAAGAATTATCAAGACATAAAAATCCAAAAATTTTGTGCACCCAAAAAATAACAAATAAAATGAACAACTTTATCTCAATAAGTAGACGTCTTATATAAAATGTTTAATTTCCTAGAAAAATGAAGTAGCAAAATTGTTTCAGGATTTTTAAAGACCGGAGTAAATGAATAATCAAGAAAGAAACACTATCAACAATTAAAATTACCCTCCCATAAAATAAGAAAAAATAAACAAACTAGTCATTAAGGAACAGATAACTGTATTTTATATAAAACTTCTAACTTTGAAGCTATTACTTTCTTGTGTTTTGGTTTCTGTTGTTGCTGAAGAATAGTATGTTCTTATTCCTTATGAGGTCATCTGTCTTTGTCCCTTTGACATCTCTTATGATTTCCTGTTTATCCCAATGCTTTGCAATTTCATCTTGTGGTGTCTAGATATGGATGTATTTTTATCCTTATTGAGACACAAAATATACTTTCAATCTAGAAACTTATTCTTTCCTCAATTCTAACAATCATTTAGCTGTTAACTCTTCAAATACCACTTCTTTATCATTTCCTTCATTTCTTTCCTATGGCTCTCCTATTAGTTATGTCTGAGCTTCTCAATGTCTCTTAACTTTAAAAAAAAAGGTTTATTGAGATATAACTCACATCCTATAAAATTCACCCTTTTAAATACACATACAATTCGATGGTTTTTCATATATTCACAGAGTTGTATACTCATCACCACTAAGTAATTTAAATTAATTAATAACATTTATTTACTTACCGCGCCATGCGGCTTGCAGGATCTTAGTTCCCTGCCCAGGGACTGAACCTGGGCCATGGCAGTGAAACCACCGAGTCCTAACCACTGGATGGCCAGGGAACTCCCTTAGAACATTTTTATCATCCCCTGAAGAAATCTCATATAAACCAGAAATCACTCCCTATTTCCCACTCTCCCAGGCCTTAATAACCAATAATTTACTTTTTATCTCTATAGGTTTCCCTATTCTGGACATATAAATGGAAACTTATAATACGTGGTCTTTGTGACTAGTTTTCTTCATGTAATATAATGTTTTCTAGGTTTACCTATGTTATAGCCTGTATCACTTCCTTCCACTTTATTACCAAATAATCTTTCATTGTAGAGATATACCATATTTTGTTTATCCATTTATTAGTGATGGACTTTTGAATAATTTTAAATATTGAATAATTAGGAATAATGCTGCTATGAACACTCATGTATAAAATCTACATACATGTAGATTTTTGTATGGACATATGTTTTCAGTTCTCTTGGGTATATACCTGGCAATAGAATTGCTGGGTGACATGGTAATTCATGTTTAACTTACTGAGGAACTGCCAAATATTTTCCAAGGTGGCTGCAACATTTTGCAATCCCACTAGCAATATTTAAAGTTTACAGTTTTTTCACATCTTCACCAACACTTGCTATATTTTGTATTTTTCACTTTAGCCATTCTAGTGGGTATGAAGTAGTATCTCATTATGGTTTTGCTTTGCATTTCCCTGATGGCTAATGATACTGAGCATCTTTTCTTGTGCTCACTGGTCATTTTTATATCTGCTTTGAAAAAATTTCTATACAAATCCTTTCTGCATTTTAAAATTGTGTCATTTGTTTTTAATTATTGAGTTTTAAGAGTTTTTAATATATATTTTGGATATAATTCCCTCATTAGAGATATGATTTCCAAATATTTTCTCACATTACATTGGTGTCTTTTCACTTTCTTGATAGTGTCCTTTGAAGCACAAAATTTTTCATTTAGATAAAATTCAATTTATCTATCTTTCCTTTGATTGCTTGTGCTTTTGACTGATTGCTTTTACTTTTAATGTCAGATATAAGAAATTATTGCCTAATCCAAGGTAGAAAAGATTTACATCTATATTTTCTTTAAAGAGTTTATAATTGTAGCTCTTACATTTGGGTCATTGATCCATTTTGAATTAATCTTTATGTATGGTGTGACATAGGGGATTCAACTTTATTCTTTTGCATTGTGGTTATCCAGTTGTCCCAGCATATTTTGTTGAAAAGACATTCTTTCCTCATTGAATTGTTTTGGCACTGATGTCAGATATCAATTGACCATAAAAGTAAAGGTTTATTTCTTGATTTTCAATTCCATTTCATTTATCTAAATATACAGCATTAAAGCATTACCACACTGCTTTGATTGGTGTAGATTTGTAGTAAGTTTTTTTTTTTGCGGTACGCGGGACTCTCACTGTTGTGGCCTCTCCCATTTTGGAGCACGTAACTGAATATTACTTCAGCAGTAACTGAATATTACTTTCAAGTTCACCAAACTTAAACCAAAGCGTATTATCAAAATCAAAAACAAAAATCTGATGCTCCTTTATGAAAGAGAATCTAGCATGGATTTATATACTTGTCTCTTATATTATTTACCATAAGCAACTTAAGAATAGTGTTTAAAAGATTTTCTTTTCCAGAGATTAGCAGAGTACTAAGGATATGAAGGGTACTTACTAACTACCTGGAAGAGAAAAGGAAATATTGTAAGAGAAAAAAAGTTAGAAAAAACTCTGGAAATTGGGAGAGAAGAAGGGAAAGATAGAAAATTGAAAAAAAAAAAAAGTACAGGATGGGAGAAGGGAATAAGGGGTAGACTGAATTTGCCCAAAGAATATTTTAAGTGATCCTCAAGAAAATAATTTCATATTAAAAACATGAAATGTTAACAAGACCACACAGAGGTAAGATATGAAAGGAAAACTTGATGCAAGAAGTCTGGTAATAAGAGACCCTGAGTTGCTAAAACAATCTTGAAAAAGAACAAAGTCAGAGGGCTCACACTTTTTGCTTTCAAAACTTACTTCAGGGCTTCCCTGGTGGCGCAGTGGTTGAGAGTCTGCCTGCCGATGCAGGGGGCGCGGGTTCGTGCCCCGGTCCGGGAAGATCCCACATGCTGCGGAGCATCTAGGCCCATGAGCCATGGCCCCTGAGCCTGCGTGTCCAGAGCCTGTGCTCCGCAACGGGCGAGGCCACAGCAGTGAGAGGCCCGCATACCACAAAAAAAAAAAAGAAAGATCAGATCAGGAAGAAATGAAGGAAACGATAGCTAAGATCAATAAAACTAAAAGCTGGTTCTTTGAGAAGATAAACAAAATTGATAAACTATTAGCCAGACTGGTCAAGAAAAAAAGGGAGAAGACTCAAATCAGTAGAATTAGAAATGAAAAAGGAGAAGTAACAATGGACACTGCAGAAATACAAAAGGTTATTAGAGATTACTACAAGCAACTGTATGCCAATAAAATGGACAACCTGGAAGAAATGGACAAATTCTTAGAAATGCACAACCTATCGAGACTGAACCAGGAAGAAATAGAAAAAATGAACAGACCAATCACAAGCACTGAAATTGAAACTGTGATTTAAAATCTTCCAACAAACAAAAGCCCGGGACCAGATGGCTTCACAGACGAATTCTATCACACATTTAGAGAAGAGCTAACACCTATCCTTCTCAAACTCTTCCAAAAGATAGCAGAGGGAGGAACACTCCCAAGCTCATTCTATGAGGCCACCATAACCCTGATACCAAAACCAGACAAAGACATCACAAAGAAAGAAAACTACAGGCCAATA
>NC_041215.1:65692867-65712127 GCF_002837175.3 Physeter macrocephalus | reverse complement strand
TGCTGGAGAGGGTGTGGAGAAAAGGGAACATTCTTGCACTGTTGGTGGGAATGTAAATTGACACAGCCACTATGGCGAACAGTATGGAGGTTCCTTAAAAAACTAAACATAGAACTACCATATGACCCAGCAATCCCACTACTGGGCATATACCCTGAGAAAACCATAATTCAAAAAGAGTCATGTACCAAAATGTTCATTGCAGCTCTATTTACAATAGCCAGGACATGGAAGCAACCTAAGTGTCCATCAACAGATGAATGGATGAAGAAGATGTGGCACATATATACAATGGAATATTACTCAGCCATAAAAAGAAATGAAACTGACTTATTTGTAGTGAGGTGGATGGACCTGGGGTCTGTCATACAGAGTGAAGTAAGTCAGAAGGAGAAAAACAAATACCCTATGCTAACACATATATATGGAATCTAGGGGGATAAAAATGTCATGAAGAGACTAGGAGTAGGACGGGTAAAAAACACAGACCTACTAGAGCATGGCCTTGAGGATATGGGAAGGAGGAAGGATAAGCTGTGACGAAGTGAGAGAGGGGCTTGGACATATATACACTACCAAATGTAAAATAGATAGCTAGTGGGAAGCAGCCGCATGGCACAGGGAGATCAGCTCGGTGGTTTGTGACCACCTAGAGGTGTGGGATATGGAGGGTGGGAGGGAGGGAGACCCAAGAGGGAAGAGATCTGGGAACATATGTATATGTATAACTGATTCACTTTGTTGTAAGCAGAAACTAACACACCATTGTAAAGCAATTATACTCCAATAAAGATGTTAAAAAAAAATAGCAAAAAGGAAAAGCAAACTCTAAAAAGTGACACAAGAATGACTATACACTTTAATAAATAAGTGTGATTTCCTTCTTTTGTATTTACTTTTCACTCATTCATTTCTCCAAAAATAAATGTATTGAGTATTACTGGGTTTTTTTTCCAAAAACGAGCAATGAATTCTCCAATTCTTCAAAACACCAACTGGGTCTCCAAGAATTTAATTCAATTCGTACACAAACTATTCAGAGTTAGTACAGATTCCATAGATTGATGTCTCTGTCCCACTATACTGCTCTCATTTCTTTTTTAAAAAAATTAATTGATTAATTTTTAATTTTTGGATGCATCGTGTCTTAGTTGTGGCACGTGGGATCTTCATCGAGGTGGGTGAGATCTTTTGTTGTGGCACGCAGGCTCCTTTCTAGTTGTGGCATGCGAGTTTTCTCTCTCTAGTTGTGACGCACGGGCTTCAGAGTGTGTGGGCTTTGTAGTTTGCAGCATACAGGCTCTCTAGTTGAGGCGCCCGGGTTCAGCAGTTGTGGCGCAGGGTTTGCCCTGCGGCATGTGGGATCTTAGTTCCCTAACCAGGGATCAAACCCGCATCCCCTGCATTGGAAGGTGGATTCTTTACCACTGGACCACCAGGCAAGTCCCTGTTTTATATTTTTATTGAAGCTTCTTTGTTCATACGAAAAGGAAGAACACAGTGTGCACATTTTGTAGTATGTGGTTATTCTTTGGATTGCTCCAAAAACAGTCATTGTTTCATCTTGAATAGCTCACTTCACAATTTTTTTAGAAACTAAAGGCAGCTATTCTCTTTGAAATATTACAACTTTTATGCTTGTTTAATTCACTTAGCAGTTTTAAGACCAAGAATCTATTTTTCACTTAAACCATCATTTTAACTTGTTTTGAGAACAAAGCTGGGTGTTATTAATATGTAATGATTTTGTATCACTGATAATATCACAAATATATGTTGGAGATATAAGGCAAGACATATTTGTTATGATGTTATGATGATGTATATTCATTGTTACTTGATAAATGCTGCCTGCGCATCACTAAGTAGAGCAGAGAGCATGCCAAGTAATGTGAGGGGTTAGGTCATGGAAACCCTAATATAAGGAAAAAAAGAGTAAGTAGCATAGTAAAACTTAGTATGACAGAAGTGAATTAAAATTATGTCTAATAAAACTTAGATATTCAAGTAATTAAGCTTAGTAGCTTTTCATGATCTTGTCCTCTACTCCTAGCAAATTCAGTATTATCTTTGCTTCAAATTCCATCTCCTAATAATCACAATCAGGAAACTCAGAAGTGTTCTTTTCACCATCCTTTTTACAATGAATTCCAACTGCTGGTTGAATCTGGTTAACTAGTTTGATGATCAGTAAGGTACTTTTTTCTAATCCTAGAACTTTAAAGAAAAACATTACCTGTTCAAACTAGAGCAATACAGGCACTGGCATATTCTTGGACGTTGTTGAAAAAAATCAAGCCAGCATTTGGCTTTTAAAGCCCCAAATAAGAGAGCTTTTAATTTTTTTAAAGCTTTTCAGTCTGCATAAGAACTCAGTGAGCATGCAATTATTATGTGCTGTTACTTTTTCAGACTGTAATCCATTTATTTTGTTAATTTCTTTTGAACTCTTGCAAGCTGTTTTAATATCTCCCTTTTTTTCTGATTATTTGACAATTGCCAGTTTTTGTTGAATGTTAAAACAATATGCCTCCTTATGGATATCAACTGTTCATTAACTAGGTAGTACATTTGATGGTGAAGAGGAAGAGAATTCTCAAGCAGTGCAAGGATTTAGTGTTGACATTAATATTATACAATAGATCCTTATGATATCAAGATGTATATTCTGTCTCAATGTAGTTTTGATCTGCCATCTTCATTTTCACAAATTATAATCTTTTATGTTTGTCACTCTTAATTTAAAAACTGGTAACAGATGACAATCTTTAAAAATTCATTTTGAACACAACAGTGTTCACAGTGTGAATGCCACAACAAAAACGATAAATAACGCAATTAAAGACTGGGCAAAGGATTTGAATATTTCTCTAAAGAAGTTATAGAAATGGCAATAAGCACATTAAAAGGTGCTCAACATCATTAGACATCAGGAAATGCAAATCAAAACCACAATGAGATAATACTTCATATCTACTAAGAAATATAAAAAGACAAAAACAATGAAAAATAAGTGCTGGCAAGGATGGAGTATATGGATGTCTCATATACTGTTTGTGGGAATGTAAAATGGTACAGCCGCTTTGGAAAACAGTTTTGCAATTATTCAGTAAGTTAAACATAGAGCTACCATATGACCCAACTTCCATTTCTAGGTATATATCTTAGAGAACTGAAAATTTATGTCCACACAAAAACTTGTACATGAATGTTCATAGTGTTATTCATAATAGCCAAAAAGTGGAAACAACCAAAATGTCTATCAACTGATGACTGGGTAAGTAAAATGTGCATATAATTGGATATTATTCAGCCATAAAAGAGAATGAAGTACTGATATAAGCTACAATATGGATGAGCTTTGAAAACATGCTAAGTGAAAGAAGCCACACACAAAAGTTCACATATTATATGATTCCGTTTATATGAGATGTCCAGAATAGGCAAATTCATAGAGACAGAAAGTAGATCAGTGGTTGCCAGGGGCTGGAAGAGAGAGTGAAGGGGAGAATAGGTAATGACTACTTAATTAGTATGGTGTTTCTTTTTGGGTTGATGAAAATGTTCTGGAATTAAATAGTGGTGATGGTTGCACAACATTATGAATATACTAAAACCACAGAAGTGTACACTTTAAAATGGTGAATTTTATGTGAATTGTATCTCAATCTAAAAAATTCATTGTGATTTCTAAAATTTTAATATTTGGCGGAAGAATACCTGAAACATGTAGAATACTGCTCTGTATTGTTCATATATTATCCTTGAATTAAACTTATGTGTGACCTACTTGAACCATGCTGTTTTAGCTGCTAAAATGCTCTCTAGTATGATGGCAATGGCCAATCTCTGAGGAAAGTTAAAGAAATAGTTCTTCAAAACTCATTATTTGGGAATTCCCTGGTGATCCAGTGGTTAGGACTCTGTGCTCTCACTGCTGGTGGCCTGGGTTCAATATTCCCTGGTTGGGGAACTAGGATCCCACAAGCCATGTGGCATGGCCAAAACAAACAAACAAACAAACACAAAAAAAACTCATTATTTTGTTTATTGCTGGAATATTTTTGACCACTCAATAGAATGACTTTCCTCAGTTCACAGTAACAAAAAGAGCTGTGCTTTCTTTAAGAAAATTATTTCTTTTCACTTTATGAGTACTGTGAATAATATATACAAGCAAAAGCTGCATACAACAATCATTTCTTCTTTGCATTGGTTATCAGGAAACTCAAAGACATATATTTCATCCTTCAGCAACAAAGAGTACAGGGCCTTATGGCATGCAGTATTGAAACTAACCTCTTGGCCTGATCTTATTTTTTTCACTCTCAGGTTCTTATTTTTATTATGGATATTATGTAACTTATTAGTAGCTTACCTCATCTTAGTTTATTAACTCATATTTTAGAACAGGACAGGGTATAAAAATATACAGAGATAAAGGATGTTATAATTAGAGGGAAAAAAGCCTGAAATGCAAATGTGTTTGAGTAACTTATCTAGATTAATTTACCCTAATATGTAATTAGTAACTGCCTTTATAACTTTCAAATTCTTTATAACTATCTAAGTTTTAACTTTTTTAAGGAGGCAGGGGAAAATGGTAGGAAGTAATAAGCAAAAAGAATGGAACTTTGGAAATGATAAACATTTGTATAAATGATTGATAATATGAATTGCTTTCTGTTTTGAATAGAGTGATAAGTTATAGAATAGGAGGGTGCTGGAAATCCAAAAGTGGAAATAGGTCAATACAGAGGAGGGAAAAGGGAAAATACGGTGGAGATGTTTTCTGAAATTGCTGGCTGTACTTTTTGTCTAACATTGATCCTATTTAAGCCCCACTGTGCATAATCAAATAAGAGCTGTGTATGGCATTATTTTTATACTGTGCAGCTGCATGTGTATAGCTTAGAAGGACATTGCTGTCACATCATAAAATATGTCAACATTGCTTTCATATTTTTAACATGGCAGCCTCTATTACAAAATAATATTGTTTCTAAAGGATTTTTAATTTAATTACATGTGGTATTTTCCCCTATCATTTTTAATAGTTTCCATAGAATTATTAAATTAGTTCATGTCTTTATTATCTTTGCATTTCTAGCAGCAAGGACAGATTTATACATTTATTAAGTGCTTAGTAATCATTGATTTTGCTTTTGTAATTTTCCCTATCAGCATTTTTTCCTTCCCTAAATCCATCTCATCAGCATATAAACATGCTGTAGTATTCCTCCATCTTAATACAAAAACCTTTCAAGGTCCCACATCCCCCTCAAGCTACAGTGCTGTTTCTCTACAGTTTTTTATAGCAAAACCCCTTCAAAGAGTTGTCCATATATGCTGCTTCTACATCCTCATTGCACTTTCTCTGCTTTACTTATCCTATTCAGTGCTTTTGTCCACACCACTCTGATGACAACATTCGTGTCATGGGCACCAGTGAAGTTTATCTAGCTAAATCCAACGGTCATTTCTCAGTCCTTAGGTTAAGTGTTTTCCCAGCAGCATTGTCACAGTCAATCATGTCATTTTTTTTTTTCTGAAACTTTTCACTTGGGTACTTTGCCAAAACCAAATTCTTGATTTCTTAACACTATCACTACCGCCATCACCAAACTTATTCCTACCCAAGTCTTTTCCATCTCATCCATGTTGTTACTAATAAATGCTTTTAAGTGGCATTTTTTTCATCAAGTACATAGCAATTAATTAGATCTGAGCTTTACACCTCTCTTTGTATGCCTCAAAAAATTTTATAAGCATAATTAACTAAAACTTCACAACATCCTTGTGAAGTAGATAATTATGGCATGGCAAACTGATGTACTAAGAGATTGCCTAAGGTATCTTATGCATGTATGCCAAAATTTTGAAAGTGGACCAGGGTAATGTAGTCCCTGTTGAAAGCATTAGACCAGATTTCTTTTTTATGATGAAATCATTCTAAGAATTCTCAGGAAAAGTAAAATAGCAGTAATGATTACTTAATATCCCTAAATATTCATAGCAAAGTTCTTTTAATAGAAAAGAGTAAAATGTGTATTATTCGAAATCTAGTACTATTAGTGATGGCAACTTTATCTGTTATATCTAATGAAATATATATATATATATGTTTTGTTTTGTTTTTCGGTACGCGGGCCTCTCACTGCTGTGGCCTCACCCGTTGTGGAGCACAGGTCCGGACGCGCAGGCCCAGCGGCCATGGCTTACGAGCCTAGCCGCTCCGCGGCATGTGGGATCATCCCGGACCGGGGCATGAACCCGTGTCCCCTGCATCGGCAGGCGGACTCTCAACCACTGCTCCACCAGGGAAGCCCGAAATATATTTTTTTGATTGTATGTTGTTAGATTGCTTAATTGCTTCACCGAGTCTTCATAGCCATAATCTGAATTGAATCTTTGAAGGTTTGGAGTGGAATAGTTTCATTTAAGTCTTTTAGCTATGGTACATGAATCCTTTATAAAACTACGAGCTTTATGTTTGTCTTGATTGCTAGCCTGTTCAAGTAAGGTGGTTTTTTTCAAGGCAATCTTATCAGTGGCAAATTATTCGTTTGGCATTTGTTGACAAGACTGAGATGGACTCTAATTTAAATAAAAACTAAAATTTCCCCCAAATTTATATTCAAATAATGTATTTTAGTTTAGTTAATAGTAATTCCTAAAGGCTTTACCTCTCTATTGCTACAATTTGAGTTGAATTCCCTAAAAAACTTATAGTTAGAGAAATAAAAATACAGCCAAAACAGCATATAATTTTTCTCAAATGAAGCCCTTCATTATATTACTTCATCCAAGTGATTAGTTCATTTTTGGATATTGTGTATATATTAGCCTCAAGAATGTTTCAACACCTCTTGACAGTGCTACCACTTTCTTCCTCTACTGGATGCCCATTTATGGCTCTAAAGCAGAAACTCATGAAGAGGGAGTAAAGATTTTGAGAGGTACTAATTAGTGTTGAAAGAATAGGGTGGTAAACTTTAGAAAAACACGCAGCTTTATATATACTTAAATCAAAAAACAATTCACCAAGTTTAATGGCCAGTTGTGCTTTGTTTGCGTGGTTTTTATTATCAGCAAAATTATAAAGTGGCCATCTGAGCTCTAGTTAAACTTCATTATAGTAAGGCTTATTTTAGTTGTCTAAAAATTTTGTAAGTTAACCTATGGGAATTATAACTCTTCTAGAGAAGTTTCAATCACACAGAACAGTAAGGGCAAGTGTTGCAAATGAAGGATATGATATATTTTGAGGGAATGACAGCTTTTTGTAGTAAGGATAGTGAAATTATTGATATATTTTAGTAATTTATAGAAATGTAATTTTATTTTATAAGAAATGTAAAATCACTGATAATACAAGAAGTGCTGTTTTATTTTATATTTATTTTTTATTGAAGTATAGTTGATTTACAATGTTGTGATAGTTTCTGGTGTACAGCAAAGTGTACAAATACATTCTTTTCCATTATAGGTTATTACAAGATATTGAGTATAGTTCCCTGTGCTATACAGTAGGACCTTATTTATCTATTTTACATATACTAGTGTGTATCTGTTAATCCCAAGCTCCTAATTTATCCCTCTCCCCTCTTTCTTGTTTGGTAACCATAAGTTTGTTTTCTATGTCTATGGGTCTATTTCTGTTTTGCAAGTAAGTTCATTTGTATCATTTTTTTAGATTCCACTTATATAAGTGATATCATATCATGTTTGTCTGACTTCACTTAGTATGATAGTCTCTAGGTCCATCCATGTTTCTGCAAATGGCATTATGTCATTCTTTTTTTAAAAAATAAATGTATTTATTTATTTATGGCTGCGTTGGGTCTTTGTTGCTGCACGCAGGCTTTCTGTAGTTGCAGCGAGCAGGGGCAGCTCTTCATTGCAGTGCGCAGGCTTCTCATTGCAGTGGCTTCTCTTGTTGCAGAGCACGGGTTCTAGGTGTGCAGGTTTCAGTAGTTATGGCACATGGGCTGAGTAATTGTGGCTCGCAGGCTCTAGAGCACAGGCTCAGTATTTGTTGGGCATGGGCTTAGTTGCTCCGTGGCATGTGGGATCTTCCTGGACCAGGGCTCAAGCCCGTGTCCCCTGCATTGGCAGGCAGATTCTTAACCACTGTGCCACCAGGGAAGTCCCTATTTTATTCTTTTTTATGGGTGAGTAGTATTCCGTTGTATATATGTACCACATGTTCTTTATCCATTCATCTATCGATGGACATTTAGGTTGCTTCCATGTCTTGGCTATTGTAAATAGTGCTGCTATGGACATTGGGGTGCATGTATCTTTTCAAATTAGAGTTTTCTCCAAGAAGTGCTTTTTTAAATGCCATCTGTTTATATTTTGTTTTACCAGAAGTAGTATTTAGTAGTTTAGTATGAAGTAGTTTAGCTGAAGAGAGTAGTAGTTTGGAAAGAGTGGCAAAAAGTTAGAATCGTGGTAAATCATCTCTTTAAGAACTTAAAGAGATGTACAACTTTTTTGTTTCTGCTTTTGGTTTTCTTTAACACTTAAAGCAGTTCTCTTAAGGGGAAGCTCACTTTATTTTAGGTTGTGATATGACAAAGTTTGGTGTTTTAAAATGAGAAACTATCATTTGTTTTATTTCTAGACTTCTCTTGGGAGGCTATAGAGTAATCACTTTTTAACTTCCTGGGTATCCCTAGTGTAGATAGTGGGCTCTGGTTATTTTCTAACAGCAGGTGTTGAATTACAGTCGTCCCTTGGTATCTGGGAGGGATTGGATTAATTTGCATGGATTAATGTGCAGTGGCAGGAATCATTGGAACTCCGGCCTTCACAGCTTCCCTGAACATTAAGGGAAGATGCATATCTAATATTTTACTGAATACCCGCTTAGACCTACAGGTGAAATTGAGGACAGCAAGCATTCAGTGAGTATTATGCGCCAAAATACTGCTTGGAATTGGAACTGTCCATTCAAGCTGCCTGTTTTCTTTCCTTCGATGTCTTCCCCCCATGAAATCAGAAAAACAACTTTTAGCCAGACACCAACATAGTCAACTGTTTGTATGGGTCAGGAAATGATTTCTATCACTTTAGAGCTTTGTTGCTTGTAGATAAGGTATCTAAATTGATTGGTGTTTTTATAATTTGACAAAACTGCTTAACAAAACTTCTATTAATGTTATATAAAGTCTTCTATTTATATGACCACTCTAGACTAGACGGCAGGCTTCTTTCGTTCATACCATATTATGTGCTTAGTTAAATAAAGCTCTTGTCTTGTTGTTAAAGCTTGCTCATGTTTTTTTCTTAAAACATAATAAGAAAGGGAAAATAATTGTTGGCAAAAGAGGTTCCCAAGGATCAGAACTATTAAAATTGTTAATAAAATAAATTTCTTTTTTTTCTAAGTTCTGTTGAGGTTTTAGTCATAACAGTGCATGAATAAATGAAGTAAACCACTTCTACCCAGCTGATTTAGATTTAAATTTAAAGAGATTTAAAACTCAGTTCTCCAAAATCTAAGGCTATTTCCTCTTATAAGCACTATGGTCCATTAAGAATTCTGCAATAAAGTAAACCTTCTTTTCCACCCAACATAAACTTGAAAGTTATTTGAAGATAAAATAATTTCTTTCCAAATCTGGAGCACTGTTCCTGAATGGAACATATTCTGCCCAACACAGTTGAGGGTTTTTTCCCTATGTCTACAAAAAATAGAGAAAATAAATCTTCAAATATTTTAGGAGGATCATTTACACTTTGATCTTAGCATAGTTTCAGAAATGCCTAGTTGCGCTAACATGGTAGTCACTAGCTACATGTGGATACTTAAATTTAAATTTAAATTAGTTAATATTTAAAAGTCAGTTCCTTAGTCACACCATATTACAAGTACTCAATAGCCACATTTGGCTATGGGCTAGGTATCGGACAGTGCAGATAGTAAACTTTTCCATTATTGCATTAAGTTCCATTGCACAGCTCTGTATAGACTAGAGTTGTCCCTTGATATCAGTGGGGGATTGATTCTAGGACCTGCCACAGGTACCAAAATCTGTAGATGCACAAGTCTCTTATATAAAGCAGCATAGTACAGTCAGGCTTCCCTTATCTGTGGGACCCACATCCCATGGATATTGACATGTATTCCATTAGTGGTAGATCACATTTTTACCAGTTTCTCCGGTTTTATAGATTCCTATTATTTACAAGTATCCTTCCCCGCTAAAGTATTGCTAATCAAAGTATGTGATTTTTTTCCTACCAAGTAATTTCCCCAAGTAATAAAAAAAAAAATAATAGGATTCAAAATAGCTAGATGATGGTAGAAGCATGTTTAGATTTTTGTAAAGTTTGTTATTAACCTTAAAAATGTATGCCAAATTGTGCATAGTTGTGATTCCTAAAAAGAGAATGATAAAGACAGAATTTTCATGTCTACAATCCAAGATTGCAACACTGATATAGCCTACCAGTAGCATATGGTTTATGAGATTACTTTTCATATGTAAATTTTAGAGATAATTTTTATTATATAACCACGCCTTTTAATGAGCATAGAACACAGAGAAAACATTAAACTGATATATAAATTAATGATTAAATATTTTAGTGACTATTACTTTAAATGAATTTTAGGGTTAATTAGCATATATTTCCATGTTCAGATTTAATTGAGTGAGAAAAAGCCAGTAGATTTTTTATTCATTTATTCCTTTGAATCTTTTCAATAAGCTTGGTAGGGATAAATATCCTTACGTTGTATATATTGAAACTTATGTAAGGTTGTCAAGTGAAGGTAAAGTCTTGAGTATGCTAAAATTGATTAGATAAGGAAAGACTTTTTCCATTTGGGGCAGAGGAAGAAGAAAAATAGAGATAGTTACATGCTAATTACTGGAAACATAGTAAATATAGTTGTTAAACTGGTAAATATAGTTGAGATTTTTCTCTGTGCGTATTTACTAAGATGGTGTCTGGTAGGAGAAAAGTACATAACCAATACATTAGTTGACTTATGTTTTCATAAAATGTAATATTACTTTTTATATGTCTTATTTGAATATATTTCATAGTTTCAAGATGATTTTAAAGAATTACCTTTTCATTGTAAAAGCCACCCAGGATTTTTATGAGAAGCCCTAAGATTTGTCTGACTTTAACCGCTAGTGTTGTTTTAATTTCATGTATTTTTTTTCCTCATGCATTTGCAAATATCCAGTAAGTTGTGTGTAAAAATTGCTACCATGATGAAGGAATGCCTTTACTAGACTTTTATACTCTAAGGATTAGGGCTTTAAATCAAGTATGCATTTTTTTTTTTTTTTTTTTTTGTGGTATGCGGGCCTCCCTCTGCTGTGGCCTCTCCCGTTGCGGAGCACAGGCTCCGGACGCGCAGGCCCAGCGGCCATGGCTCACGGGCCCAGCCGCTCCGCGGCATGTGGGATCTTCCCAGACCGGGGCGCGAACCCGGTTCCCCTGCATCGGCAGGCGGACGCGCAACCACTGCGCCACCAGGGAAGCCCAAGTATGCATTTTAAATTATAGATTTAGTCTTAATTATCTTGTTTTTGTCCAAGAAAATAAAAAATAAAATGGAACATTTATCTTTTTATTCAGTTACTTATATTATTTGAATGTAACTATTTAAAAATATTTAATAGCTTTTTTAATTACAGCGTTTTATAGAAAGTATATTTGGTTCTTTCACAAGCCTTTTTATTGACTCTTTACCATCACAAGCCTGTTTTTTTTTGTATTGATTGAAGTTGAAAGCATAATGCTAGGAAGGAGTTCACTGAAGGCAGGTCTTTGGATACAGAGAGTAATGCATTCCATCTATGTAGCCTTTTTCTGATCTGATTTGATATGGTGGGAACATAGATAATTTGGAGAGAATAAGTTTCTGGCTTTATATTCTTTTATACCTCCATGCATCAGTTAAAGCTAACATGTTCTCCTCCTTAGAAATCTTTCCTCTTTTGCCTTCAGTGTATTTTCCATTTCTCTATTTCTTGGACTTAAAACATAACAAAACACCATACAGTGTCACCACTCTTGCTTCCCATGAGCCTTATTTATAGGTATCCCCCAAATTCTGTTGGATAGTCTTGACTTTTTTTTATATTCATTCCCTTGGTAAACTCATCCACTCTCTTGGCTTGAATTGTACTTTTTATATGACTGATTTTTAAACCTTGGACTATTCTAAATCGCAATATCTACCCATTGTTGAGAAGCATCTCCATTTGAATAGCCTGTGGTAACATTGGGCTTACTTACTGTCCAAAATAAAAGTCACTCCACCCTACCACTACAGGTTTCTTTCATTGTGTCCCTGGTAATCTTTCTCTGCTGTCCCCGTTCCTGTACTTAATTTAGCATGAAGTCCTCTTGTTTCTCCATGTAAGATGTATCTTGGGTTTCCCATTCTCTCTGTACTCATCTGCACTATCCAGACCCTTATTGTATCACACCTGTTAACTCAACTACACCCACTTTCACACCAACCCCGCTTTGCCTTTTTTTTTTTCCCTTGAGCTTCCCAAAATCTCCCTGCAGTGACTTTTAAAAATGTATACAAAGTTGTTAATGGCATATTTTCCTTAAATAGAAATTGTAAGCATTTTTATTTATATATCCCTCTGGGCATAGTGCTGGATGCAGTAGGAAATCAGTAAGTAATTGTTCACTCATTCATTCAGCAGCTCTTTCTTGAGTAGTTGTTGGGTTCCAGCTGTTATACTAGTGCTCCAGTGATCTTCTGTCATGCAGCTTACAGCTGAAAACAGTCTCTGGTGAGAAGAGAAGGCTTCTCTGAGGAGGTAGCATTTGTTATCAGATCTGAATGAAATGAGAAAGCCAGTCCTGCAAAGATTTGGGGAACAGTTGCTGCAGGCTGAGAGAACAGCTAATGTCAAGGCCCTGAAGAGGGACAAGTTTGGTATGTTTGGGGAGTATCAAAAAGGTCATTGTGACTGGAACATAGTAGAGAGAGAGTGACAGGAGATGTAGTCAGGGAACCAGGTGACAGAGGGACTAATAGGCCATGGTAGGTATTATGGATTTTATCCTAAGTGATGGAAAAGCCTTTGGACAGTTTTGAGTAAGGGAGTGTTGTGAGCTGATATATTTGTTGCTAAGTTAAGAATAGAAGTAGGGAGACTATAATAGTAATATTGGAGAGCAATATCTTATACTAGTGAGGTAAAAAGCAGTAATAAGTGTTTTGAATTAAGGATAGAATGAGGAAGTTGTTGGCAGGATAGATTGGATGGGAGGTGTGAGATAAAAAAGGAACCAAGGAAAACTCAGTTCTGTGTGCTTGGACAAGTCATGTATCCTCTCCAATATCTATTTTCCTGAGTATATAATGAGAAATACCTCTTTCCCACTTCTGTGAAGGAATTGTTATGAGGATCTGATGAAATAACACATGAAAGCTAATTATGAATCTTAAAACACCATTAACATTGTATTACTTTTTAACACTAAACATTTAAAAGTTCACCTTAAATTAAATCATACCTTGTTAATTAAGAAATTTCTAAAAGCTTAGATTTGACAGGAGTAAGAACTCTAACCCATATATAGCTTAGGAAATAGTTTAAATTATAACTTCCCCTGGGTTTATAGTGTATAGTTCCTTTCCAATGATATTTTCAATCTTTAATAGTTTTGACACTGTTCATAAGGATTAGCATGAAGCAATTTCTCCTATTAATTGATAATAAGTAGATCATGTTCTGGCCATAGACTGCACTGCTAATCTAATCATAGAGAAAAAGGTAAACAATACCTGGCTGTCTTTTGCTTTGTAGTATATTTAAGACACTGTGATTCTCCTCTCAGTAAATATTTGAAAACAAATAAAACTAACCCAAATGACCTATAGTTTATTTACTAATATGTTATATTATGTTAATCCTGGGGTGTTGTTGATTATAACAAAACATAATTTACCATACTATAATAAATAATGACCTATAAATAAACTCCAGGTGTTTTATGCTTATTTGTGTCATGCCAATTGTACTTTTCCTGACAATTTTAGATTAATTTAAATATGACTTATGGCATCAAGAAAGACAAATATTCTAAACAAACTTTTTAGTTTCTGAAATTACTTACTCAAGTATGATTCAGCTGAATGCTATTTCTGTTTTCTTATTGCAGATTTCTCAACAGTTATGTCACAAGATTGACCACATTGATCACAGTAAGACTAAAATGATAATTAAGCTTTTAAGGATGTTTTGTTTTCTCTGAGAATGAGAATTAAGTTAGAAAATATTTATGATTTTAAATTGTTATTCTTTCTTTCAAGAGCCAAATGAATGTTTACATTTAATGATTCACATCTCACACTCTAGTTATTTAAATACTTCTTTAAATGATTTTAAAACATTTTATATGAAAATTACACTTAATTTATAACTGAAATTATATGCCTAATTATACTAACATATTTCAGTGTGAATCATAATCTGAACATCATCTTTTTTAGTTTCTGTTTTTATTAAAATATGGCATGAAACATTTAAGGTGACTTCACATTAGGAAAAAAATTACAAAAATAAAATTACTTGGGACTGTAATCACATATTAAGGAAAGACTGTGAAAACAACATCGAAAGGACTCTCAGACTTCTTGATTAAATTTTTCATTGATATTTAAATGATTTATAAACAGTCTTCCAAATATGGAGAGTTGTTGAAAAGGATAGTTCTCTTAAGAAACTGAACTTTTCCGCTTTAATTTTATTTAAAATGTTAATTTCTACTGTCTATAAGGAAATATGTTACTTAAAGAAAAACTTTATCCAAGGCCTTGATCTACATTATTAGAAAATTCTAACTATTAAAATCTGAATTGCAGTAATGAAATTTTACAGCATTTTTGAAAACTCCTTTTAAGTAACAGAGGAAAAAAATTGAGTAAATTATTTACTCAGTTAATCTGCTTCTTAAATCCCATTTTAATTGTTCATTAGACAATTGTTCATTGTCCCATTTAATTGTTCTGTAATTATCAGAAATGTTATTCCGTGTATATAAAATCTTAATGTTTTAACATTTTTTTGGAAAACTGGTACATTTGTTAAATTTAACATTTTTCAGAGAGGCCAGAGACAACTTTTATTTTATTTTTAAAGGCTTTATCATCATCATTGAGTCTACAGATGTTTATGGCATGTTCATTTTCCTAAGGGAGCATTTTAGCTATCTCTGATTTGTTGCTCTTTGCTTGTTTGTTTTTTCTTAATCAGAACTTTATTGCCCTAACGGAATGGTTTACAACAAAATATTAACCTATTTCTGTAGTAACCTTCTGTTTTGCATCTAATGATTTATAATCAAGAAAGTTAAAATTAGCATTGGATGAAAAAGGTGGTTTTTTTAAATTAAAGAATGCTAACTCTCAGTACATTTTTAGGGTAATATTAAGAGAACACTTAATTGCAACTGTTCTGAGTTCAAGAATTTCAGGAAGAGAGGTGGTGTTCAATATTATCAGATGTTAAATAAGTTAAAAATTAAGAAGTATTCATTTGAGAGTTTCATAAGTTACTGATAATAGAAATCCTGTGTAATAATGTCCAGGCTGTGAGGCTTTCTCTAGCTCCTTGAGTCAAGAAGAGGGTAGATTTCATCACTGATTCAGGCTGAGGGTATTGAGAGAGTAGTTCAAGTGTTGACCATGGGACTGGAATAAAATGAGGCCAGGGAAGGGCTGATATATTCAGAGAAAATGGAGAAAGGACTAGTCAGAGGTAGATAAGCTGGTGAAATGAGATGATAAAGAACTAAAAGAGTAGAATGCTGTGGTTAGGAAGGGGCTATTATAGATTGTTTCAGAGCTGGAGCTAAAGTATTCATATATAATATATACCTTATATATTTTTTTTCTTCAGAAATTTTCAGAACTTAGGAGAATTTCTGTTTTTACTCCTTAAGTTACATTTCTCTGAAGTGTCAAGATCTTCTAAATGATCTCTTTTCCTCCTGGCCATCATCAATTCTATTGAAGCCTATATATGATCCTCAGTTGAACTTTATTAAAGCGTTGCTCTGATTCTTTTATTTCTCTACCTGAAGATGGTTAGTGACTTTCCATTTCTTATAAGATCAAATTCAGGCTTTCTAACTTGGTATTCAAGACCCCTCCTCAGTTTGGCTCTAACATATTTCCCAGACAAATATCCTATTATTCAAGAAGAAGAACCCTACATTCTATACAATGTGAACGACATACTCCACCTTGAGTATACATTTTGTCTCCATACTTACATTCATGTCATTCCCTTTTCCTAGAATATTCTTTTTCCTTTTCAGGCTTTTATTTCTCCTGATGAAATCAAACCTCCCTTCTAAAGCCCTGTATACATGTAATCATCTCTTTGAGGCCTTTCCTAATCATCCTAATTGAAAGTGATTCTCCCTCCTTAGTAGTTTGGTGATTTTTATTATTCTTATGTAACTGATAACATATATTCCCTTGTATTCTGCATATTTTAATATGTATTTTCCAATTGTACTCAGCAAATGAGTATTTAGCAAATGTTTGCTAGTAATCATAAGTACCCCAGAAAGAACTAAATTAATTAGTATCTTTAGTTTTCTTATATTAAAATTGAAACAAGGATATTAATACATGCATATCCAAAATTGAACCATAGGAAGCAGGGTAGTTAGGAAAAAGCGAGTTCAAGTACTGATGCCGCTGTATACTGTGTATATGACCTTTAGCAAGTCAGCGTCTTTGTGCCTCAGTATCTGCAGAAAATGATTTATGCATATATTTAAAAGGATTTTTATAAATATTAGTTACTTTTCTTCCCTCTTACTTGTTTAATGTTATGGTTTACTCCTTTATTGATATGAGAGGGGTAGGACATCAACAGTAAAGATCAGGGATATATCCAAATTTACCTCACTTACACATTGTGATCCTTTCATCTGTACGTTTTAATGTATGGATTTTTGCTTTCTACATTACATATAGTAATGATAACTTTGTTGACTTACATAAGTTCCAGCAAGGAGGCTGATTAGATCTATTGATACTGTGTGCTTTTTTGGGGGTGGGAAGAGTCAGACCTCACTAGAATACCAATATCTTAAAAGGCCAGAATGAACTTTAGAAAAGTTTAGGTTGTGCTACATTCTCCTTATATAGCAGATGAGAAAACCAACATCCAGAGAATTTGAAGGGAAGTAACATGCATAATGGTTAAGAAGAGGAACTGGGTCAGAAAAACCTTTACGTTTGTGCTGTAATATTTATATAGCTGTTTTGATCTTGAGTCAGTTACATAGTCTAAGATCCAGTTTTTTTGTCTCTAAAGCAGAGTAATGTTTATACTTCAGGAGTGTTGTGAATATTAAATTAAAAAATGCTTATAATAAAAGCGCAGCACAGAGGCTGATATGGTAAATTCTGTTGACCCCTTGTCATAGTCATCATCATCTATCTGTAAAGTTACTTGCCCAAAGTCACATAGTGTGAGATCTTGATCCAAACCTGGTTTTGCTTTATTCTGTTATAATTTTTACTTCTGTTTCATGATCACCTCTTAATTGATTAAAAATCTCTGAATGGCATTTGTAGGAAGTATAATAAAATAACTCATAGACTTTTTTCTTCTCAAATCTCCTCAAATCCTCTATCTTCTCTGAGAGTATTGGTGCAATTTTGCTTACATGCAGTTTTGTTTATATGTAATTTTATTAATTCAGTGGCTATATTTTATTTTAAATATTCTAATTTAACATTTTGCTTCATATTTAGTAACTGTTACAAAGCAACGTTTAAAATAAAGTGGCTTTTCCTGTTTTTATTAAAATTTCTTTTTTTCCTTTGGTAATTTTATTGTGAATATTACTTAAATTTCATAGAGATTTATCTCTACCAATAGAAATATTTAACTTAAAAATTCAAATTTAGAAGAAATTACTATATAATTTTACAGTGTACACACTATTAGAAATATTGGTGTTAGATAGTAAATTTTAAATGTCAGTTATGTACCTACCACAGATAAGATATAAACAAGCATGGCAATGACTGATTCTTGTACCCTAATATCAATTTTCTCCGTCTACTAGTTTTGTTCCCAGCCTATCACTACTTGGAATAAAAATATCACTTTCAGTCTCTCTTACAGCTAAATGTGGTCATGTGACTAAGTTTTGGCTAGAGATACATAAGCAGTAGTACTGTGTGCACCTTGCAGAAAGTATTGTTAAAGGAAGGGGGGCACACCCTATTTTTCCCCCTTCCTCCATGCTTGCTGAGATGTGGGCATGATAATTGGACAATGAGTGGAAACCACAAGCTAAGAACGGGTAAAGCACTAAGATGGAAAGTCCCTGATAACTTCAGGATGTCACCCTGCCCGCACTGACCTGTCTACGTCTTTGACTTGACTGAGATAAACTTCTATCTTGTAAGACACTTGAGTTTTGGCTTTCTGTCACTCGTGGCCAAAATTAATCCTGATTACATCAAGATAATTTTACAAAGTTTATGCCATTGTTTAAATGTGTTCGATTTGTTTACATTTCATTTATTTTTCTTGGACTCTGTTGTCACTTTTTTGATGGCTTCAGTTTTAGGAGGAGAATACAAAAGGGAATGATTCACTCACTCTGTCTAGGAGAGGAGACTAGGGAAATCTTTAAAGAGAGGGGAGACATTTAGGCTAGATTTTTGAGATATGAGTTAGAAGAGAATCCAGAAAGAAAATAGGCATATAGATTGGAAAGAACATATGTTCAGGGACATGCAACTATTTTAGTTCAATATTGTTGAAATGTAAAATTTGAGGAAGTAAATGAGCCTAAAGTTCAGATCTTATAGGAATTTACAAACCAAGAAGTTGGGTAAGTGCTAAGTACCTAGCAAAGTTTCTTTTAATGTTAATAATTTTAATATTACTTATGGTTTTTCCATTAAATATTTTTAAAAGAAATATTTTTATACAAGCGTTTAGGAAGGAAGAACAAAACTATTATTTATTTATTCACGGATTAAGGTACTAGGTGATTTCTATTTGAGCCTTTAACAATTTTAGAAGACATATTATTACATCTTACAGATGGCTAAACTGAGACTCAGAAGAGTCAAGTGTCTTTCCCAGTGTGGTAGTTAACTTGTTATTTGGAAAGTACAAAAATCAACCATTTAGGGCTTCCCTGGTGAGGCAGTGGTTGAGAGTCCTCCTGCCGATGCAGGGGACACGGGTTCGTGCCCCGGTCCGGGAAGATCCC
>NC_041215.1:65684187-65692839 GCF_002837175.3 Physeter macrocephalus | reverse complement strand
GCCTGTGCTCCGCAACGGGAGAGGCCACAACAGTGAGAGGCCCGCGTACCGCAAAAAAAAAAAAAAAAAAAAAAAAAAAAAAAAAAAAAATCAACCATTTAAGAACAAGGCTGCTATGTGTTGTATGACCTTTATTTTTCTACTTTTCTAATACCAAAAAGAGAGTTATAGTCAAATTTAAATATCTTTGGTAAAATATAATAACAGTGATCAAACCAGAAGTAAAGTCTATATAAGAATTTCCATATTTTATGCCAATGAATACATGTCTAAATATTAAATTTAAAAAATCTAATATCTTAAAGTTATAAACTAGTAAACATTTTGGTTTCTAGAGTCTGAATTGTGAAGAGTATCTTCAAAGTTAGTGTATAGCAGCCATTTAAATTACTTCATACAAATCAAATTTCCATTGCTATTCTTAAGTGTATATTTGGATAAAAGAAACCTCCATCTCCTATTGCACCTCACCAAAAAGTTGCACTGTTTTAACATTAATGCAGCTAAAAGCATGCATGGTGTTCTTAGTATGAGTACCTATAGATAGAAATGACACCCTGCTGCAGAGACCCAACTGAACTTCTTTGAACAAGTAAAAGTATATAATGTTACACACTCGTTTGGTTTAAAGATTAGTTCTTATCTGAAAACTCTAAATGAGCTACTATTTAATAAATCTGCCTAAAAATAAAAAATACAGTAACCTTAATATATCTTAGAAATAATTATAGAGGCATGAGAGAATATAAAAGAAAAACTAATTTTCTAATTTGGTTTGGTGTTTTGTTTTGTTTTTTTTTGCGGTACGCGGGCCTCTCACTGTTGGGCTCCGGACGCGCAGGCACAGTGGCCATGGCTCACGGGCCCAGCCGCTCCGCGGCATGTGGGATCTTCCCGGACCGGGGCACGAACCCGTGTCCCCTGCATCGGCAGGCGGACTCTCAACCACTGCACCACCAGGGAAGCCCTGGTTTGGTGTTTTTAATTGTAATCAGCAAAGAGTCTAGCACCTAGACCACTAGGTCAGTATTTTATGAATTAAAGTGACTTGAAAGTTAATCTGGTTAATACATTATTCTTTTCCCCTCACACTTTCTAGAACACCAATGCACACATCTGCTGTGAGATGTACATTCATTGAAATGTTAGTCAAGGAGTAGATAAACTACAAGTATAGTCTACAGAAACTGTTTTAGGGATGAGAAGAGGGTGTTATAGACTGAGTTATGGGATTATGATATTTGACTCTTTCATTCCTTTTCTATAAATACACAAATGAAAAACCGTGGAGGAGAAAATATTTTGATATAAATGGAAAAATTCTTATTGTATTGAATCAAAAGGGTACCTAAAATTAGCATGTCATAGATGTTTAAAAAATCTGACTAATACTAATATTCCTGATGCTCTCCTTATGTGAGTATATTTTAAAAACATAACATCAATAGGTACATTTCCATCATAATATAAGATAGTATGTATAAACTTTTCCATGTGCAAAGTATGCCATTTATTTTTATAATACTTGCAATTTTATTATCTGATTTTCTTTCTTCTCAGGAAAAAGTCCTCAACTTTTGTTCATAAAATTCATAATTATTGTCTCTTTTTGCCTTTACCAATGAATATTCCTGTGTCTTTTTTTACTCTAGTTTGTTTCATATTTTCAGTGTCGATCGTACACACTTGGCCCTAAACTCAAATATCACAGCTCCCCTCAAATGTTGCCTCTTCCATGAAACCTCTGCAGTTGGAATTACTCTCCCCATCATTTCTGCCTGTCTAGTATTTGTTATTTCTATCACAGCATTGTTCTTCAACACTGGAGTCCTTGGACCTCCTGAGTATGTAGATATATTCTCTGTGGGGGAGAGAGAGAGTTTGCTATAAGAATTTACAAAGTTCAACATTAATGTAAAAGAAATATTCTTGGATCATCTGGGATGCTTACCTTATAAACAGTCACTGCCATCGACTTTCAGGGCATGATTGTATTTAATTATGTCAGTTTAATAAGAAAAGAACAAAAATAGATTTGATATGTACAAAAGGTTCATTTGTACCAAGTGAAGGCCAGTTGACATCAGAGTGAACTAAATTATAGCTTTGTAGTAGTTTGAGTAGAAAGAAATGGTGGAATATTAAATTGTTCAGCGAACGCTAGACCATAAGATACACATGCCAAACTCAAAGGTAACTGCAAAATAATGGGGAAATTGCAGTCAGTACCATATTCATGTTGAGTACAATGATTTTATTTTAGCAAAAACATCATATTGATAACAATTAGAAATCCGTTAGTTTTGTAGCTTTTATGTGCACACTTTGTAAATTTGTTTCGATACTATTTTTGAACAAGATCTGGAAGCAAGAAGTAGAGTTTATCCTTATCCATAGTTTTACTTTTCTAGGTATTTCCGTAACATAATAATTTAATTAATGTGTCAACATGTGTCCACAATACATTTTTTCTTCCTTTATGAGGATTTATACATAACCTAAGTTTCAGAAACATTCTTATAGAGCCTTTATCTGCCATATGAGATGAGTTGTGTGTTTGGCTGTTTCAACTATTAGATTTTAAAGTCCTTACAGTCTAGTGAAGCCATAGATTATGTTTTATTAATTCTTGCAGTCCCCTTAGAGTCTATTACAATGCCTTATCCCCAGTAGTGGCACAGCAGATATTTATGCAAAAAACTGGCCTATGCAAGTGTGCCTCTTAGTGTTGATAATCTGTTGAGTTGAACTAGAATGGATAAATATATAGAAAACAATATAGGCAATATACCTTTTAACAATTTGAAATTCATATAAGTTAACAAATTCCTATTTTTAAATTAAATGTCCTGTAGGATTTTGGTCACTTACAGTGCTGTATGAATTACTTTAATTAGATAATCAAAGGGTCTGTAGGGTGCCAGTGGGAGAATGAAGGTTTCATGGCAGGCTAGAACTGAATGTGGAGATGTAACAAGAGTGCTTCAGGGAGCATGACAGTGCATGATTGCAAAAACGTAGTTTTATATAGTTAGGGCAGCTTGAGAGCATCGGTTTCCCAGGGAAGAGGAGAGAAAAGAGAAGGGAATAGAGAGGGATATGGGAAGGTACTAAAGACACCATCTCCCTACTTTTGGGTATTGGCCTGAAGCCACAGTGCCTAGGGAGTGTTCCCTTTTGCTTGGCCAGAAGTAAAACTGGCATAAATTTAAATCTTCTAGAATAATATGGCAACTACATTTTCTACTTTTCCCATCTGTTATGGTAGATTTTTGTATAACATGGACACAATATAGAGTTCAGTTTCTTGCTAAATTCTTCAGGGTATTCCTATTTCTTATTTAAATTGAATTACCGGGACTTCCCTGGTGGCGCGTCGTTTAAGAATGCCTGCCAATGCAGGGGACACAGGTTCGAGCCCTGGTCCAGGAAGATCCCACATGCCGCGGAGCAACTAAGCCCGTGCGTCACAACTACTGAGCCTGCACTCTAGAGACCGCGAGCCACAACTACTGATCCCACATGCCACAACTACTGAAGCCCGCGTGCCTAGAGCCTGTGCTCTGCAACAAGAGAAGCCACTGCAATGAGAAGAGTAGCCCCTGCTCGCCGCAACTAGAGAAAGCCCGCACACAGCAATGAAGACCCAATGCAGCCATAAATAAATAAATTAATTAAATAAACTTTCATGAAATTATCTTTAGAAAAAAAAAATTGAATTACCTATCCCTAAATTTCAAAGCCATTCAGAGTTAGCCTTGTTCTATCCATGTACTTCATTTCCATCTATTTTTCCAACACAGTTTGTTTGCTAGTCAGAACAGTCTTACAGCCACAACATGTAGTAATGATTTTGTCTACATGTCTTTTCCCGAATATCATTTCCTTTTCTTGAAGTGCTGTTACCTTTCTTTCTCCAGTGCCAATTCATTCTTCAAGTGGTCTTGTAATCTTTTATGACAACTGTGACCTTCACTGGGCTCCCTTTCCTGTCAACATTTGATCTTTATTTCCTGCCCACAGACCTCTCTTTTAAATTTTAGACCCCCTATTTCCAGCTCTGTATGTGACATTGGTACCTGGCCATCCCACAGGCACTAATTCAGGATGTCTAAAAAGTTGAACTCATTCTCTTCTAATTTCCCAGAAACCTTTCCCTCTTTATGTATTCCCTGTAATGATCAGTGATATCAACATCTACTCAGCCATTCAAGCTAGAAATGTTAGTTAACTTTTTCAAAAGCTCTCATCTAATATGATTTCAAATTCTGTTGATTCTCTACATGCAGTGTAGTAATAGGAGCTACTGTTTATGGAGTGCTTGCTCTGTGCCAGGTACTAATCTAAGCATTTGATCTGTGGTAACTCAATCTCCCTAATAACTTTATTTATCATTCATATTTTATGTAAGAAAACATGAATTTGCTAACAAAAGTACTCATGAAGCTGTCTATCCAGCTTAAAAAAAGAAAAAAAATTGAATGTGATTGAGCCTAGTTTACAAGAAATAGTAAGGATAGAGGGACATTAAATGACACCAGGGGCATAAAGTCAGGAAAGTCCAGACTGGGAAACTCTAAAAGACAGAAGATCTGTTTTCTTCAACTGAAAATATTAATGGAAAAAAAGCCTGGCATGGGGACATGGTAGGAGCAGTTACAGATTAAAAGGGACTAGAGAGAAATAAATATCAGCCCGTTCTAATGTATGGATCATATTTGAGTCCAGATTCAAACAATCGCTTTTAAAATATTATAAGGCAAAGAAATGTGTACACTAAATACTTAATATTAAAGTATTGTTGTTAGAAATTATCTTAGGTATGATAGTAGTATTGGGCTGTTTGTTCATGTAGCACAAGTCTGTGCCAAGAAGCATAAGCATCTTTGTCAAAGGCTGAGCTTGAGGAATAAAAGTGCATTCACCAATCACTTCTTTTCTTTTTACTTGGCACCTCTGATGAAAGAGAATTTGCTAAAGGGGGTGACAAAGCATTTAGCCTGATGTCATTATTACAAATAAAATATAATTTCATGATTTTACTAACCATAATCCTCCTACAAAAAAAGATCACTATTGGGTCATACTTTCTCAATATTCAGTGTTTGTTTCACAGAGATGTGGGAGGTTCAGGGGAATTAAAAACTAACATTTCTAGAACCTCTATAAAAGTGATGATGGTGATGATGGTGGTGGTGGTGATAGTCAACATTTAAGTGCTTAATTATGTACTAGGCACCCTTTTATGAGTTTATTGTTTTAACTTATTTCATCTTCCTAGCTTCATGAGGGAGGTATCCTCATGTTACTTTTGAGAAAACTGAGTTATAGAGAGGTTAAGCAAGTTGCCCAGGGTCACATGGTTATTAATCAGTGAAGTTCAGGGTTCAAATCCAGGCAGTTTGACATGCAGCCTGTGTCTTTACTATGCTACACTGCTTCTCTTTTTGCAGTGGTGCCAGGTGCTATTAATATTTATCTCATTAATTTCATTTATCTGGAAATGTCTTAATTTCTCATTCTTTTCCAAAGTATAGTTTTGCCAGATATAGAATCCTTGGTTAACAGTTGTTTTTCTTTTAGCACTTTAAATATATCATCCCACTGCCTCTGGCCTCCATGCTTTCTGATAAGAAATTGGCAGTTAATTTTATTGAGGACTTCTTGTACATGACAAGTTGCTTCTCTCTTGCTGCTTCCAAGATTCTATCTTTGTCTTTCAACAGTTTGACTATAATGTATCTTGGCATGATTCTCTATGAGTTTCTTCTACACGGAGTATATTGAGCTTGTTGGATGTGTAGATTCTCATTTTGTTCATACATCATTTTCTGTGTTTCCTTTTGTTCTTTGTCCATGGTTTCTTTTAACAATTTTAAACATATTTAAGACAGGGAATTTGTTGCTAGTAAACCTCCCCTACAAGAAATGAAAAAGGTGGTTCTTCAGGCCGAAATGAAAGGACACTAGACAGTAACTAAAAGCCATATGAAGAAATAAAGAACTCCAGTAAAGGTAACTACATAGGTAAATGGGTAAAGAACATCGTACTTCAAAGGAAAGAAGTTACTCAGCATAACTAGAGTACAGAGAGCAAAGATTATGGTTTGAAATTAACAACCAGAAGATATAGAACATAGTAGAATAAGGTAAGGATTTTTTTCCTTTACCTTAAAATCAATGAGAAATGTTTTACTACCAAATTTAAGAAATATTTAAGAAATTATAAGCTTGAAATTCTGTGACCTGAAATTGTTCTTTACTTTATTATTTCAGCAGATGATAACTAAATGCCTACTGTGTTTGAGGGATGTGATTTTACCCTTTCCAAATGCAGTCATGGTTATATCAATTTTGTTAGCTCTGTTTGTGACCTGTTGCTTCTCAGTAAACAGGTGAACCCACACAGTGTTCAACGGTGACCATTAGAACAAACATATATTTGATCTGTTCTTATGATTTCTTTCACCTTTCAATTCCTGTCCTCTAAGGGAGAATTAATAATGAAGGCTAATTATGTGCCAGACAGTTTCCAAGTATCATTTTATCTTAGACTTATTGATGTTAAGTAACTGCTCCAAGTTGACATTGTTAGTTATGGTCATAACTGGGATTCAGGTTCATATTTCTCTAACTAAAGACGATAATGTTTCTACTATAATTTATTCAAAGAATATAAAACTAATTTGTGTTCAAGAGACCTGAGTATATATACTTAGAAATAAAGTACATAATGCTCAATAAATATTTGTTAGCTGATTGAATGACAGAAGCAGAATTATGGGAGAAAAGAATTCTAGAATCAGCCGGTATGTGCCCTGAGGTGATTTTCTAAGACACAGTCTTCAAACAATTCATATACAGCCTTTCTCTCTTATTTAATTATCTTTAGTTTTGTATACCTTAGTTATAGTATTGATACTCAGTAAGGAAAGAGACATGATGTATGCTGTCAAATGGAAAGTTGCTTGTTCTCAAATATTCTATCTAATAAAATATTCCCTAGTTAGGGATTGTGAGTCTTTCATTCGGTCAATCAATATATTATGTGCTTCACATTCAGTCAGTCACTCATTCATTTGTTCATTCATTCAACAAACATTTATGGAGCACTGATATATTCTACCATCTACTGGTTGGGGATGCTATGGTCAATAAGACAAAGTTCCTTCTGCTATCAGGTTTACTTTCTAGTAGGAGAACAGAAGTAAAGAAATAAATAAAATATTTTCAAATATTGATAAGAGCTCCAAAGGAGGGGGAAAAGTAAGGAAAATGTGGTAGCGTACACGGGGGGGCAGGGTAGAATGAAGGGCAAAATACATATAAAAGTTTGGGAAGACCTCCATGAGGAGGCAATGCTTGTGTTGAGAAATGAATCACCAGAAGGAGCCAGCCACGTGAGGATCTGAGGAACTGGGAATCACAGTGCCAATGGAGCTAGGACACTGTGAGCTTGGGGACTTGAGGTAGACAGATGTCACTGAAACAGGTTAGAACTCTTTCTAATGTGAAGAGAAGCCACTTTATAATGGTTGATTTTATTTCCCCTCATCTCTTGTTTAATTTGAAAGGGTACTACATTCAGCTTCCTATTGGAAGCTTTAAGGAGGAATGTCTATTACATTGGTGACATTAAAGCATTATTGTAAGTTCTTTATGTTTTGTATGAATTTATATTTTTGGAGACCTTCTACTGTCTTATTCCTAAATTAAATACCATTACTATTGTAGTTAAGAAGTTTCTGTCATCTTAAAGAGAAATTCATGGATATTCATTATTCCTTTTGAATTACTTAGGAAGTTTATAAACATGGAAAATATACTGTCCCTCTTCTCTTCTTTGAGAGCTTACAGTCTAGTGGAGAAACTGACACAAAAACCAGTCATTACATATGTGGAGGATGTCACAATAGAGGTATATGTATAATATTTTTTGAATATAGAAAGGATGGTGTGATCCCTGGGGGTGGGAAAGGCCTCATCAAAAATACTCATTCTGGGGGCTTCCCTGGTGGCGCAGTGGTTGCGCGTCCGCCTGCCGATGCGGGGGAACCGGTTTCGCGCCCCGGTCTGGGAGGACCCCACGTGCCGCGGAGCGGCTGGGCCCGTGGGCCGTGGCCGCTGGGCCTGCGCGTCCGGAGCCTGTGCTCCGCAACGGGAGAGGCCACAGCAGAGAAAGGCCCGCATACCACAAAAAAAAAAAAAAAAAAAAAAAAAAGGTACTCATTCTGGGCTTCCCTGGTGGCGCAGTGGTTGAGAGTCTGCCTGCTAATGCAGGGGACACAGGTTCGAGCCTTGGTCTGGGAAGATCCCACATGCCGCGGAGCAACTAGGTCCGTGAGCCACAACTACTGAGCCTGCGCATCTGGAGCCTGTGCTCGGCAACAAGAGAGGCCGCGATAAAGAGTGGCCCCCGCTTGCCACAACTAGAGAAAGCCCTCACACAGAAACGAAGACCCAACACAGCCAAAAATAAATAAATTTTTTTAAAAAGTAACAAATGTTCAAGTACAATTGGTGTCTTAAAAAAAAATACTCGGGGCTTCCCTGGTGGCGCAGTGGTTGCGCGTCCGCCTGCCGATGCAGGGGAACCGGGTTCGCGCCCCGGTCTGGGAGGATCCCACATGCCGCGGAGCGGCTAGGCCCGAG
>NC_041215.1:65628431-65683546 GCF_002837175.3 Physeter macrocephalus | reverse complement strand
GAGCCATGGCCGCTGGGCCTGCGCGTCCGGAGCCTGTGCCCCGCAACGGGAGAGGCCACAACAGAGGGAGGCCCGCATACCACAAAAAAAAAAAAAAAAAAAATACTCATTCTATAAAAATGCTCATTCTACAAAGATCTTCATCCTGCTTTTTAAAAAATAAATAAATAAGTTTATTTATTTATTTATTTTTGGCTGCATTGGGTCTTCACTGCTGCTCGTGGGCTTCTCATTTTGGTGGCCTCTCCTGCTGCGGAGCACAGGCTCCAGGTGCGCGGACCTCGGGTAGCTGTAGCTCGCGATCTCCAGAGCTCAGGCTCAGCAGCCGTGGCACACGGGCCCAGTTGCTCCGAGGCATGTGGGATCCTCCCCGACCAGGGATCAAACCGTGTCCCCTGCATTGGCGGGTGGATTCCCAACCACTGCATCACCAGGGAAGCCCTCATCCTGCTTTTTGAAGCATACTAGGAGCCAGGTATCAGTATTTGAACAGGGATGCTTATGGTGCAAAAAAATCTTTACAAAGAGTTTATGATTTCCAGCTATATAGCAAAATAAATAAGTGGTATTTAACTTATACAGTAGAAAGTCAAATTTCTCTTCTAAGTGGAGGGTGAAAAATCGTTATGGTGCTCTTTATTACTGGTGCTCTTTATTACTGCTGCCCTTTTCCCCTTCTGTTTTCTCTCACCCTTTATCTTCCATTTTAACATTTTATCTTCCTACCTGCAGTAGAAAGATAAAATGTTAAAAGTTTTGAAGGAAGTCTTCACAGCAAGTTTCATTTTTTGTTTTTGTTTTGTTTTGTTTTTTTGAAGGGGGTGTGTCGTTGTAAAAAGAGAATTGATTTATTTTTGAGCTGGTGATAACATCTTCTGAGGTCCTCAACTGGTAGCTTAGATCTTTCAGTGGTGAAAGCAGGCGTTCTTTTCTTCTTCCTGATCTTAGGAGGAAAGCTTTTGGTCTTTCACCATTTACTATGATGTTAGCTGTGGGTTTTCCAGAATGCCCTTCTTATGTTGAGAATGTTCCCCTATATTACTAGTTTTCTGAGTGTTTTTTTAATCATGAAAAGTTGGTGGATTTTGTCAAACGTTTTATCTGTGTTGGTTGAGATACTCATGTGATTTTTTTTCCCCCCTTCGTTCTGGTGTGGTATGTTACATTGATGGATTTTCTTGTATTGAACTATCTATTTATTCTTAAAACTTATTTGCCTTCTCAATTAAGCCTTTTCTTACACTCCCAAATTGAATAAAATATCACTGTGCTCCTCTCTAGGATGGAAAACCGTGACTATCTTTTATTATTTCCTTTAGCTGCTGTTTATAATTTATTTGCTTATGTCATTTTTAATATTTTTAAAATCTCTTAAACCTTGTTTATTATAATAATGTATAATCTTATAAATCTCTTTAGGAAATATAATCTCTAATCAGTTTTTGCATAACATATAATAAGTTGATTTTCAGTAAAAATGCTATATGTTTGATCAGTACATCAATAAATATAAATATCATTTGAATTTAATCTTTGATAATTTTTTAATATATAAAGACAATTTTTTCTACTTTGCAAGGGTAGAAAATGCACTATTTTATTTTATTAATAAATTTATTTATTTATTTATGGTTGCGTTGGGTCTTCGTTGCTGTGCACGGGCTTTCTCTAGTTGCGACAAGTAGGCGCTACTCTTCGTTGCAGTGCGTGGGCTTCTCGTTGCGGTGGCTTCTCTTGTTGCCGAGCACGGGCTCTAAGCGTGCGGGCTTCAGTAGTTGTGACGTGGGCTCAGTAGTTGTGGCTCATGGGCTCTAGAGCGCAGGCTTAGTAGCTGGGGTGCACGGGCTTAGTTTCTCCGCGGCATGTGGGTTCTTCCTGGACCAGTGATCAAACCCGTGCAAGGGACACAATTTTAATTTATTTTTAATTATATAAGACATACCTTATCAACTTTTAAGCCAGGCACCTCTGAATAAGCACCTCAGGGTCTTTTTTTTACTGTGATAAAAATGCATAACATAGAATTTACCATCTTAACCATTTCTGATTGTACAGTTCAATAGTGTTAAGTATATTCACACTGTTTTGCAACCAATCTCCAGAACTTTTTCATTTTGCAGAACTGAAACTCTATACACATTAAACAATCCCCATATTCCCTGCCTCTAGCCCTTGGCAACCACCATTCTACGTGCTGTTTCTATGAGTTTGATTACTCTAAGTACCTCATATTAATGGGTTTATAAAATATATATTTTTTGTAACTGGCCTATTTCACTTAGTATTTATAATGTCCTTGAGACATTCAACCCTATTGTAGCATGTGTCAGAATTTCCTTCCTTTTTAAATATATATACTGCATTATATATATATACCACATTTTCTTTATCCATTCATCCTCCAGTGGACACAAGTTGCTTCCAACTCTTCACTATTGTGATATCAACATTTTAAAATTACATTTTTATTTGGTTTATTAAGCATAGGTTTAAATGTAACAGTGTTACAACAGTTTAAAAGTTCAAAATTGCTTTCATTTGCTAATGTTTGAAGTTCTTACAGTATCAACAAATACACTGGTTTAGTGGGGTTTTTAAAAAAATATTTATTTATTTAGTCTGCACTGGATCTTAGTTGTGGCTCGTGGGATCTTCCTTGTGGCATGCGGAGTTCTTAGTTGCAGCATGCATGCGGGATCTAGTTCCCCACCAGGGATCAAACCCGGATCCCCTGCATCAGGAGCACAAAGTCTTACCCACTGGACCAACAGGGAAGTCCCACACTGGTTTAGTTTTATAATTTTTGTCCTAATTCAGAAAAAGATAATTGTCTCTAGTTTGGCTTTTCATTTTAAAGAGAATTATCATTACAGTTTTTCATCCTTACATTGGTTTTTGAAATAATAAAGACATTTCGAGGTGCTGTATAATATTTTTTTTTCAATTTATTTTTTATTTTATTTATTTTTGTCTGCGTTGGGTCTTCGTTGCTGCGCGCGGGCTTTCTCTAGTTGCGGCAAGTGGGGGCTACTCTTCGTTGTGGTGCGCGGGCTTATTGTGGTGGCTTCTCTTGTTGTGGAGCATGGGCTCTAGGAGCACAGGCTTCAGTAGTTGTGGCATGCGGGCTCAGTAGTTGTGGCTTGCGGGCTCTAGAGCGCAGGCTCTGTAGTTGTGGCACACGGGCTTAGTTGCTCCGTGGCATGTGGGACCTTCCCGGACCAGGGCTTGAACCCGTCTCCCCTGCATTGGCAGGAGGGTTCTTAACCCCTGCGCCACCAGGGAAGCCCTGTATAAGAATTTTGATGAGATGAATGCAGTTGGAATTTGGTGAAGATCTTGGGATGATTTTGCTGAATTGTCATTTTATGTCCTTGTTGGCTTTCATTTCTTTGTTAATGCACCTCATGCTTCTATTCTTTAACAAATTAAAAGATGTAAAAAAGCATCAAAACCTTCATGGCAACTATGCCAGTGTTCATAGGGATTGAGTATCATGAGCATCCTTAACAGTTGTCCCTCATTACCATACGTGATATACATTTAGGGTTCTCAGCCTATTCTCTTTTGCGTATTGAGAAAGTTATATTTTCTTTGTTATTAAAAATAGATTTTTAAGCTCACTATTACCTCATTTAAAAATATGAACACTATGAAACTATGCATGAAACTCCTTGAGAAGTTTTTAACTAACAGTGTTCGGTTGTAAGCTCTTTGTGGACAAAACTATCTTATTCACACATGTCTGTTCACAGTGTTGGAGCTTAAGCCCTCAAACTTGTTTCCAGGAAGTATTTGTTGGATTGAGTAGGTTTCTAAATGTGTATGTATAGTTATTTACGCATGTATTCAGCAAATCTGTATATAATTTTACCCATACTGTGATCCAGTTACCTTCTATTAATTTTTCTTGTCTAAGGCACCATTTAAAGAGGGATTAATATATGAGAACTTGGGGACCAAACCAATTATCAAATCACTGTAGTAGCAATAACTCATTTAGACTGTTGCCACACAGATATCCTCAGCATTGTTTAAGGAAGCTACTGGACAACTGCAGTAACTCCAGACCACTTTTTACTGTGGATTTCACTTGGAGAGGTGGGAAAAGAGTTGATTTTATTTTAGTTAAATGTTAATAATGAAAAGAGGATATCATATCTTTGAAGAGAGTTGAGTTCATTATTATCTGCAGTTGTACTTTTATAAGTAACACTATTTCTAATCTATTTTCTTTGTCTATTTTAAGTATTGTATTGTGATCATTTTTGCATACTGAATATTGGACTTATTAGGGAAACTAGAGGTTTAGTCTTCAAATAAAATAAACATATATTTTAATAAGAAAGATGTCATCTTGTAGATCGAAGTCTATGAGTCCATAGAAATATTTTTCCCAAAGAATAAAAATTTACCACACTGTAACATGTGTAGCACCTGCCAATGTAATTATATCTTTAGTTTAGTATAATGTTAATATTAAGTACTGAGAAATTAATAGTAATAAGGTCTGATATGCTGTTTTAATTATTTATTGTAAGCATACTTAATGGAAGAAATAAGGCGTTACTAGAAGTTGACTTCCCTCTTGTATGTTTGTTAAATTTAAGTACTTTCCTGAAAAATATTAAAGCTATAACTTAGTATAAAAATTATTTTTAGAATACAAATTATTTCAGAATATGATTTAATTGTAATTTAACGTTTAGAAAAAAAATTGTTTTATTTTGTTTCGCACATACCTCTAGAAGCACACTTTATAAATCCTCCATATATTTTTAATCATGACATTGGGATAAATATAAGATTCTTTTCTTGAAATTATGAGTAATCATTGTAAAAAAATAAGTATGAAATATGAATAAAATTTTGATTTGATTGTGGCCTCTCTTTTTAAGAAACTTTCTAAGAATATTTTCTCCTTTAACCAAAGTTTATATCCATTACGTTTTTTAGATTGCACTTCGGGGTTCATTTCCCCTTTGAAATAATGTTAAGCTATGATTTTCTTTGTTAGTCTATATCAAAAGGCAACTTTTTATTATTTTACATACATTCATTTTACCTCACCAATAAAGTTATGATAAGCTTAAACATGGAAACTATTCTGTTTTGGTTTTCCCTTAGTTCCTAGTAAAAGGTGTTTAATGAGTTAGCCAATGAGTAATGTAGGATCAAAAATGCAAGGTTAGTTCTGAAATTGCTGCTTTTGCCTTTAGCTTTGTGGCACTTGTGTTTTGGTTGTTACCTGTAGGTGAAAATAAACATTTTAATAATTTTTTGGTTGAATTACTTTGTATTTCTCAACTTTTCATATGTACACAAAATGTTAAATCTTCAGTCAGGATTAAGACTATTTCAAAAGATTGCCTCTACAACTTCAAGTTTATTCAGAAATTAATATGATGTGTTATATATAAAACTGAAAAGAATCTTAAAATCATATTATGTTCAGTGCTCTCATTTTAGAAAACCAAACGTTAGAGTGATTGGCTGGATGTTACACAGCCAGTTTATGGCGGGGACTCCAGCATCAGTAGCTACTACCTAATCCAGTTCTTTTTCTGAAAATTAGATGATTTTATTTCTTTTTAATGTATTATATATTTCTTTCATATTATTTTAGAAAGATGATCACATTTCAGGTCTATTTCTATTATTTCTATTTCTGTTAATATTTCCCACATCAATATATGAATGCTGTTATCATTTTGCATTACTCTCCTTCCTCTGGCTGTAGATAATCCAAACTCAAAAGTGGCTGTGTTCTAGCTTTAGTATTTTTTGCATTCTTTGTCTTCCTGTCATTCCTACCACCACCCTATTTAGGTCATGTTTAGATTGCTCTATTGGTTTACTTACTAGCTTCTCTGTCTCCAGGATCATGTCTCCTCTTCTTACTGATTATGGTTAACATTGCCATATTAACATACCTGAAATCATGATTTCTTTTTCCGTGTCTTTGTTTATAATATTCCCTTTTATTGTGAAGATTCTTTTTCTACCTCTGCGTATATATTCAAATGCTGTACATCCTTCAAGACCCAATTCAAATCTCATTTCCTTTTCAGGACTAGCCATATCTACCTAAAGGGAGTACCCTTTGAAAATTTAGGGTCAGTTAGTATGTGTAATCATCTGACGTCTAGACTCATGGTATCCTATTATCATAACATGCTAGAGCAGGAAGAGACTTTAGATATCACTTATTCTAGTCACCTCACTTTACAGGTAAGTGGTTTTTCTAGATAAATGACTAAGTACTTGGAGAGTTCAGAGCAAAGATGTAATTAGACTTGTCTCCTAACCTGTTACCCATAATTTCTTCTCGTGTAACACACTTCCGCTCACTGTAAAATACCTTGTCTTTTTATATAGTTTTTCATGAGTACGTTTATTATTTCCTCTACTTGAGGCCGAGAATCTTGTTGTAAACTTTTTTATACTCCCCTTAATGTTTTGCACAGAGTAGGTCTTAATTCATTATTTACTTTGTAGAGAAGCAATATTTTAAGTAAGGTTATTTCCATTTTTATAAATATTCATGATTAAGTATTACACTGCTTTTTTTTTTTTTGGCTGCACTGTGTGGCATGCGGGATCTTAGTTACCCAACCAGGGATCGAACCCATGCCCCCTGCAGTGGAAGCACGGAGTCTTAACCGCTGGACCACCCGGGAAGTCCCTATACTGCTTTTGTTTAAAAGGAATGGAAGAAGAATTTTTAATAGTTTTTGGCAGTTTGCATCTCTTTCATTGCTAAGTAAATGGGTTTCACTTGTTTACAATGTAAAGAACACAGTTTCAAGTGCAAAACTAAATTTTATCAACATTTCTTCATTGCTTTAATGTTCTCAATTTTTAAGGAAATAAAATGTTTTATATGAAATCATTTTAGAGCAGATTATATTAATTGGAAACATGATATAGTTCTGTTGTCTTCGTTGAAAACTACCTAGTACAGTCTTTTCAGGTTTTAAAGTTTTATGAATATATCTGATTGAAAGCAAGTAAGTAAAGCAACAAGAATTATAGCAAATATATGCACTTTAAAATTCCTTTACAATTCAGCATGAATAAAAATGGTACATTAGAGGGTAGTTTAAATACCTATCAGGTGAATAAAGCATGGGCTTCATGCTTATAGTTGGGGATATATGTATCTTCTGCATTAGATGTATTACAGAGGTGATGTCAAGGTGAAAGCAAGCTTGCAGAATGGTTGGTAATCATTGATATTCTGACTTGGAGGCTGTAAATGGCTCAGTGGCAGATGGAGTCTTTGTCAAGGAAGAAAAATGGCAGCTTTGGAGCATCATAGATGTATTGCTAGCAGCTCAGCACACAGTCTGTGACCTTCTAGTATTCAGGAGTCTTTCTTATGCGCTAATAAATTGTCCTCAGCTTTTATTCACCCAACGTAGTTAAACAGTACTTATCATATTTCAGTACAAATTGAGGTGTTTCGTTACAGAGAAATAGAAATATGTTTTATTATCTAGTTCTTAAAGACGTAAGCTTCTAAGGGAACAGGCATTTCTTGGAATCAGAAATATTTCTCAGTTAGTTTGCAAGGGTAAAAACAATAGAGTTTAATTGAAAAAGTATATTTTTAGAATCACAGAATATTAAAGCTAGAAAATATGTTAAAAATCCTAGACAAACTTTCTCATTTTACAGATGAAGGAACTGAGTCTCATAGACTGTGATTCAACCAAGGTCATTAAACTAGTTCATGAAAAATGTTAGGTGACTCTTAGATTATGACTTGTTATACATATAAAACAGCTTTAGTTATGAAGGTAAAAGAAACTAGTCTCTTTGAATAAAACTTAGAATACTACAGAGTACACCTACTTATTCATGACCACTGCATATGAGCATACATAATTTTAGAGACTTTTATTTACTATTTAATTGCACATATTTTTATTGGAAAGAATTCAAGTTTTTCATTTTAATCATTGCTAGATTGCTGTACAGAAAAATTTTTGTTGAATGAAGAGTTTATACCTGGTTCAAATATGTATCTTGTGTTCATTTGTGTATTTTAAAAGGTTCTTTCTTTTAGAGATAGCATTTCATATTAAAATATTTGAGGGTTTTGTAGATTTTGTACTGAAATGTTTTGAATGAAATATTGTTGCATGTATCAGTGAGAAATCCAGTTTTTAGAGGAATATAGGTCCCCATGACAGTGTACTACCATGTGGAGTATATTCAATTGGACAGCTGACTTATACTGAAGAGTAGTAAGTCATGGCTAAAATTAAAAGTGGAAGCATTACACACGTAAAACCTACTAAAGCATTTGACAGTTGCTGAAGTTATAGAAAGGAATCTCTGTACATCATGGAAGAAAACTACCCTTTGTTCTAGAAGGTCAAGGTTGCTGTACAAAATTGCTTCAATTTGTAGTCTTTCTTAAGCCAGTGTCTAAACAAGTAAACTTAAAGAGAAATTTAACAACAGTTATTCAAAATAATGTCCATGCATTTTCTAAAGATAAAATTATACAATTTTACAATTGTTTTTGATTAGGAGAAAAATTTGAAAGGTTAGAGCTGAAAGGTCCCAAAATCTTGAAGTAAGTTTTTTTTTTCTTTTGGGTTTTTGTTTTTGTTTTTAAGGATAAAACTGGTTAGACCTTTTAGATAGAAAGTGGCCATAAAAAATATTAACCATAACATCATAAAGAAGAATACTATTCCTATCAATGGATATGTTGATATGTAGCTATTCACCTATAATCTACTTTGATATGAAGTAAATACACTCAGATAGAGGTTAAATGATGGTTACTAAATTATTCAGTAACTAATTATTGGGTGCCTAGTACATGCAAATGCTGAGGATAAGGCAGTGAACAAAACAGACTGTGCACACATGGGGCTAACAGTCAATGAGCGAAAGAGATAACAGTTAATAAACTAATATTTACTATATTAGATGGCAATCAACACTATGAAAAAAGATAAAGCAAATTAAGAGTCATGAGTGCCAGGGTTGTGAGGTTAGTATTTGTTATAGGGTGGTTGGTGAAGCCCTTCCTAAGAAGATGACAGTTTAACAGAGTTCTTAGGAAAGTGAAGGAGCAAGTCATGCATATATCTGGGTGATGACCCTTCCAAAGAAAACAGCCAGTGCCAAGACACTGAGGAAGATTGTACTTGGCATATTCCAGTAACAATAAGGAAACCAGTGTGTCTGGAGTGGTGTGAGTAATGAAAGGGAGTAATAAATGAAGCTAGAGAGATTTCACATAGACCTACATTTAAGAATTAAGTTTTTTTTTTTAAAAAGAGAATATTGAAAAAAATTATGCTGTAAGCTTAACTAAAGCTCAAATTGTTGCTAAACCAGAGGTCCCCAAAATAGTTTTGCTAGAGCCTTAGTTGTGTAGAGTGAGTATTGCTTGATAAAAAGATTCCATGGTCAAGTAAGTTTGGAAAACTTAGGGTTAATGTTAAACAAAGTTAAATAGGTTTGGTTTTGTTTAGCAACTGTTAAGGCACATCTTTTAATATGCTAACATGTTTTGTGAATCTCCAATCTTTGACCCTTCCTTCAAAGAACCTCTTAAGAGGGGCTAGTGTTTTTCAATGCTTTGGTAAATGCTGTATTATATAATCCTACAGATTAACTATTGGTTACTAAAAGGATTTTCCACAATTGCTGTTTCATAACCTCTATGCTCCTTAAGCCAACATTTCTCTCTGCCTGCTTTTTCAGTAAACACAACATTTCTTTATTGTTTTCCTAAATAATTCTCAAATCCATCCTTTTTTCTCTATTCGTGATGCCTGAATCTTTATGTAGGTTTGCATCATGCCTCACCTGGGCTATCACAGTAGCGTCCTAACTGGTGGCTCTGCCTCTAGTCTTGCTGTGTCCAGATTCAGCATCCTCTTCAGTGACCATTTAAATGGCATCACAAATCTAACTTGATTATTCACCTACTTAAAATCCTTTTACAGAATAAAATTTAATCTCATTTACAGGGCATATGATATCTTCTACAATCTGTCTCCTATCTACATCTAAAATTTTGCCTAAATTTCCCATACTTAGTATTCCCCAACTTTGAAACCATTTATACTTCCTTAAAGCAGGCAGTGGGTATATAGTCTTTTTGCCTTTGTTCAGTGCTCTTATTTCTTCCTGACATAGCCTTCCCTCTGTGAGTAGCCTAATTTCTCCATTCTTAAAGATTTAGAGCAGACATACTCTTCTTGAAGAATACTCTCAAGTTCTTCCTGTCTAAGTCAGGTACACTGATGTACAATTCTGCCAAAGCACTTAAAACAATGAAGTAAAACTATGTGTTTTCACCATTCTCTATATCCTGTACCTTGTATCTGTATCTTAAGTGCTTCATACTTTAAGTAGCTACCCCATAAATGTGGCAAATTACTCTACCAAGTAGTTGAAGACTTTCTTATAAACAGATCTATCAATTTCCCTCTTTTCCAGTTCAAGATCTGTTTGGATTATAGACTTAAATGTAAAACATAAAACTGTAAAACTTTTAGAAAAAAACATAAGGGAAAATCTTTAAGTCCTAACTTGGTGAAGAGTTCTTATATTGATACCTGACACAAAAAACCACAACCCTTGAAAGTAAAAAAAAAATCAGTAAATTGGACTTTACAAAAATTAAAACTGTTTGCTTTGTAAAATACCCTGTTATGATGGTGAAGAAACAAGCTATATCCTAGGAGAAAATATTGAAAACCACATATCTGACAAAGGACTCATATCTAGGATGTATAAAAACTCTCAAAACTCAGCAGTAAAAATGCCAACAGTCTAATTAGAAAACTCAGTAAAAGACATGAAGTAACATTTCACTGAAGAGGATATCCAGATGTCAAACGAGTAAATGAAAAGATGTTCAAAATCATTAGCCATCAGAGGAAAACAAAAATGAACTATCACTAGTCACCTGTCAGAACAGCTAAAACAAAAATTAGTGACAATATCTACCACTGGCAAGAATGTGGAGAAATTGAGCTCTTATACATTGCCATTGGGAATGTAAAATGGTACAACCACTCTGGAAAAGAGTTTGGTAGTTTCTTAAAAAAACAAAAAAAAAACAACTAAACATATGCGAAATACATGACCCAGCAAATGCACTCCTGGGCATTTATCCCAGCAAAATGACTGTACATGGTTGTTTATAGCAGCTTTATTTGTAATAGCCCAAACTGGAAACTATCAAAATGTCTTACAATAAGTGAATGGCTAAACACCGTATGGTGTGTCCATACCATGCAATACTACTCAGCAATACAAAGGTATCAACTATTGATACACAGATCTCAAGGACATCAGGCTCAGTGAGAAAAGTCAATCTCAAAAGGTCACTCAATAATTCCATTTATGTAAAGACAAAATTATAGAGACTGAGAACAAATTTGTGGTACCAGGGGTTAGGAGAGTGGGGTTTGGGTGTGACTGTAAAGGAGTAGCATGAGAAAGATCTTTGTGGTGATGGAATAGATCTGTATCTTGTTTGCAGTGCTATTTACATGAATCTAGATAAGATGACATAGAACTATATGTATACATTGTAGTTAGTTTCCTGGTTTTGATATTGTACTATAGTTATATAAGGTGTAACCATTAGTGGGACCTGAGTGGTGAGTACATGCGATCTCACTATACTATTTTTGCAACTTTCTGTAAATATATAGTTATTTCTAATTAAAAAGTTACAAAATTGTCTTTTTTTCTTCTACCTTCCCACCCATCTCTGAGAAAAAAAAATTGTTTTACCTTGCACCTCCATGTTTATTGCAGCATTACTTACAATAGCCAAGACGTAGAAAAAACCTAAGAGTCCACTGATGGATAAATGGATAAAGAAAATGTGTTATATATTTATACAATGGAATATTACTCAGCCATAAAAAGAAGGAAATCCTGCCATTTGCAGCAACATGGATGGACCTTGAGGGCATTATGCTACATGAAGTAAGACAGAGAAAGACAAATACTGTATGATCTCACTTATATGTGGAATCTAAAAACAAAAACAAAAACAAAATACCCAAACTCATAGTTAACAAAGAACAGATTGGTGGTTGCCAGAGGTAGGGGGGTGGGTGAAATCGGTGAGGGTTTTCAAAAAATACAAACTTCCAGTTATAAAATAAATCAGTCCTGGTAAAAACAAACAAAAAATGTTTTGCCTCCTTACTAAACCTAAGACTTTATTCATGCTTTTTGATTTTTATCCTTTTCTGTGTCCTCCAGAGACTTGTTTCATTGATTATTCATAAGACATATCCAGCTTCTCCTTTCTTGACTGATTTATTTCAGATTGTCCTATCTTAAATAAAATGATAAATAGAAGTGAACAAACCAACAAAACCTTTACTTCCCGTAAGTGGTTGTATTTGTATATTAAAGATATATATCCATGTTAACATGTGTAGCTCTAGTTCATTTATTTTAATTGCTATATATTTCATTATAAAAACACACCCCAATCTTTTATTTTCTAGTATTTCACTATACAAATAATGCTGTAGTTTACATTTTTGTATATGACTTTATGCATATGTATGAGAGATTTTCTGGGTTACATACTCAGAAGTGGAATTTCTGTGATATTGACTACATACAGCCTTGATTTTACTAAGTATTACTTAATTTCTTTCTACAGTGGTTATATGAGTTTACACCGTAAGTGCATAAGAGGTTTCCTGGTCTACATTTTTCCCAACTTTTGGATTTTCCTTAATTTTTGCCTCCCTACTCCATCTATGTAGAATCTGCTATGAAGTTCAATAGATTTTACATTTATAATTTAATTTTTTGTTTCTTGCTCTACTTTGACCAGTCAACAAGTAAAAAAAGAATTGATTCATCTTATCTTTCATATTCATATTTATCTCCATATTTCTGACTCAACTGCCACAATCTTAGTTCAGACCCTTTCCTCTTGCCTAATCTTTTGCTACAGGCTGAATATTGTAATATCCCTCTTGGAAATCTCTTTCTGCTCCAATTCATCCTACTTAAAACTGCTAGATCAATATTTCTAATGCAAGTAGTTTACCACTGTTTGCAGTGTTGAATAAATTTAACACTTAAAGTGATGTTCAAGGTGGTCTCTAATAAGGTCCTAAACTAGCTTTTCAGCCACATCTCCCACTATTTTCTATATATGCCTTATATACTAGCTAGACTAGATTACATTCACTTATTGATTGATTAATTCATTCAAACAGTAGATACTGAAAGCTTTTATTAGGCTATACAAGTATATTAACACTTGAGTTTTGTAAGTGCTACTACTATAAAAATTAATAACTCATGCTTCTTGTTATTGGGGGACTTGCAAGCTACCTCAAGCTATTCTTTGAGCATGCCCAATACTTTTCAGCCTCTACCATCAGCATATTGTTTTCCCTCCACTTAGGATAGCTTTTTTCCTAGTTCCTCTGCCTAGCCATCTTTGCCTTTCAAAAAAATCCTATATACTTTTCAAGGCCTACTTAAGATGTTAGCTTTGCATGAAGTCTTTTCTGATATCTTCAGTTAACTTTGCTCCTATAGTACTATATTTCTGTTGCTTTCATGGCACATACTGTATTTCATGTATTTGCCTTAGCCTTCCACGGTGATAAGTACTTTGTCTATTCATCTGTATTGCCCATATAGCATTTAACATAATGTCTTATATAAGGTAGGCAAACTGTTAACTAAAATAATTTAATTAAAGATAACATATTAGTTAAATCCAAGTTCACCAATTAGACCTATTTGGGGAAAGATCAATTTGAATTAGAAAAAAAATGCTTAATTAGGTAATTTTATCTAGTGTTCTTACTTTAAAACAGTATAGAAAAACTAAATTATGGGTGGGTTTCTATTTAGTGATCTTTACAACTTGCTTTGATGAATAGTAAATTTTATTTGTGATTAGTTTAACAGTTGTTCAGTTCACTTTTAGACTCTTAAGTTAAAATTCCCTTAAATCAGGTTTTCAAACTGAACTCTGAGGAATCGTATGAGTTGGTTCTGTTGAGATGCGTTGGCTACTGCTGGGTGCTTCCTCTGCCCCAAAGAGCAGCCCTTTATTTCTTTTTTACTATACAGGGCTTCTTCACAGGATTTTATTTAAGAAAGGATTCTTTTGCTGAAGTAGTTTAAAATAATTGCTAAGACTGTATAATACTTCAATTTTATCCATTTATTTAATATTTTCTAAGATCTTACAAAAAATACATTATTCCCACCTTCTTATTTTTTTGTATTACTACAAATTTAAAATCTGTAGTCCATGTGAATACGAAACTTCAGATAATTAAGCAAATAGTAGGTAATGGGCTTTGAACATGACAAATAGTTTATTCTCCGAATATTCTGCATTTTAATATGGACTTTTGAGGAGTTGTTAGAATATCAGGAGTTACTGGAATTGATATACAAATTGTTAGGTAGGCTAAGGAATTCTCTAGATCATGGCTTCTTAAAATTTAATGTGCATAAGATTCTGATTCATTTGGTCTGGGCTAGTGCTTGAGATTCTTTATTTCTAACAAGTAGTTTCAGCGTTGCTGGTCTGTGGACTACAGTTTGAGTAGCAAGGAGCTTGATAACCTTCCAAAGCCTATCACCACATTTTATTAGGATTTCATCCTTTGCCTTAGTGAAAGTAGGTTTTCAGTATTGCCATAGACATTTTTTTAGCTGTCTGTTACTCTACAGGCTGATTTATATTTTGCCATTTTAAAAGAAATTTCTGGGGTTTTAGGGAAATACCTTGTGTGTAGATTAATGATTGTCCTGTGATTATGTAGCTCTTTGTTTAAAATTATCCTTCACTATTTTTAAAATAGTTAGCCTTGAGAACTATTAGACTGTCAGTGGCAACTTTCAGAGAATTTAAGTTTGATAAGGAATATCTGTTTGGTTTGTTTTTCTAATAAAACTAATATTTATTGACTTTTGTTATTTTGCAGGATACTGTTTGAGGTTAGATATTAAGTTGTTATGAAAATAAAAATAGGAAACAGTTTTGTTTGGCTAAAGTTGTTTTAGCTGGTGTAAGTACTGCTTTTAAAAAGAACTATTATAATCATGAATTAGTAGCAATTGTATACCACAGAAAGCTAGGCTGTTAATTTTATCTGTAGTACACGTGAATTGAAAACTTAATTTGTGTAAATGGACAACCAATAGGACAGATAGTCATTTAGTTAAATAGCTTATACTCAAAAAGATATAAATCAATTCTGAGGAACATTAATGCTTTTCTTTAAGACATATATATCAAATATTTTCATAGTCTTTTGGGCTTTTATAGAAAACTGTAATAACTAAATCATAAATTTAAGTCATAAATCTTTAAGAAAATTCTCAAAATTGCTTATTTTTGATAAATGGAAATTAGTGATGAACTTTGTAGACCAGAACAGCAGAGCATTTTGGGGGGAAAAGTTATGATTTTTATCTAAAAACATGGTTATCATATCAGCCTTACATTATTTCACCTACTAATTGTCAGTAGTGAGAACTGCTGGAAGAATTACATTATTACAAAAGTGACTTTAAAATATATTATTATTTTCTTATTTCTTAAGTAAGGACTAATATTGCTATAAAAGTTTTTATATGGAATTTATGTCAAATGTTGATAAAAGTTTTCTTCAAACCTGATTCAACAATTTTCTATAGAAGTAAACCTCCTTTGTTTCTTCTGGTAGCATCCATTGATTTTTTTTTTTTTTTCCCGAAGATACATTAATAGTGCTGATAGAAGCAGAACAATTGGAATTTACATTAAAAATAAATGTGATGAATAAAAAGCAGTACTCTATATAATAATGTTATAGTCTTGATTTTTCTTTACCAAAGTTCTAAAATCTAAAGGACAAAAATACTGACAAGGTCAAGAAAAAAATGAAAGAAAGAACAAACGATGCAAAAAGAAAATGACACTGAGGTCTTGGTTTAATACATATGTATTCCAGGTTGATGGTTGATTTCATTAGCAAATCTCATTGTTATGCAATGTCTGTTCTTCTGCAGCAAAATGAATATTGTATTTTTACAGGCTCTGTGTGTATCTATTATGTTACAATAAATGAAAAAATATATATGTATAGCTTTCTTTGGTTTACTCTTTTCAGTTTGTCTTTTAGGAAAAGAAAGAAAATTGAATTGTATTCTTTCTTTTGTTACTAAATTTATTCAAAGCGTTTCAATTTATATTATAGATATATTTCCTACTTTTGTTCCCTGAAATAAACAATTGTAAGGTGGTTAATAATGTAACCATTTAAATTATCCTATAACTTTTTACATGAATAGACTATAATCTTGATTGATTTAAGCTGATAATTAATATGAGGTTAACCATAAGCTTTCTAACATATTTTTAAATGTTAGGATGGGTTTTCTTATTTCAAGAAGAATGTTAAGCAAGTGTACATATTATGCCAAATGTAAATACTACTACCTTTTGCAATAGCAAAAATTGTATGTTGAGATTACTATAATTAGATTTCAATTTTCGTAAAATAGGAAATTCAGAAATAACAAATTTCAGTGGCTCCACATTGGAAGAGTTCATTTAATCAGATAAAAGACTGCATGACTCTTAGGGTTATGTATATGAATTCAAATGTGGATCAAACTGTACTGGACACAATTGTCATTTAATTTTAGTCATTTTGAGGTCTGACAATAATTTACAAAATCTATTTGGCTTTTGGTAGTGTTATCAAGGGTTGTCACAACTAAAATTCTTTTGACAAGCTTGAAAATAGAAAAACCCAAGATTTGATTTAACATAGGTTGATTGTATATCATTTAGAAATTATCTATATAATAAAAATTGGGGACTTCCCTGGTGGCGTAGTGGTTAAGAATCCGCCTGCCAATGCAGGGGACACAGGTTCGAGCCCTGGTCCAGGAAGATCCCACTTGCCGTGGAGCAACTAAGCCCATGCGCCACCAACTACTGAGCCTGCGCTCTAGAGCCTGTGCTCTGCAACAAGAGAAGCCACCACAATGAGAAGCCCATGCACCGCAACGAAGAGTAACACCCACTCGCCACAACTAGAGAAAGCCTGCACGCAACAACGAAGACCCAACGCAGCCAAAAATAAATAAATAAAAATAAAAATAAAAATTGGCCTTCTGGCTCACTTGATGCAATCATAATAAATAACTTGTTTATGTTGGACAAACATGAGCTGTTATAAATATGTACAGCAGTTTATTAATGCACCATCTTAAGTTAATTTGTACTTATAATGTTTACATTTTATTGTTCACAATGGGTAATACAAAATAAGAAATTTCAAAATCTACTAACGGAGATCCCTAAAATAATTAGAGAGTAATACAGAACTAAATCATGTGGAGAAAGAAGGTTTTCTGGGCTCAAATAGTTAGGATCTGAGTGAGGGGCCTCCTGAAAGTGATGAGATCTAAGCTGATAGTGTGGTAAGGAAGAAATGGGAAACAACATAAACAAACTGGTAGGTAAGAGAACATAACCTTGGCATCTTTGGGAGACAGCGAAGAGACCAACACAACTGCAATGGAATGTATTTGCTACTACTTATTTATTTACCCCACATGAAAATTAGATTGTAGCATTGTTAAATTTTAGTAGTATTCAGTCCAGATGTATGGTGTGTTGAGGTGCTACTATTGTGGACCTTGTTGTATCTTGTATAATAAAATGGGAAATAGGAAATTGCTTTTATATTAATTTTACTGTCTTTCTCCCCCACCAATAATATGAAAAGTAAATGCTGCAAAAATATGCCAAGATTCATGCTCTAAAATAAATTGAAATTGGTGCAGACTGTCTGAGAAGGTAGGAATCTAGAAACTCTAAGTCAGATTTCTCTACCGTAGTTATAAATAACAAACTGAGGAGGAATGTAAATCATCAGAGATTGGGCTCCCAGGCTGTTGAATTGAGCAGGATCATGGAAGGTCAACAAAGAGGAAGAGAGGAACTGTTTTAAGTTAAAAAGATCCCTTTTAAGTGTCTGGACCTATCCTACCAATGTCTTCTCCTTGATCTGGAACCACAGTTATCACTTGCATGTCCATTTTATTTACTCATCCAGCAGAAGAATCTGCATTTAGAAAATGAAATATGAACTTGGAATATGAAAATGGACTGTGAATTTAACAAAAGATGCTGGGGATTGTTAGTGTTTGTTTAAAGATCCCAATTAGATACATAGCTTCCTAGCAAGTTGGCTCATTTTCTGGGTAACCTTTCATCATGTTATGATCCCAACTTGCCCCGAAGAAAGGTTAAAAGGAATTTCATGAAATTTGTTATTTAATCTCTGTAAAGATGCTGTTGAGAAAATTATTTTTTTTGTCCAGGGTTGCATTATTGAAAAATATGAAGATATTTCTCTCAGTTCTAAGTACCAGGGAAAGCTTTGGTGCTTATTTGTAAAATGCAGTTTATACAGAATGAGAATTTTATAATTTGATCTTGTTCCCCACTTTACATTGATTGCTAGGAAGCTCAGAGCTGAACCACTCACATCTTAGAGTTGTGCAAGGCCTTATGACAGGCATTTCTATGTTCCAGCTTTACTTTGTGTTTAATCTTTCTTGCTTCGCTTTATTTTCTCTTTATTCATATTAATTTACATTTTTTCTAATTTTTTTTTTTTTTTGTGGTACGCGGGCCTCTCACTGCCGTGGCCTCTCCCGCTGCGGAGCACAGGCCCCGGACACGCAGGCCCAGCGGCCATGGCTCACGGGCCCAGCTGCTCCGTGGCAAACGGGATCCCCCCAGACTGGGGCACGAACCCGTGTCCCCCACATCAGCAGGAGGACTCCCAACCACTGTGCCACCAGGGAAGCCCCTTAATTTACATTTTGAAAGCATTCTGTTTTACTAATCATATGTCCATAAGTCACCTTAAGTTATTTTGAAATAGAGATGGGATATAAATAACTATGGAAAGCTTCCTTATTGCCAGCAGAATGAATGTAAGCAAATAAATGTAGGAGCCTTTCTTCCTTCTCCTGTCCCCTTTCCTGTCTTTCATTTTCATTTTGCAAGAATTTTTTAAGTCATGGAGGACTAATCTCCTCTGTGGTTCTTAGACCTGCCAGGGGCAAGGGAATTCTTTCTGGAGGTTTTTCCCTGTACAGAACTGCCAGGTATAGTGCGTTGTGTGCTTTACCGCAAGAGTGCCTGACTGAGAGAACAAGTAGAGCTGAAATATATCTAGAGGAGGAAAAGGTTTCCTTTTCTCACATGTTAGCTCAGAGGGGGTCTTTTTCTAACTCAGAGGATATCATATTTACCCTGGTTTTCATCCTTGCCCTTTCAACCGAATTGTAAACTCTTCCTGAAATTTGCTGACATTTGATAAAAGCTACCTTGAATGAAACAAAATTTCAAATTTATTTTCTTTACTTCTGTATTTTAATTTCATTATCCTTTAAATTTGATCCATATGGGAAACTAAGATAGTCATGGGTCTTTGAAATAATAGTTTTCTAATTAAAAATTTGGTTTTGTTTCCATATATGAATTACATAGTCAAAGCTACCTATTTGGTAGGAATTATATCTTAAATTATCTATAAAGGAAATAAGGGCTGTGTTTTGCATTCCAGGTAACTATAGGATATTTGAATTATTTAATTGGACCAAGAAATTCAGCTGAAACTTTTAAAATAGTTTTCTGAAAATTTGCTATTTCATGCGTCATCATAGTAAAGATGGTGATTAGCAACTTGCATTAATGTTGTTCAGTATTAAATATGTACTCCTTTCAAATGATACATATTAAATGTTTGTAACATAACGTGTTCTGATATTTTGTATTCTTGGCACAGTCTTGTCTACTTAGATGTTCTTTTTGTTGTCAGTGATTCTACTGTCACTTTGTTTTGTTTTCTATTGCAATACATTAGAGTCATTTTTTGATTTTTTTTTTCTGTGGTATGCGGGCCTCTCACTGTTGTGGCCTCTGCCGTTGCGGAGCACAGGCTCCGGACGCACAGGCTCAGCGGCCATGGCTCACAGGCCCAGCCACTCCGTGCCATGTGGGATCTTCCCGGACCGGGGCACGAACCCGTGTCCCCTGCATCGGCAGGCGGATTCTCAACCACTGTGCCACCAGGGAAGCCCTAGAGTTTTATTTTGCAGAGTAAATATACACCTGATTTAAGTTATATAATTTAATGCCTTGATTATATTGCTGTAAAAGGGTCGTTAAGAGCTCTTTGCATTAAAATTAAAACATGCTGTGTTCATAATAGGACAGATGCTGGGCCTTAGAATATATAGAATTTTAAAGATAAATGAAATTTTGTAGATTAGATTTTTTAAATCTCCTAAATATATATATATATTTTAATTTATTTATTTATGCTGTGTTGGGTTTTCGTTTCTGTGCGAGGGCTTTCTCTAGTTGTGACAAGCGGGGGTCACTCTTCATCGCGGTGTGCGGGCCTCCCACTATCGCGGCCTCTCTTGTCGCAGAGCACAGGCTCCAGACGCGCAGGCTCAGTAATTGTGGCTCACGGGCCCAGTTGCTCCGCGGCATGTGGAATCCTCCCAGACCAGGGCTCGAACCCGTGTCCCCTGCACTGGCAGGCAGACTCTCAACCACTGCGCCACCAGGGAAGCCCTAAATATTTTTAAATTAGTGAATTAGTTTATCATTTTGACAGAGTGTGTTTGTTTTATACCCTTAGTTTAAATCAGTCTTCATTCAACTATACTAGAAATTTCAGAGTGAAAAAACAGCAATTTGGAGGAAAAACTAAGGACAAAGAAACTTAATTTTCAAGCTAACAATATGTATTTTTAAATGCTCACAGTTAAATATTTTAGGTTTTTTCTTTTTGAAATATGAATTTTAAATGATGCAGGGAGTAGCTTCAAGTTATGTAAACTTTTTGATTCATATAATCGAGATTTTTTTCCCAAAGACTGCCGCATGAATTATAGTTTTATTTTGCAAGAGCTTGTCTTTATTTATAACTCAGAAACTTCTTTTATCTATTTTCTTGAAGGAATGAAATTCAAAGACATTTCCCTATAGTTAGCAGGTTTTTGAACAGTTAATCTTAGTTTCTTTTCAAACCTTGTTATTATCTAGTGTTGCCTTGTTTTTAAATTTACCTGCCGAGAAGTAATTTTTTAAACCTACTTAAACAGATTCGTTTCTCAAGCATTCCTTATTATAAACTGTGTGCCTTCACATGTCAGGAATAAACCCTCCTTAAAAAAGGAAGAAAGATAGAACTCTTTATTGTCTGTTTTGACGTTAATAAAATTAAGAAAAGAAAGATTGAGACATCAGCCTCACCTGGCTTAGTTTTGTCACGTGAGCGTTCACGGTTACTGGTGATCTAAGTGCTCCACCTGCCTTTCAGTTTGTTTACCAGGAAATCAAGATGTGTAAACTGCAGGAAGTACTATTTGACCCTCTCCGACAGTATCTCATTACAATAATTGCTAATCTCTGAATAAGACAGCCATGTTTTGTGAGTAACTGAGAGAGAGAGGTTGTGTTAGGTAGATTTTAGGTGTTTCAACAAATAAAGCATTGTAAATGCTTATTTGGATTATGTTTTCAGGATAGCTTCTGATAAAAGACATATGGTGACCTTTGGGGTCAGCAAAGCTAAGACACAATAGTAGGTATTCTTTCATGCCTTTTAACTGAAAAATATCACGGCTTGTTGTTTTGGAGTGCTGTCACTGCTCTGAATCGAAAGGATAATGGCTACTTCCTGATTAAACCCACTCTCCACAGTAAGCTGTTAATGTTATACTGTATGTCTTTTTCTCCTGTAAATGCAATAGTATTTTGTGTTTTCTTTACTTTTTATCATTGTCTTTTCTTAGATATATCTGTTGTAAGTAATTCCTGAAGTTGAAGTTTACAATTAGAGTAGAAACTACTGTTTTAAGTTTGGAGGATTCTTTTTTTTTTTAATGGAAAAGTATTTTTGTTTGGTATTAAATCCAACCTTCTCATATACTTACTGTAGATTTTGGTTAAAGAAATTAGCTTTTAAAAAAGACATTGAAATGATAAATTATATTAAGCTGTCACTTTCTTGGCACTCTAAGCAAAATTTTAAAAATAACTTATGTAGTAAATCAGATTAATTTGTTCAGGGAATATTTGGGTAAACTAATATTATTTTTATTTACTACATTTCATAAATCTATTTAAATATATTGTCAGGATTATTGATAATTGTTTTAATTATTAAATTAAATTATTATTCTTAAATTAATTATGAGATCCCTGTGATGTAAAAACAATATTAAGTACTCAGAATATAAGAAGGGGAATAATGAGCTTCTTAGTTTTAATCCTAAAGCTGGCAGTCACTCCATCTGTGGTCTTGGGACAATCATTTAAACTGCTTACCTTGGTTTTCTTGTCTACTGTTCATATGTGTGCTAAGTAAAATGAATGTTGTTTTTCTTTATTGTAGTACAAAGTGTAAAGAAAACGATTATTCATAAGTATTTTATAAAATGGACAACTGACCCTGAACATAGAATAGGAAAACATTTAGGAGTCACAGTAGACAAGGAAATAATAGAAAAATTATTTCTATTGTAAAATAGTGGAAAGTAAAGTTTAAAATAAACACCATATAACTGCCCTTTTAATTTCAACAAAATTGTTAGTTTTGCTAAATCCCTAATAAAACATTACCAGAGGATTCTACATATTGTTGGGTACATGACTAAAATGAGAAGTGGAAAGCTTGGAGGTGATTTAGTAAAGAGTCACAAATATACTTAAATTATTTAACTTTTTCTCAAAAGTCTTATTCCTGGAAATGAGATTATTTAGAGGAGAGGGAAGAAGATGTGTATATATTATGGGCCTATAAGTATAGTTCACCTGAAAAGTAAGATGTGTAATTTTTAAACTCTAGTACTAGGCATCCTGGTTATATTTAAAAATACTATGAAATTATTAAACACTGAAGGCAGCTACTGAAGATGGTCATGGAACCTAACATTCAGAAATATATAAAAAATATTCTGGGATAATGTAAATACTTTTGCTGAGAGAGTTAAGGTACCTTCTTTTGCAAAATGCTTATCAAAGATATTTTAGGTAACTCGGTAATTTATGTTATTGGTCATTCTAAGGAGATTCCAAAGATTATATTTAATGAATATTCCAACTTAGTCAAGTTATTGAAGTAGGACTTAGAGTAGTGCCTCTGTTTAATTTGTTAATTAATTAATTTATTTATTTTTGCTGCATTGGGCCTTTGTTGCTGCGCACGGGCTTTCTCTGGTAGCGGCGAGTGGAGGGTACTCTTCGTTGCAGTGCGCAGGCTTCTCACTGCGGTGGCTTCTCTTGTTGCGGAGCATGGGCTCTAGGCGTGTGGGCTTCGGTAGTTGTGGCACACGGGCGCAGTAGTTGTGGCTCATGGGCTCTAGAGTCCAGGCTCAGTAGTTGTGGCACACAGGCTTAGTTGCTCTGTGGCATGTGGGATCTTCCTGGTCCAGGGCTCGAACCCATGTCCCCTGCACTGGCAGGCAGATTCTTAACCATTGTGCCACCAGGGAAGTCCTGGTGTTTAATTTGTAATAGCAAATAATAGATGTCACTTATTGAATACTTAATATGTGCAAACTACTGGGCTAATTTTACTGTAGGAGAGGCAAACTTTTAACTTTACCCTCTTAGAGTTGTATTTGGCAGGGCCTGAGAATTAAATTGACGTAAGATAGATCAACAGGAGAAAAGCATACACATTTATTTAATACAAAGTTTTGTGTGAAACGGAGTCTATAAAAGGAATGAAGACCAAAGAAATGGTGAAATCTACTTGTTTTATGTTAGGTTGACCACAGAGAGGCAATTGTGGAAAAGTGCCTAAGCTTATGTGGGGAGACTAAAGGAAGATAAGAATTATTTTAACAAGGTCTGTTTGTTGAGAATTCTCTCAGTCTCAACTTTTCATCTTTGATGATAAGAATGTTACTTTCCTTCTGGTATAGGGAGGACATCTTTTGTATAGTAATTTCATTTCCTGCTTTTAAGAGAAAGAAGGAAGGTCAGTGTTTTCCTTGTATTTGCTGTTTTTCAAGTGGCTTTAACTCAAAACAGTCAACATGCCAGAGCAGCGTATTTTGAAGAAGCATGTTCTGAATTCCTTCATTATCATCTTATTTTACATTCATGATAATCACATGAGGTATAGGTAGTATCATTACCCCCATTTCTACTGATAAGGAAATAGCTGTAGAGAATTTAAATGATTTCGACAATGTCCTTTAGTCAATAAGTGCCAGAGCCAGACCAAAATCTCTAACAAAATCTAGAAAGAACTCAGTCTTCAGTGTCATGCCTTTAAGCATTGTGTTTATATTTTGGAGATAATAAAGGTGCTAACGCCTTTGATTTAGATGGGTTTTTTTTTTCAGCAGTTTATCAAATATTAGAATCCTTACTAAGTGTCAGACACTCTAAGTACATTCTGCGATAGTAATGGAAAGCAAAATAAAATCCCTTGTTTCACGAAACTTACAGTTTAGTGGAAGAGGCAAAAATATAACAGGCTATTATAGTATGATGTGATAACTGATATAATAGGAGTAAGTGCAAGATACTAAAGGTGACACAAAGAAGTTCTAATGTCTTCTGTTATTTACATATTTAATTTATATTTAGGGTGCTGTTCTAGGGATATATAAGTAAATAAAATTTTCAAAGATCTCTGCTCTTGTGGAACATATATTGGGGTGGAGTCAACAGTAAGCATAATAAATAAGTATATAGCATGTTAGAAGGTGACAAGTGTTATGGAGGAAAGAAAAAGAGAAGGATAGGAAGGCTGTGGTGGTGATGAGTTGGGTGATGTTTGAGCAACGATCAAGGAAGTTAACTATGCAGATATCTTTGGGAAGAGCCTTCCAGGTAGAGGACTCAAGGCAAAAGCACACCTGGTGTGTTCAGAGTAATGATTGGAGTTGAGTGAGGGAGAAGGGAGAGTAGGAGGTTTTGACAGAGATGATTGGGGCTTTACAGAGCACTGTAGGGACTTTAAGGAGCCATTGCAGGGCTTTTGGTTAAAAAGCTTATAAGTTTGGTTCTGGCTTATGTTTTTAAAGGTTCACTCCACTTGCTATGTTGAGAATAGACTGTAGGGAGGCATTGACCACCAGTTAGAAGTCTCTTAGAGTAATCTGATTGAAAAGTAGTGGCTTAGGTAAGGCTGCTAGTGGTTAAATTCTGGATGTTTTTAAGGTACAACCAAAATGTTTTCTGATGGATTGGATGTGGGATATGAGAAAAAGAGAAGGCCAGATGACTCCAAGGTTTTTTGCTGAGCAACTAGAAGGATGGCGTTGCCGTCAACTGTGAGATGGGGACGGTTTTCATAGGGAGCAGGTTTGGGATAGGGATGGACAATCAGGAGTTTGGTTTTGGACGTGGTAGATTTTTAAGTGTTTAATAGATATGCAAGTGGAGATTGTGGGAAGATTTTCCAGAGGAGATACCGTCTAAATTGAGGCTGAAGAATGAATTGGTGGTGATTTATGATGAACTTTGAGAGCATTCTTTATACACTTAGATGAATCGGCTTTTTCTACTTTTACATATTTACAAACTAGAGTAACATCTAAACATCTAAAAAGTTATAACATTTAAAAGTAATAAAATTGTTTATCTCAACAAATTATTCTAAGTAGTTAAGTTTTCAGAGTATTTCAGTAGCTACTATATTCATGAGTTGTGCTGGGTGCTTTTACATATATTGATTCTCACCATAATGCTGTAAGGTAAATTTTATTTCCATTTTACATTTGGAGAAACTGAGTCTGAAGGAGATTACAATTGCCTAAGGTCATTGCTATATTAGATGATAGGTCTGGATTCAAATCTAGGTCTTTAGATTGTATTGTCCATGCTCCTTATTTTAAAAATGTATATTTTTAACCTTGCAAAGTTTTAAACATTTGCTTAAGGTCTCAAGGAGTTGTCTTTTTGAGCATTAGTTATTCTGTATTGTAGCATAATGATACCCTTGAGACATAAGATTTGTAGATTCTTGGTCATGGAGTCAAGCCATTTGTTCGTCTTTTTTAAGTTCCTACACAGCTTTCAGTACAGTTTCCTATTACAGATACTGTCTCCATTCCTGGCCCTCATTCCCATGTGTAGTGCTTAATATGTGCTTAGAAATTTACAGCTGCTATCATCATCATCTTTATCCCTCTTTGTAATATGCTGTGACCTTGGGAATCTCAACCCAAGCTTGTTGGATCATGTGTAAATTATAAAGCCTCAGAGATTAAGGGTATGAGGACTTCCCAATTAATGAAGAATGAGTTTTAGCTCATTTATTTTGTCTGATGGAAACCATTTTTTGTTTCCTTCTCTTTATTGACTGTTTTCTGGGGAACTGAATTTGATAAATAGCTGTATTTCTGGCTGGAAAAGCAATATTCTCTGAGATGCCAGTGGGTATTTTCACTGTAAAAGTGAACATAAGTCATTCTACTTTGGTAGGGAATAGAAATATAGTTGTTCATTGAGATAGATTTACTTTTGAGGTAATGATGCCATATTTTAAAAACTTAAACCTTTTGCCTTTAGATCAAAATACGTTATTTCTTAAATTTCATGTGAGCTAATACTCTTTACATTTATGATATGTTTTCAAAGACCTACTTAAGAGCAAATCATTCAGACATTCTGCAGGAAAGAAATATTTTAGCAAACACATATTATGCATTTCTCTAAGTACCAATTAAAAAAAGAAAACCCTGCTGTGGATTAAAATAGCCTATAAGCCTCAAAGGTCATTTTAAGCATATACTAATTTTCTACATAGGTAGAAAATTTACCTAGCCTTTGTATCTCTGTTCTATAAGTGTATAACTTTATCCCAAGTGTGCTATATATATTTCTCAAGTTTTTATGCTATTTTCCAAAGGAATAGCATATATATATATATATTCATTCTTCCTATTCTTTTCTCTAAAGTCTTCCTTCTCTCTCATCATTATACCCCAAATTCTTATGTACAATTTATTTTAAGATCACTATAATCATTAAATAAGATTTTTAAGTAAACAAAACTTTTGGTTGGCCCCCAAACACCTTTTTTATTATAATTAAATTGTCTGTGTAATTTCATATTTTATTTAATCCTGTTCAGGATTAAATGTATATATCCTGTACATTTCTACTTAGACATAAAAATATTTGTATATATGTTAAATGTGTATTCCTCACCTTTTTCATTTTTTCTTTGGATAGTATCTTATCTTTAATTCATTTGGGGAAAAAGAAAAATGATTGGTCAAACAATTTTCTGTTAAAAGTATCCTACTACCTATTTTTAATAGTTATAAAACTAAGTCTGTTACATCCTTGATTCATTGGAGTGCCCAGGGAATGAGTATTTTGATGATTTTTTCCCAGAAATAACAGTTGTTATTGAAATTCTTACTTAATGGATATGTGCAAGTGTAAAATTGAAATATTTTTTGATAATTTGAAGATGATAGAGGGCTGTTGGGTTCTGATTTGACTATTTCAGCTACTACTAATCTCGTTTGGTAAAAAAAAAAGTACAAACAAATATTAAATATGAGTCTTGATTTGATAATTTGAGCAACTAATCTTGTTTTGTAAACAAAGCATCATCAAATATTAAATGTGTAATAGTAATTTAAAAACACCAGAGATTTCAAAAGGAGGATGAAATTAAGTGCTAAATGAGTGATATAAACAAGTAAAATACTATGAGTTGATAATAAGAGAAGGTCATAGAATGATCAGGGAAGGCTTCTTTAAGGAAAAGGGACCTGAGCTTCAAACATTGAAGAGGGACTTCAAAAATTAATTGTTATAACATTTTTATTGAGATATAACTTATACACCATACAGTTCACCTGTGTAAAGTGTACAATCCAATGGTTTTTGGTAAACTACATTATTACATTTTTGAAGTGGTGGTAAAAATATGTAACATAAAGTTGCCATTTTAATACTTTTTATGTTTACAATTCATTGTCATTAATTACATTCAAAATGTTGTGCAAACATCACCACTGTCTATTTCTAAAAATTTTCATCATTCTAAATAGAAACTCTGTAACTGTTAAGCACTAACTCCATTTCTCCCTACCCCTGCCCCTGGTAAACTTGAATCTACTTTCTGTCCTGTTGATTTGCTTATTCTAGATATTTCCTGTAAGTGAAATCATATAATATTTGTCCTTTTGTGTCAGGTTTATTTCACTCACTATAATGTTTTCAAGGTTCATCCAAGTTATAGCATGTATCCCAACTCCATTGCTCTTTAGGACTCAGTGATATCCCATTATACATATAAATAAATATTATATATATATATATACAAACATATAAATATATATATACATATATATATCATTTATTTGTCCATTCATCTATTGATGGACATTTGGATGTACAAATATTTGTTCAAGTCTCTTTGAATTTTTTTTGGTATGTATGTACCTTGGAGAAGAATTGCTAGGTCATGTGGTAATTTTATGTTTAGCTTTTTGAGGAACGGTCAAACTGTTTTCCATAGCAAGTGTCTCATCAAGCATTAATTTTTATTTTATTATACTATAGATATACAGTATGTAAAAAATTATGCTGAATGAATACTGGCTTCGGTAAATACCATATTTTTTTTTTAAAGGAGCAAGGAAAGAAAAGAAACAAACAGCCATGTGTTACACATGAGAAAATGTGTATGCATAAAGAGCTACCTCTTAAAGTGAATTTTAATAAAATAATTAAACCTTTGGGTTGTATGTTATCTCAATATTGGTCTAATAGTTTATAAAACATGATCACCAAATTTCTATTCATCAGTCCCTAGGCATCTATTATAAATAGATAGGTACAGATATTTCCATAAGTAGTTAGTGCAATTTATTTTATTTCTGCCCAATTTTAAGATACTTCTTTTTTAGTTTTTTAGTTGCCTTTTTTGCACTGTAAAGTAAAATCTCCCTTAATTATATCTAACTGGAAAATATTCCAGTATATTCTATTTAGTCATTTTATATTTATTTACTTCATATAGGCTAACATTTTATATAAGTCTGAGACAAAAGACTAGAGGTATTTCAGTTGACATTTAAAAAATGACTCTCTTAAAGTATAAATTCTGGAATTCAATGTGAGTTAGGAAAACAGTGTTTACCTATCTTTTCATAGATCAATGAGGGACCACTAAGCCAAAAGAAGCTTATTTCATGGGCTTGATAAGATCATATGACTCAGGAAATGGGAAGCAATATTGGGATAGGGAAACTTTTTGACCTAATTACAAATTTCCCTAGGAAAGATATGTAATATCACAAACACACATACAGTAATGAATCACGCTTGTGAACTCAATATGGAAATAGTAACAGCAGATGTAATGGGTCTTCCTGGTAAGAATATTGGTTAGGATATCGAGGGGTATTTCTCATCAAGGGTGTACATGTGAATATTTGATGCATAGGGAGTTTGAAATAGCCAGCAATTTTGAGAAAATTGACACAAGATAGCTCATGGAATAATTTTTGTTTTCTTTGTTCAAACCTCTGAGACAAATTCCTTAATATTGATTTGAGCTTAGTGAGTCTTGCCACAACTAAGTAGGAACAGAGAACGAGGTTATGGGGTGTCTAAATCATCAACAAAGGTTAGACTTAGGGAAAAACTTTTGGGAAATAATTTTCCACTTGGTTAAAACCAAAAAGACAATAGTCTGTTACGTACAGAATTGTGGTAGACTTTTAAATACTTTGAATAACCTACTGAAAATTAAATAATTAGATAAAATATTTTTAAAAATTTTTATTTTGGCATTGTTGAGCTAAGGAAGTAAAGAATTTAAAGGGATCAAAAACTAAGTGAAATAGAAAATTTAAGGAGGGGGATTAGAAGACAATATTTTAAAAATGTCCATAGTACATAAAGAGACCCTACAGACTGAAAGCAAATCCTATTACAATCCCAATGGCATTTTTTACAGAAATAGAAAAAAAAATTCTAAAATTCATATGGAACCATGAAAGATCACAAATAGCCAAATCAATCTTTAGAAAGAAGAACAAAGTTGGAGGAATCACATTTCCGCTTATAAAAATATATTACAAAGCTACAGTGGTCAAAACAGTATAATACTGACATAAAGACAAACATATAGACTAAAGGAACAGAATAGAGGGTCCAGAAATAAATCCATGCATATACAGTCAACTAATCTTCAAAAAAGGTGCCACGAATATGTGATAAGGAAAGCCTAGTTTTTCCAACAAATGGTGTTGGGAAAACTGCATATCAACATACAAAAGAGTGAAATTGGACCCTTATCTTACACCATACACAAAAATCAACTCAAAATGTATTAAAGACTTCAATGTAAGATCTGAAGCTGTAAAATTCCTAGAAGAAAACTCAAGGGAAAACCTTCATGACATTGATCGTGGCAAAGGTATCACGGATATGACACCAAAAGCATCGGCAACAAAAACAAAAATAAATGAGGGAGACTGCATCAAACTAAAAAGCTTCTGCATAGCAAAGGAAACAATTGTCAGAGAGAAAAGGCAACATATGGAATGGGAAAAAATATTTGCAAACTACATATATGATAAAGTGTTAATCTCCAAAACATATGAGAACTCTTTTACAGTTCAATAGTAAAAAACTAATAGTCTGGGCTTCCCTGGTGGCGCAGTGGTTGAGAGTCCGCCTGCTGATGCAGGGGACACAGGTTCGTGCCCCTGTCCGGGAAGATCCCACATGCCGTGGAGTGGCTGGGCCCGTGAGCCATGGCCGCTGAGCCTGCGCATCCGGAGCCTGTGTTCCGCAGCGGGAGAGGCCACAACAGTGAGAGGCCCGTGTACCGCAAAAAAAAAACAAACAAAAAACTGATAGTCTGATTTTAAAAATGGGCTAACAACTTGAGCAGACATTACTCCAAAAAAGACATACAAATGGCCAACAGGTATGAAAAAATTCTCAATGTCACTAATTATCAAAGAAATGCAGATCAAATCCACAATGAGATATTACCTCATACCTTTCAGGGTGGCTATTATCAAAAACCAAAAAACAGTGAGTATTGGCTAGGATGTGGAGAAATTGGAACCCTGCACACTGTGGGAATGTAGAATGGTGCAGTCACTTTGGAAAATAGTATAGAGGTTCCTCAAGAAATTAAAAATAGAATTAACATATGATCCAGCAAACTCACTTCTGGGTATTTATCCAAAAGAATTCAACTCACAATCTTAAAGACATATTACTACTCCTATGTTCGTTACAGCACTGCTCACAGTGGCCAAGATGTAGAAACCACCTAACTGTACATCAACAGATGAATAGATAAAGTAAATGTAGTTATATGAATACAGTGAAATAACTATTTGGCCTTAAAAAAAGAAGGAAAATCTGCAATATGCAACAACATGGATGAACCTTGAGGACATTATGCTTAGTGGAATAAGGCAGTCACAGGAAGACAAATACTGCATGATTCCACTTATATAAAATATCTAAAATAGTCAAATTTATTAGAATCAAAGAGTGGGATGGTGGTTGCCAGGGACTGGGGGGAAGGAGAAATGGGGGGTTACTAGACAGTGGGCACAAAGTTTCAGTTAAGAAGGTAAATAAGCTCTAGAGATCTGTTGTGCAACATTGTATGTACAGTCAACAGTAGTGTATTGTACACTTAAAAATTTGTTAAGAGGGTAGATTTCATATTGAGTGTTCTTACGACAGTAAGATAAATTTTAAAAAAACAAAAGAGGGTAAAAAAAGACCACTGAAGTCAGCTTTCTTTTCAAGATATTTGCTGCACCCCGGAGATAGGAGTATTTATTAGGTTGTGTAATATTCCACAGTAGAAATCAAATTATCTTACTATTACTTCTTTTTAAAAAATATTTATTTATTTACTTGGGTGCATTGAGTCTTAGTTGCGGCATGCGGGAGCTTTTAGTTGCGGCATGCGGGAGCTTTTAATTGCGGCATGCAGGATCTAGTTCCCTGACCAGAGATCGAACCCAGGCCCCCTGCATTGGGAGCGTGGAGTCTTAGCCACTGGACCACCAGGGAAATCCCATCTTGCTATTACTTCTATTTCAAAATATCTCTACTTCCAGTTAGAAACAATATGGTCCCTTTTGAACCTCACTTTTTCAAACTTTTAAGTCCCTTCTTTTTAAAAGTATCTGTACCTTTAGTATAACTAACTGTTACCTACTTTGTCCCTTCTCATTTTTGTTCTTTTAATTATTCTTTTTTTTTTTTTTTTTTTGCGGTACGTGGGCTTCTCTACTGTGGCCTCTCCCGTTGCGGAGCACAGGCTCCGGACGCGCAGGCTCAGCGGCCATGGCTCACGGGCCCAGCCGCCCCGCGGCATGTGGGATCCTCCCGGACCGGGGCACAAACCCGCGTCCCCTGCATCGGCAGGCGGACTCCCAATCACTGCGCCACCAGGGAAGCCCTTAATTATTCTTTTATCATTCAATTTTAAAAGATTACTGGTCATGTGGTCAGAAGCATCAAATGAATCCTAGACCTAATTTTATTCCCAGTATCTTAGTGCACTGATTGAAAAACACATCTAATTTTCCAAAATCAAATTAATCCCTGATGAACATATAGACACACACTCAAATAGGATTAATGCCTTAGAACTTTCTGGAACTAGTTTATGTGAAATTCAAATGAAATTTTTTTAGAGATACCACTGCTTTTTTTCCTAGGAAGAATACCTTTCCAAGTCTTAGTTTTCACCTAATACTTGGAATTAATTTTCTTTCTAGATATAATTTCTTTATTGCCATTTCTTAAGAGGTTATATTCTAGAGTCTAGTGCTTCTACACTTTTTACATACAAAAAACAAAAGGAAAAACTGTCCAAATAGACTTGGAGGTTGATATTCCAATTTGAAGAATCCTCCCCTTTACTGGTCCAAGTAATGTTTCCTTTCACTTTGAAAGCTTTTCAAGGTCCTCTAAGGAAATATGGTTAGAGTTAGCGTCTCTGTTTGTCTCTGACATATTCTCCGAGTCTTCCGCACCTATCAGTTTTTCCAGGATGCTACCCCAGACCTTGTCACCGGTAACCCTATCAGACTGGATGGAGTGGTTTTCAAGGTATGTTTGTGGCCCTTGCCTACTACGCAAACACTGGCGTTTTCCAGTGTAACACCAAATGTGGATGAGTCAACAGCTGGGGAGTGTCTTTGTTTGCCTGTTCCTCTTCCCAGATCCCCCTTTTTATCTTCCTTCCTCCAAGATTGGCCAGAATTCCTATTATTTCGTTACTCTATTGTAGTGATTTGAATTCTGAATTTTATTACTGAGTCAGCCTAATAAACTTTTTCTAGAGTTCTTAGCAGATTTCTCAAGGTTTTGGGCTTCTCTTCAGTATATCAGGCTACATTTTAGAAGAAAACCTCAATTTTTTGTCCTCAGGAACATTGAGGTCTCCTTGCTGCCATCCAGCTTTTCTTTGATGGCCATCTAGCATCTGCCAGAAGGCTCTCGTTTCTTATAATTCCAAACTTAATTGGGGGCCCCAGGAATCATGATTTTTCATTACCATAGTTTAGATACTTTATTAGGAATACCACAACTTTTCTGTTGGCTTATCCTGTAAAGTATCATACTTGATATTGAACAAAGGGTTTGTTTGTGAGTGATGGATTACTTATCAGTCCTACTAATAGTGCCAATTTTTGGACTCTTTAACCTCTTTGGATATTTTATATTGTTAAGATTCTTTTACTTACCTCATTCTTTCCCTTTGCTTTTTCTTACCCTCCTCACATCCTGGGACACAACTTACGGAGGGTGGAAACGGACTCAGTACTCTCAGTTATTCATCTCTAACTCCAAAAGGAAAGTTTTTAGGATCTCAAAACTTGGGAAGTGGAGAACAGGACATTGGTGGTAATGATGTTTCCCTTGCTGGCCCTGTATTATAATAAATATATAGTTTGTAAAAGGCAGGTCCTGTTTTCTAAACTGTAGCCTAAGTATTAATAGTATCCTTTCTGAAGGTTGGGGTGTTTCCTGAAACAGGCCTATCTGGTTCTTTGTGGAATTACTGCCTAAGTACTGGGAGATATTCCTCCACTTAATAAACAGCTTATAGAAGTCTATATCTGTCTTCCCTCTCTGGAAGCTTTTCTAAAATCTTTATTGCCTAAGAAGATTGGTTTGTTCTAATCTGTTTATTTCGTTAATCATTCTGTAGACATGATATTGAAACTGAACTTTATGGATATTCAGTTACCTTAGTATAATATGGCAAATTGCAATTCAAATCTCTTGAATATCTGGGACAGTAGGTTCCAGTGCTAGGTCCAGTTACCCTCCCATCTTCCTGGCTTCCTCTGTGTGTGGGTGGGGTGGAGCCTGAAGAAGTGATAGACCATGGTAAGGGCTACCTGGTAAGGGATTTGTGGGTAACTGTAGAGCCTTACCCAGATAGTCACTTGTCCTTGTAGAAACTTTTTTGGAGGAGTGGTGGTCCCGTTTCCCTACTTCCTTTCAGTATGCCTAGTGTATATGTAAAACTCAGTTTAAATAATCTACTTATAGGACATACCAGCCAGCGCCTATGAGAGTTCTTTGAGAAGAAGTGGAAGGAGAGATCCTTGGTTCGGATTTCTCTGTCCTTACTATGACAGGAAGGTGGCTGGAAGTTCTCATACCTGCCGTAGTTACCAATCACCCTGAATGCTCACCTGGATACAGGGTAGACAGTCTGTAATATTCATTTAGCTTATGCATATATACCTATTTAGAACCTTTGTGTAACAGTAAAGCCAATTATAGAAGCTCCCTTTACATGTATTTGCTGTTATGAATTATTTGCTGTATACAATTATTTACTGTATGAATTAGTCTGTTTTTATTTTCCCACTTGGCTTTTGGACTTTAAGATGAAGATTATTTCTATTTTTTTTCCCCCATTTTCTCATGGTGCTCTTCTTTTCCAGGCTGTCTGTATATTTTAACTACTCTTTTTTTTTTTTTTTTTTTTTTTTTTTGCGGTACGCGGGCTCCGTTGCAGAGCACAGGCTCCGGACGCACAGGCTCAGCGGCCATGGCTCACGGGCCCAGCCGCTCCGTGGCATGTGGGATCTTCCCGGACGGGGCACTAACCCGTGTCCCCTGCATAGGCAGGCGGACTTGCAACCACTGCGCCACCAGGGAAGCCCCTTTCCTACTCTTCTTGTACTCATCTTAATCCCTCTCACCACCTCATTTTAGCAGATCTTTTTCTTTTTTTCTTTCCATTTTAGTCAGACTTATAGCATCCTTAATATTAGTAATATTATATACCAGGGCAACAGTGCAGTCAACACTAGTTGATTGTTATTTTCATTTGAACCCCCAAATTGATATTATCTAGTAATGTTGAACTGAAGCTTTGTAAAGCACTGTGGCAATGATTCTCAACCCTCCTTGCCCATTAAAATCTCCTAGAGAGCTTTCTAAAATTATTAATGCATAGCATAGCCCCCATCCCCAGAGATTCTGATATAATTGGTCTGGAATTGGGCTCTGCATGTATATAAATATTTTTAAGATCCCCCAGGTGATTCCAATATATAGCCAGGATTGAGAATCATTGCACTAAAGAAAGTCTAGGGTAAAACTTTTTGTAGTAAACAATTCATTTAACAGTAAATATTTGAAAACCTAGTAGTTGAAGGCACTATGCCAAATTCTCTTCTACTGTGAAATAAATCGTACACTCCTTTGTTTCACTAGATTCTAAATTAAGATTTTTTTTAATTGGTCAAATTTTCTCTAACTAGATGAGTCCCTTCATTTGTAGTGGCTTATTACTTTTATCTGTGGATATTTTGTAAATCATTTTCATAATGTTACTCCTCCTGTTCATCAAGATTTAAAATAAATTGTTAGTGTTTATATAATAAACATGTAGCTTTGTAAATCAAGTTCTGTTTACTAAGGCAGATTTTGAAACGTTTTTGCTGTCTGTGTCTTTGTTTAAAATATAACCTTTATATAAGATGGAAGAGTAGACCCAAACAAATTTATGTGAAACTTTGTTAGAGGAATATTCTAGACCTGTACTTTTATGTATTTGTATATAGTATTTTATATTTATATGAAAAAGTATCTTATTGTGTAAGCTGAGTGGAATCTCATTTATCTATCCTCTGTGGGACTCCGATATACGTCTTAAGAGAGAGATGTTCAGTGAGATTCATAAAGCAAATGTGACTCAACTGAGCCCAGGGTGTTGCTATGTTTTAAGTAAAGTAAAATTAGCTAACAAAAATGAACTAGTAGACCCTAACTCCTTACCTTAGTGAATTTGAGAAGTTTGGTGTAACTATGGAAAAGTGTTTATTGGCACAAATAGGTCACATGAATGGCAAGTTACATTTTTTTTCTTTTGGTTTCAACAGTTTATTAAAATTCAGAAATGAGGACTAGGTGCCAACAGAAGACACTCTGTACTGTGTGCTATACAAGTCAGGTTTCTTGAATGATAGATAGGGTAAATTACTAATCAAGAGTGATGCTTTTCCTTTAATTATCACATTTATAGTATATTTATAATATACTTAGACAAAGTTAAAACAAAGTATAGACATTTATTGTATTCAATTTACTTGACCAGTTTGTGGAAACTTTTTGAAGAGATTTTCTGATTTACTTTTTTAGGTGAATGAATTTTTGGAATTAAAGAGGTCTTCAGCTATTTATTCAACAAATATTCTTTGAACACATTCTGTGTGCCAGGACTATTCTAGGCTTGTGAAGATACGGTAGTGAACAAAATGGATATATTAGTCAATAGTCTTGTGGGGGAGTCAAATAAGAAAAATAAATGAAATATTTTAGATGGTAATAAGTGCTAAGGAGAAATGGTGCTGGTGATGTAGTGCTGATTTTTAAATAATATGGCCAGGAAAGGCCTCATGGAGAAGGCAATGTGACAGGACATTTGAACATTCTGAACTAAACTTTCAGGAGAAGGTTAGAAAAAAAAAAAAAAAGGAGCATTACTGGTGTATTTAAAAAAGTAAGGTCCCAAGCATATGGGAAAACTATAGTTTAGAGATGTTAAATTGCCCAGTGTCACATGCTGTTGATTAGTATCATAGCTGCAAATGGAATTCAGGCATCCTTATTCCCTATGCTCTTTTCTTCCTTGTTATTTTACTCTTATTTGGGGATATGAGGATGAGGTGAGGTTAGTTATTAAATATGTTATTGTTAAACCTTTCTGCTGTTTATTTAGAAGATCTATAATCACCTAAAAATTGATATTTTAGATAAGAAAACATAAACAATGATAAAATGTGTTGCTCCTAAGTATAAAATTACAGAAGACCAAAAAGGATAAGTTAATATACATACTTAAAACAGAGTGGGTACTGCTTGAAAATAAGAATGAGTAAATTTTTCTACTATTATGGTAGTGGGATTAGGTTAAGTGATAAAAGGCTTGGAATGCAAGATAAAGACTACTTTTGTATTAACTTTAACAAGGTTATGGGAGTTGTCCAACAAAGCAGTGGGAAACACTGGAGTTAGTATAGGGTATCAAAATAGTTTTCAAGGGAAGCCAAGGTCTTACACAATAAATGAAACCATCAAATCAGAAAAATGAGGAAAAATGAAAAGTTGATTGTAGTGACAGCACTAGAGTAGAATCAAGTAGAAACAGGAGAGTGGGTTCAAAATTAGGATCATGATTGACAAGTATATGTCTGTCCCTCTTACAGGTCCTTAATATTTGTTGTTGACTTTGGAGTGATAGATTAAAGGAAATGTGTAGGCCTCATTGGTCAACATTTTTCTACTTCAGAAACTGAAAATTTATAAGCAATTTGTGTAGTTATTGACAAGTATATTTAAGAAAACTTACTTTAAAGTTATTCCTACATAAACAATTTATAAGTAAGGAGAGACTTTTCTCAATCTTAAGTTTTTCATTTTTTTTTAACTTACTGGCCATTGATGATAGATATTAAGTCAGAATTCCTCATCTGTAAAATTGAAGTAATAATGCCAGATCTACCTACTTCAGGGTTTGTCCTTAGGGTAAAGTGAGAATATATGTGCATACTTTTTTTGGTAAATTATCAAGTTCCTTATAAATTTTAATGATTATTATACATTTTCATTCAAAGCCTTTTACTGAGGTCTTACATTCTAGGTTTAAGGCTGTAAAGGTGATAAGCAGTAGTCCCTGCTTCTCAGGGATCTCACAGTGTGGTAGGAAGTCAGATATCAAAACAGAAAATTGCTGTACAGTGTTGTAAGTGCTTTAATTAGGGAATATACCAGAGCAACAAGAAAGGAGTACCTAAGACTACCTCAGTGAATTAGAACGGTTCCCCAGAGTAGGTAATAACGTGAGATGAAACCTAGACTATGTATAGGAGTTTAACAGGGAATAAGGGAAGGACATTTGAGGGAAGTGAACACCGTGTACCAAATACATGGCATGGATGCATGGGAGACCATATTATATTTGGGGAAATGGCGAGAAGTTTAGTTACTTAGTGTATCAGAAGGGAGTGAGACCAAAGATGAAGTCACAGGCTTCATTAAGAAGAGCTTTTTATGCCAAACAGAGGAGCTGGGATTTTATCGTGTATTTGATGTAGAGATAATGAAAGATTTTTTTAAGTGGTAGACTGGCAGGATCAGATTGTTTTGTTTTGTTTTGTTTTGTTTTTGCGGTACGCGGGCCTCTCACTGTTGTGGCCTCTCCTGTTGGCGGAGCACAGGCTCCGGAGAGCAGGCTCAGCAGCCATGGCTCACGGGCCCAGCCGCTCCACAGCATGTGGGATCCTCCCGGACCGGGGCACGAACCCATGTCCCCTGCATCGGCAGGCGGATTCTCAACCACTGTGCCACCAGGGAAGCCCAGGATCAGATTTTTATATTAAAAAGATTACTATTAAAATAAATAGGATTACTGTGTCTGCGTGGAGGAGTGGAGAAGCAGAGGAACCTCTTAGAAGGCTCTTGCAGTGTTTCCAGTAAGAACTGATTTAGGATTATGCTAAGATGATGGTGGGAATAGAAAGAAGATATTTAGGAATCAGAGTCAGCAGAAGAGAGTGAATAATTTGTGGTTTAGAATCTCAGGCTTATTTATCTCTGTTAAATCCCTCTATTATAAAAATCTAGCTAGTCATGTGACTACTGGAATGAAGTTGTGGAACAAGTCTGGTAAGTACTTAGGAGCTTATATGTTGGATAAACCTGTTAGTTCCCAAACTGAATTAATGTAACTTTAGCAAGTTAAAAAATTATTTCTGTATCTATCTCTGTCTCTGTCTCTATCTCCGTCTCTGTCTCTATATCTATAGAGAGGGAGAGAGAGGGAGAGAGGAGGGAGGGAGGGAGGGAGGTAGAAGGGAGGGAGGGAGAGTGATGTAAAATTAACTAAATGGATGAGTGCCTGAGTTTGATAAGTGAAACATGAAAGGTCATACTAGGGACATTCTACATTTAGTCTTGAATATGGAGGCTAGAACTGAGAATACTGATTTTAAAATTTCAATAGAGAATGCATTAAGTCAAATAGCACTTTATCAGCATGAGATCCAAATGTTCTTTTTTTTAACAGCTTTATGGACATATAATTCGCATACCATACGATTCAGCCATTTAAAGTATGTAATTCAGTTTTTAGTGTATTCACAGAGTTGTGCAACCATTATCATAGTCAACTAAAACATTTTCATCATTCCCAAAAAGAAACCCAATTCCCATTAGTAGTCATCTCCCATTTTTCCTCAGCTGTCCCATGGCCCAAGGCAACTACTAATCTACTTTGTGTCTTTATAGATTTGCCCTTTCAGGGCATTTCATATAAATGGAATTATGCAATATGTGGTCCTTTATGACTGACTTATTTCACTTAGTATAACATTTTCAAGGTTCTTCCATGTTGAAGCATGTATCAATATTTCATTCTTTTTATTACTGAATAATATTTCATTGTATAGATATAGCACATTTTATTTATCTATTTATCAGTTTATAGTCATTTGGATTATTTCCACATTTGTGTACAAGTTTTTGTGTGGACATATGTTTTCATTTCTCTTGGGTATATAATTAGGAAAAGGATTGCTGGGTCATCTGGTAACTCTGTGTTTAGCCTTTTGAGGAACCCATATATTCTTAACTTTTGAACATTTGAAGTGGAATATTCAGATGAGCATTTAAAGTACAGACAGTTTTGTTCAATAGATATATATGGTTCTATCATTATACTACATTTATTTTAGTAATCAGTAAGCTATTTATAAAGGATACTTGAAATTTTTTATCACTTTAATGCTTGTTTTTAGAATGATCTTATTATTGAGTTGGTACTTTGTAGAAATACTAAAAAAATTGGCTTATAGTTGTATTTATTATATCACTGTATTTAACAGTTAAATGATGTTTTCATGTATTTAGTGCAGGTCATGTTAAGACACATTTGGGATGTATACTTAGAGCCTTGTATTATGAAAGTAGGCAGTTAAATTCTCTCTGAGCAATGTTTTGAAGGGTCTTGAATCTTCCAAATGAAAAGTTAGGAGTATTATTATATTTATATTTTGGCCTGTCAGTACAATAAGAAATGGACCATCTATATGCAGTTCAGAAAATAATAAAAAATTAAGAGGAAAATGGAAGAGGCATATTTGAAAGGATGTTAGTGCATAATTTGACTAAGTTTTATAGCTAAGAGATGGTATAGGGAATTATTGTAACTATTTGTGAATTTTTAGAAATTATTGAAGTTATAAAGGAGAAATCTTGGTCTTTAACTTACTAAAAAAAGAGTGATAGTGTGAACAAAATTAATTTTTTGAATAATGAAAGTTATAAAATTATGCATTATCTTCTCAGGAGAAAGCAGTTTTACTATTTTGCTTATCTAAAAACTAAACTGAAAGTGTTGCTGGTATCTAAAAACAAAACTTTAAATTTTAGTATTATCTAAAGCTAAAGTAATGATAACAGTCTTTTGAGAGGCAGATTGACAGGGGATACTCTAATATACTTCTTGACCATCTATTCAGGTTTACCTGTGAAAGAAATCTGCTTGGAAATGAACATGCTCTTGACATTTTTAACTTATTTTTGCTCACACTGAATTTATGAAAGAAATAGTATTTACTTTTAATGAGCTATTTTCTCACTCTTGTATATTTAGTTTGAAGAAAATAAAGATATTTGCTTCTGAATTTTGGCCAAACACTTAAGAACAAAATACCTAGCAGGAAGTGTGCTAAGCATTCTCTTCACAATTGCTCTTTGAAGGAGGTGTAATTAATCCATTTTACTGATTCAGAAACTAAGACTCAACAGACATACTGCCTATGTGTTGAATAATGCAGTGAATTCATAAAACAAATACAGTCCATGTAATTAGTAGCTTCCTGGGTAGAAGCTAAAATGCTCTATGGTTCAAAGATGGGAAGTTGTGGCCTAGGATTAGTCTGATACAGCTTTATGGATAAAGTGATTCTTGGGCCTATATTTGAAGGAATATAGTATTTAGATTGTTGAAAGGGAAAACAGAATAGGTAAATAGCATGAGTAAAGATGACAAAAGAAGACTAAACATGACACTTGTTGTTAGGAAGTTTTCTACTAGTCTCAGTTGCAAATAACAGTAACCCACTAAAACTCAATTAAAAGGATAGGTACTTGGAAGGCTACAGAGAAGTCTCAGGGAATATAGAAAAATCAAAAAGACAGTCTAAGGAAGAGAACTGAGATTGGCCATACTCTTATCTCCTCTCTCTCAGGACCACTCACCTCTCTGTACATGTATTCTTTCAACATTTTTCCCAACCCACTTTTCTTTAGCTTGTGTATCTTTAGGCCCATAGCCTTTATGATCTCCTACTCAACAACTTCCCCTCCTATTAGTTAAGACATGTGTCAGAGAGAGTCTGATTAGATCATAGCATCTTTCAGAGGCAGCTAACACATGTCATAGATTTCCGGTCAGCCATTATCTCCTTGGGTAATGTCTGGTTCAGACAGCTTTCACCACAGGAGTGGGGTCATATGACCCATTGTTGAGGGTCAAGAATTACCTCAATAGCAAGAAGTCCTGTCTGGTACATTAGATGGTCTGTATAGAGGAAGCATGAGTGAAGCACAGGGAAATCTCAGTGGGGCATGGACCTCCTACATCCTGGATGTGGGTGAAGGGTAGAATTTTGCCTTCAGGGAAACTGTCATCATATAAAAATTATTTCAAGGCAGAGATCTTTTTTTCTTCCTGGTTGTTTAGTCTATCAGTGATGTTGTATCTCCCCCAAATCTTAAGCTTTTGCACTCCCACCCTGCCTGCCTACCCCTCTCATCACCCTAGCTCTTCTTTCCCACTTTTTTTTTTTTTTTTTGGTACGCGGGCCTCTCACTGTTGTGGCCTCTCCCGTTGCGGAGCACAGGCTCCGGACGCGCAGGCTCAGCGGCCATGGCTCACGGGCCCAGCCGCTCCGCGGCATGTGGAATCTTCCCGGACCGGGGCACGAACCCGTGTCCCCTGCATCGGCAGGCAGATTCTCAACCACTGCGCCACCAGGGAAGCCCCCACTTTTAGGTAGTATGTGAGGAGGTGGATTTAAAATTTTTCCTTCCTGTATTTTTAACATATTTTCTGAATTTTGTAAAGTTAGCACATACATTTCTCTTTACTAGAAAAAATTTTTTTAATTTGTAGTAATTTAGATTTGGATTAAATTGTGGTGAGAATAGTGTGAAATGAAAATTATTTGATGATGAACTTTTATAAGGGAAAGATTATGACATTCATTTTTATATTCTAGCAACTAAGCCATTATATAATTTTGTAGTAGATGATCAATAATAGTTGTTAAATGAATTAGCAATAGGCCAGCTATAAGAGGCAGAGAGAGAATGAATCCTTCATGTAAAATAATTTTTCCTTGAAATTTTACTAGAATTCTCAAATTTCTCATTGTCTTTAACTTCAGTAGTATTAATTTTTTAAATGTATTTCTTCTTTGATTAAAATTTATATATAGTTTTGGATACTCATCTCTTTCTCCTACTTTACTGTAATATGAGATACTGCCATGTGGTCTCTGTAGATATTAAAATTTACAAGTATAGATGAACCATAAATGTAATCCTTAGAGAATAATTAAAAGTATATAAATATCCTGTATATAATAAAACAATTATAAATCTGTACTTAGAATTGGATTCTAGGATGGCAATTTATTTTCAGAAGCATTTTACTTTTTCATACTAAATTTTTTTTATTTTCCTGAATATGAGAAAATGTGTAGCTTTTAATATAGATATACCTAATCATTAACAAAATAAAGAATAAATGTGATATCTTTCCACTTCATATTTGACTTATTTTCCTACTTAACTGTTTGCTCATCTACACATATGGCCCCCCAAAAGACTACCCCAACTCCTAAGTCTATACCATCTTTCAATACCTGGTATCACTGTGACAGTCACATAGCTCAATTTCTTGCAAGTAAGAATCTGTTTGACTTAGCCTTGATTAGATTTCCACCATTGCTTCAGCCTATTAGACTATAAAACCTTGAAGTAGACTACTTAACCTAATTGACTTATTTGTTATATCCCAAACACCTAGCATCCTTCATGGTTTAATAAGTGTTGTCTGAAAGGTTGAACATAGAATGTTTGCATAAATGGTTAAACTTTGTATAATTGATGTCACTTATAGCATCTGGGTGAAAGAACTTTTATCTATCCTTAATTAGCTGAGTGTGCAGAGTAGAAGACTAGTATTTAGGTGGCATCCCAGGTGCCCAGCAAATATAACGCCCCATATTTCTTTGTCATAGGCTGGAAAATTAACAATATAGGTCCCTGGGTCCTAAAGGAATTCTAAGAATTTTGTATAACCACTCTCACTTTAATGGACTGTTTACAAAAAGCATGAATTCTGCTAGTGTAGTAGTATACACACAAACACACACAAGAGATATAGCGGTAATCATTCCAGTATAGCATCTAGTATGACTAGGGATTGTAAAATCCTTCTGTGTTTGCCTGTAAAAACTGTACATTACTGGGAAGCCACATAGATCAGCGTTTTTCAAGCTTCTTTGACAGCAACCCAGAATATTTCATTTTTTATGACCCTACTATGTGGATTTCATGACCCTCTGATGGGTTATGACCCACAGTTTTAAAAATATGGCTGCAGCTGGGACTAAAGAATTCAGTAAATAGGAATAACTTAAAATTTTAGGATTGGTAGCCAGTGTTTCCTGTGTATTTATCTTCTCTCACTGGAGTAGTGGGTTCTTCTGAAATTCTGATGTAAGTTCTAGTATAAAGAGTAGTAGTTCACCAAGTCTTTAGCTTCTTTTCCAACTCTTGAAAGATCCTGCCTATACAGAGTGTCGTCAGCATCAGTGGAAGGGCAAGGGAAAGCCCAGGCAAAGAAATCCTGTATCTGCTCCTGTTCTATGAAGCCACTTTTTTTTTTTTTCTGTTTAATTCTGTCTCTAACTAAACACATTGAGAACTTTTAGCAGGTATATGTGTATCACGTCTTCTGCAAATAATAATTGGATCTACAATGTTGCAGATAGAATAAAACCCTTCATGATTTAATAAGTGCTGTCAGAAAGGGTGAACATAGATTCTTTTCATAAGTGGTTAAACTTTGTATAATTGATGTCACAATTGTGTTAGGGATATTTTAATGGAAACATTTAAGAAGTAATGCAAGATGTAACAAGAGAGTTATTTGAAGTTACCTTCTAGGTGAATAGTTCAAGTTTTTAAGTGAATAGTTTATAAATAACTCAGCTCCATTTTAAATAATCTCCAAGTGATTTTAACGATATTTTCAATATTTTGATAATATACTCTGTAAACAAACCATGATAGCATGATAATAGTTTCAGTTTCTTCATGGAGGTGACTTATCTGACCCAGATAACTTCTTGTCCATCAACCTTCCTCTAGAAAACTTTAATAAGGTAGTATCTGCCCTAAGGCTGCCAACTCATGCTTTGACAGTTTTAACAGCTGTAGTTACTCAGTATGAAGCAGGCTACCTCACTAAGCAAGATTTCAGTGTCTGAGGGAAGAGTATCATTTAGACAAGTGCTATAGAACAGAACTTTCTATAATGATAATGTGATATCTATTGAGCACTTGAAATATAGCTAGTGTGACTTTTAAATTTTATTTAGTTTTAATTAAGATTAATTATCTGTGTGTGATTGGCTAATGGCTACCATATTGGACTGTGCAGATTTAGAGATTGCTTTTGATACACTGGTCTTTGGTTCATCAGAATTGCTTGTATAGTTGAATGATGTCCATAAAAATTGGAATGAAATCTAATGAAAAGACTTGATTTTTAAAATCTAGTTAGAGGTATAACCACCCAGAGGAGAACTATTTAAGGTGACTTAAATATTGTAATTTGACTATATGTCCCTAGTGGACTATATTCTGAGGACCAAAATTACTGTGTTTTCAGTGAACATATTCTTGTATTATTATAATTTTGGTATTGTTATTCTGAGGCTATTGCTTGTATATTGTGTCATAAATCAAATGAGTAATTCTGTGTTGTAAAAATTGATCAGGTACAATAAAAATCCTATAGTCCTCAGTTTAAAATGAAAGTGTTAACAGGACCCTAGTTGTAAAAGAATGAAATACAAGTAAAAAAAAATTTTTTTCTATATTCCAGGCCTGTAACCTAACTTCATATACTCACAAGAGCTGAAATCTTTGCTGAGGCTTGTACTCATGAGGGTACACTCTTCCATTCTTACTCTCCACATTTATGTACATGTTCTTGACCCCTTATCATGTCTGACCCCTTACTTCTTTTAAACTTTTGACCTGCTTTACCCATTTCCCCCACCCCTCTTCCACCCCCTACCTCCGGAAACCACCAGTCTGTTTTCTGTATCTCTGAGCTTGGTTTTGTTTTGTTTTTGAGATTTCAATATAAGAGAGATCATACAGTATTTTTTTTTCTCTGACTTATTTCACTTAGCATAATGCCCTCAAGGTTTATCCATGGTGTTACAAATGGCAAGATTTCATTTTTCTTATGGCTGAATAACATTCCATTGTATATTTGTTTATCACAATATTTCTTTATGCATTCATCTGTCAGTGGACACTTAGGATTATCCCATATCTTGGGTATTGTAAATGGCACCACAGTGAACATGGGGGTCCATATGTCTTTTCAAGTTAGCGTTTTCATTTTCTTAGTATGAGTACCCAGAAGTAGGATTGCTCATAGTATCTTCTTGGCTCCATTGTCATAAATTAGTTGACCATAATATGTATGGGTTTATTGCTGGGCTCAATTCTGTTCCATTGGTCTGTGTGTCTATATTTAGGCCAATACAATGTTCTTTTAATTACTATAGCTTTGTAATAAAGTTTGAAATTAGGTAGCATGATGCCTCCAGCTTTTTTATTCTTTCTCAAGATTTCTGTGACTATTCAGGGTCTTATGCGGTTCCATACAAATTTTACGATTGTTTGTTCTGTTTCTGTGAAAAATGCCATTGGAATTTTGATAGGGATTGCATTGAGTTTGTAGGTTGCTTTGGGTAGTAGGGACATTTTAACAATATTGATTCTTCCAACTGATGAGCACAGAATATCTTTCCATTTTTTTGTGTATTCTTTAATTTCTTTATGTAATATTTTATGGTTTTTAGTATACAGGTCTTTCACCTCCTTGGTTAAATTTATTCCTAGGTATTTTATGCTTTTAGATACACTCATAAATGGAATGTTTCCTTAAACTTCTAGTTCAGATAGTTTGTTATTAGATTATAGAAGCACAACAAATTTTTGTGTATTGATTTTGTATCCTGCAACTTCACTGGATTTATTTATTAGTTCTAATAGTTTTTTGATAGAATCTTTAGGTTTCTCTCTATGTAGTATTATATCTTCTGCAAATACTGACAGTTTTACGTCTTCCTTTCCAATTTGGATTACTTTTACTTCTTTTTCTTATCTCATTGCTGTGGTTAGACCTTCAATACCCTATGTTGAATAAAAGCAGTAAGAGTGGGCATCCTTGTTTTGTTCCTGATCTTAGAGGAAAAGCTTTCAGCTTTTCACCATTGAGTATGATGTTAGCTGTGGGCTTGTCATTATGGCCTTGTTATGTTGAGGTTATGTTCCTTCTATGCCCATTTTGATGAGTTTTTATCATAAATGGATGTTGAATTTTGTCAAATGCTTTTTCTGCATCAAGTGATATGATCGTATGATTTTTATCTTTCATTTTGTTAATGTGTTGTATCACATTGACTGATTTGCTGATGTTGAGCCAGCCTTTCATTCCTGGAATAAATGCCACCTGATCATGGTGTATGATCCTTTCAGTGTATTTTTAAATTCAGTTTGCTAATATTTTGTTGAGGATTTTCACATCTATGTTCATCAGTTATGGGTTATAATTTTTTTTCTTGTGGTTTCCTTGTCTGCTTTTGGTATCAGGGTAATGCTGGCCTTGGAAAGTGAGTTTGCAAGAGTTCCCTCCTCTTCTATTGTTTGGAGGAGTTTGAGAAGGATTGGTGTTAATTCTTCTTTGAATGTTTTATAAAATTTACCAGTAAAGCTGTCTGGTACTGGACCTTTGCTTTTTGGAAGAGTTTTGATTACTCATTCAATCTCCTTGCTAGTAATCGGTCTGTTCAGATTTTCTATTTCATCATAATTCAGTCTTGGTGGGTTGCATGTTTATAGGAATTTATCCATTTCTTCTAGGTTGTTCAATTTGTTGGTGTTTGATTCTTTGTAGTAGTCTCTTATGGTCTTTCGTATTTCTGTAGTATTAGTTGTAGTGTCTCCTCTTTCATTTCTATTTTATTTATTTGAATCTTCTCTTTTCTTGGTCAGTCCATTTTGTTTATTTATTTTTTATTTATTTTTTTTTTGCGGTACGCAGGCCTCTCACTGCCGCGGCCCCTCCCGCTGTGGAGCACAGGCTCTGGACGCGCAGGCTCAGGGGCCATGGCTCACGGGCCCAGCCGCTCCGCGTTATGCGGGATCCTCCCGGACCGGGGCACGAACCCATATCCCCTGCATCGGCAGGTGGACTCTCAACCACTGCGCCACCAGGGAAGCCCCCTATCCTGTTGCTTTTGAATGAATGTTCTATAAATATTTGTTTAGTCCGTCTGGTTTAATGTGTCATTTAAGGCCAGTGGCTCCTTATTGATTTTCTTTCCGGATGATCTATCCATTGATGTAAGTGGGTATTAAAGTCCCTTACTATTATTGTATTGCTTTGTATTTCTCCCTTTAGGTCTATTTATATTTGCTTTATATATTTAGGTGCTGCTATGTTGTGTGCATATATATTTACAAATATTAAATCTTCTTGTTGGCTTGCCCCTTTTATTATTATGTAACATCCTTCTTTGTCTCTTATTTCAGTCTTTGTTTTAAAGTTTATTTTGTCTGATATAAGTATAGCAGAGCTACTCTAGCTTTCTTTTGGTTTCTGTTTGCATGGAATATCTTTTTCTGTCCCTTTACTTTCAGTCTGTGTGTATCCCAACGTCTTAATTGAATCTCTGGTAGGCAGCATATAGATTGGTGGGTTTTTGTTTTTTTTTAATCCATTCAGCCACTCTACATCTTTTGATTGAGGAATTTAGCCCACTTACATTTAAAGTAATTATTGATAGATATGTGCTTGTTGCCATTTTGTTAATTGCTTTCTGGCTGTTTTTGTTGTTCCTCTCTTGTTCCTTTCTTCTTCTCTTGCTCTTTTCCTTTGTGTTTTGATTACTTTTTTGTGGTATGCTTATATTCCTTTCTCTTTTCCCCTTGTGTATTTACTATAGCTTTTTGCTCTGTGGTTACCATGAGGCTTACGTATAACAACTCATATCCATAACAATCTGTTTCAAAGTTGATAACAACTTGTTTGATTTCATTGTAGAGCTCAACATTATTACTCTCCCTCCCTCACCTATATTTTATGTTTTTGGTGTGCTGTTTTACATAATTTTATTGTGTATCCCTTAACTAATTATTATAATCATAGTTTTTTTTTTTTTTACTACTTTTGTCTTTTAACCTTCATACTTGCTTTATAAGTGATTAATCCACTACCTTTATTGTATATTTACCTTTCCAGTGAGGTTTATTCTTTCAAATGTTTTCTTGTTACTAATTTTTTTCAGCTTAGAGAAGTGTCTTTAACATTTCTTATAAGGCAGTTTTAACTCCTTTAGCTTTTTCTTATCCTGAAAACTTTATCTCTCTTTCACTTGTGAATGATAACTCTGTGAGACAGAGTGTGCTTGGTTGGAAATTTTTTTTCTTTCAGCACTTTGAATATATCATGTCAGTCCTTTCTGGCCTGCAAAGTTTCTGCTGAAAAATCTCCTTATAGTCTTATGGCGGTTCCCTTGTTCATAAAATTGTTTTTCTCTTGATGCTTTTAATATTCTCTCCTTGTCTTTAACTTTTAATATTTAGTTATAATGTGTCTTGGTGTGGGTCTCTTTAGGTTCCTCTTATTTGGAACTCTCTGTACTTCCTGGATATGGATATCTGTTCCTTTCCCAGGTTAGGAATTTTTCAGCCATTATTTCTTCAAATAAGTTTTCTCTCCCTCTTATCCTTCTGGGATTCATATCATGTGAGTGTTAGTCCATTTGATGTTGTCCCGTAAGTCCCTTAAGCTATCTTCATTGTTTTTCTTTTTGTTTTGTTGTTTGTTTTGCTGCTTTGATTGGGTGAGTTTCACAGGCTTGTCTTCAAGTTGATTGATTCTTTCTTCTGCTTCATCTAGTCTACTGTTGAACCTGCTCCCCCCACACCCCCACCCTGTGTATATTTCATTTCAGTTCTTATATTCTTCAGCTCTGTGACTTCTGTTTGGTACTTTCTTATATTTTCCATCTCTTTGTTGAAGTTCTCACTCAGTTAATTCTTCTCCCCAGTTCAGTGAGTATCAGTAGGACTATTACTTTAAACTCTTTATCACATGCATTACTTATCTCTGATTTTATGCTTTTTTTTCCCCTCAGGTTTTATCTTATTCTTTCACTTGGGACATATTCCTCAGTTTCTTCATTTTGCTTGACTGTCTGTGTTGGTTTCTATATAGTAGGTGAAACAACCACCTCTCCCATTGTTGAAGGAGGGGCCTCTAGTATGAGATGAACTTTGTTATTCAACACTGCCTCAGCTCTTGGTTTTCTCTCCAACCTTTGTGCTTGTCCAAATAGCCTATTTTTAATAGCTCCCAGCAGTTGAGAATGTTCTAAGATCTGTCAGTGTCCTAAAGGGGAGGATCTCAGCACCTAGACCCTCAGACATCAGCTTTTATAAGTATGCAAATATATACAGTCCTGTGGGAGAACAAGTATAAGCTCTGCTTGCCACTAGAGCCAGGTGATCTGGAGGTGTCCCCTGGGCAGCAATCACAAAAGTCAGACCTCCAGATGAGTATATTAGCTCTTTTCTGGGTTTTACCAGCAAGCTGGAGTAAGGTAGTGGGAGAGTGCCAAGATGGTATCCACAGCTTACATTCCTTGAGAGCAGGTCTGTAGGCCACTAAATATGTGCCAGACCTGAAATCTGCCCCTCAGGCCAGAGTTTCAGGACAAGCAAAGAGACCTTCTTACAGAAAGACTGGGGGGTGTGCCTCAGTTCACTGTCTGCATAGTGCCATGGTGATGGTAGCCTGTCCAGAAACGTCTCTGCCACAGTTCCATAGGATGCAAGAATGCAACCTCCCCCACACATATGTTCACTTCCTCCCTGCAGCCACCAGAGCCAGGTGATAAAGGATGTTCCCTGGGTGATAGCTGTAAAAACTGGGCCACCAGACATAAAATCCAGGGCATCAGACATTCGTTTGTAATGTTCCCCTCCAGGAGACACTGACATTGTGAAGTATGGCAGAGGGTAAACACAAAGATAAGGCCTGCCCTCTGAGGTGTCTGGAAAGGATTACAGTCAGCCCCCAGACGCGTATTTATTTAGAAGCCTACCCCTCAGTCCATAGGCATGATGATTAGCTGATAGGCCTTCATAGAAAGACTGAGCTCCTGGGTCTGTTGCCTCTTGCTGTGCCCTGGAGGTGGTAGCTATTTAAGAACTCTTTCTTCATGGGTTATAGTCCTGTGGAACCCACAAGCATAAGCCCTACTGGCCACCAGAACCAGGTGATGTAGAGGGTCCCCTAGATGACACCCACCAAAATTGGGGCAACTTCCTGGAGATACTGGTGCTCTGGAGCACAGCAAAGGGAAAATGCGAAGATGCAGCTTGCATCCCTGGTGAGTATTCCAGCACTCTCCTAGATGTGTGTGTTAAATTAGGTGTCTGCCCCTCAGGTGAGAGCCTCCTTCATTTTTTAAGTCTGGACACCATACACGGCCTCTTAGCTGGGCCCTGGGGTCCGAGCATGTGAGGTCTTTCAGAGGGCTTTCTCAGATCTGTACAGTCCTGTGGGTCTTGAGACAGGAGCCCTACTGGTTTTCAAAGTTAGAATTTTTAGGGACTCATGTCTCAAGCGTATGGGATGCCCGATGTGGATTTTGAACTCAGCTGCTCAGGAAGAAGCTCTAGGTTTTGAGTTCCTTCTGCATTGTGGGTTGCTGCCAGCAATGGTGGGGTTTATGGTGGGGTTGCATCCCAGCCTCTCCTACTGTCTTTGATGTGTTTTTCTTCTTGTTTGCCCAATGTGTAGTCATCATCCACCCAGACTTTAGGTTTTTTGAAAGGAAATTCTTCCATATATAGCGGTAGGCTCAGTGTGGCTGTGGGAGGAGGTGAGTTCGGGATTTTCTTATGTCACCATCTTGAACTGGGGCTTCTGCACAACATTCTGAAAGATAATTTCTTGCAATAACAAACCTGTAGAAATCTTTTTAAAAAATTAGTTTAACTATCATTAATACTAGCACATTGTAAATCATTCAAGTGGTTAAAAAAAAGAAAAAGATATGTAGTGAAAAAGAATTCTCGCATCCTAGATTAATTCCCTAGTCTCTTTACCTAGAAGGAAACACAGTTGCCAGTGTCTTATATATTTTTCCAGAAATATTCTGAGCATACATTCATGAGAATATATCCCTTTTTTTCTTTTTCACACATGAGATCTTGCTATTTCTATTCTTCCTCACTTTACTCTTTTCATTCAGCAGATTAGCTAGTCTAGATTTACTTCATTCTTTGGTAACAGCTGCATAGTACCATAATTTAACAGTTTCTTACTGATAGAATTTTTTGTTTTTAAAAGTCTTTGCAGTTAATATGTTATAATAAATATTCTTCACATATATCTTTACCCATATGTGTGATATGGATAAATTGAAGACTTTTGAACAGGAGAGTGATAATATTAGATAGAGTTAAGGTGACCAGGACAAAAATATTTCTGCATTGGTGTTCATAAACTTTTAGGCTCATTTTGTTCTTTAAGAAGTGTGCTGTTTTCACTGTTAGGTTAGCTCTGCTTCTTCCCCATTGAAAGGGAGTTTTTATTCTAGTTTATCAGTCATGTAGTACTTGGCATCTTTCTTTCCTTGACTTCTGAGTATATGTAGATATTTTACATAGAGTTACTTGATTTTGGTTTGTTACCCTGTTTTATTTTCTCAATCTGTTATTTATCTGCCTCAGTTACTATCCAGAAATGTCTTAGAAATTTCAGTTAATTGTAATTGTGATTCTTAGTTAAGCAAAGATTTGGGTCTTTTTGCTTGTTCTTTGAGACCCCTTGCATTTGTAGGTGAAAGGATCAGTTAATCAGACATTGTCTCTCTTTTGATCCTTCTAACATTTGTATCCTTTTTAGAAATTGTTAATTCTCATCAGTATTTAAATTCACAGACTCTACCTACAGTTTAGTTGATCTGTATATGTTAAATCTTGTTCAAATATTTCTTAATATTCTTTTATATCCTTTCTTATATCTTAGGATAACCTCTTCCTCACAGATAGCTCATTGCAAAGGAATACTTAATCCTTTGGATGGAAAAGTTTACTCCCTGAATAGATATTTACTGAGCAGTATGAAAATCAGTGCTTTACTCTTGGCTAATTTTCTCATCATCAGGTCTCTTGAGGTATAAATAAAACAAGAGTAAATCTTTAAAGATTTAACTGAAATCTGTAATTTAGAATGACATACATTTGAAGATAGAACGAAGGCAAGTGGTAGGGAGGATAAGGGAAATGAGGAATTAAATTATTAAATGTTAATGTAATGTGAAGGTTTTTGGTTGTTGTTTTGTTTTGTTCTTTTTCATCAAATTGATATGGATTTGAGGGCTAGTTTAATTCAATCCCATCATTTTTCTGATAAGGAAACTATTATGTAGAGGTATTGTCAGAGACTTGCTCCAGCTCACAGGCTGCAACCAGAGCACCTGATTGCCAGCCCACTTTTGTTTGGGGATGTAATTGCTTGACTGTTTACTGTAGTAGTTAAAAATGTGTCAAGCGGCAAAGGAAATTGATCCCTTTCATATATTCTTATTTTAAACCACAATATATTATACTTAATGAGTTGAAATTACTATTTCTGAAAATGTCGGTATATAAAAATGTTATAAATAGAATCATTTTCCTTCAAAAATATTCAGAAAATAATTTTGTTCATTGTCTAATAAGGTATTTCTTCCTCATCTCCTATTTCTCTAAATCCTTTAACAGAAAAATTTTTGTTTGTTGCTCGTTTTTGTTTTGCTACGTAATATTTTGAAGTATTGTTTATCCAAATATTCAGTTTCCTATAAGTTATTTTTTAAATAGTTATATAAAAGCCTTTGTCAGAACTTTGAGAAAATAATTGATTTATAAAGCTCTACTGTTAATGATCCTGCTAAAGCAAAAGAAGCAGCATAGTGACTGTCTCCTGATATTCTTCCCAACTATTGTTTTTCATGTGAGGTTATATTGTAAGGAAAAGTGAGCATTCGCCAAGTCTACTTTTGTGCTTTGAACTCCCACAGAGAACTTTTGGTATTGTTAGCAAAGATAAAGACATTCTAAGAAAACTCTTTGCAGGAGAAATATCTGTCTATTTATATATTTACTTTCTGAATCTTCAGTCTATTCTATAGCTATACTTTTAAAGGATTCATGCAGGTGAAACAGAGGGCAGCTGATCATGTTTATGTTTTGGAGCCAACTTGTCTTGCCTGTCCCTATTTGCACCTGCTCAGGTTTACACCTAGCAGCTGTCAGTGTTCATAAGCTCTATGTTTACAGAAAAAGGAACATTTGATATGTGTGAATTTGATTAGTATTATCATTAACAACTGATCATTGCATTTTTTTGGCGTGTATAAAATCATCATGCAGGGAAGAAGTTGTTTGTGGTAATTCTGATTTTTGTTCTCAGAATTGTTATAGGTAAAAATATCATCTCAGAAAAATACAGTAAATTCATGTTACCCAGTGTGCGTGAACATTATGATGTGCATTAATTGTATACTATACATGATCAGTTTTTGTTTGTTTGTTTGGTTTTTTTTTTTGTGTGTGTGGTACGCGGGCCTCTCACTGTTGTGGCCTCTCCCGTTGCGGAGCACAGGCTCCGGATGCTGCATCGGCAGGCGGACTCTCAACCACTGCGCCACCAGGGAAGCCCCTGTTTGTTTGTTTGTTTTTTTTGCGGTACGCGGGCCTCTCACTGTTGGGGCCTCTCCCGTCGCAGAGCACAGGCTCCGGACGCGCAGGCTCAGCGGCCATGGCTCATGCGCCCAGGCTCTCCGCGCCATGTGGGATCTTCCGGACCGGGGCACGAACCCGCGTCCCCTGCATCGGCAGGCGGACTCTCAACCACTGCGCCACCAGGGAAGCCCCACATGACCAGTTTTAAACAATTAGGACAAAATGTAAAATAATAAACTCTGGCGGGGCTTCCCTGGTGGCGCAGTGGTTGCGCGTCCGCCTGCCGATGTAGGGGAACCGGGTTCGCGCCCCGGTCTGGGAGGATCCCACATGCCGCGGAGCGGCTGGGCCCGTGAGCCATGGCCGCTGAGCCTGCGCGTCCGGAGCCTGTGCTCCGCAACGGGAGAGG
>NC_041215.1:65624812-65628421 GCF_002837175.3 Physeter macrocephalus | reverse complement strand
GACGGGAGAGGCCACAACAGAGGGAGGCCTGCATACCACAAAAAAAAAAAAACTCTGGCGGTATGCTGATAAAGATAGGTTGAATATAATTTTATCATTTATTGCAGTGGCAATAAATCAGCTTGAAATATCTTCTTATAATAATTATAAAGAACTACTACTTAACAGAAAGTTTTGGTTGATTGAATTCCAAGTAATACAGTTTTTGATACTTTACATCAGAATTTCCCAACCTTAGCACTACTAACATTCTGGGCCAGGTAATTATCTCTGTGGGAATGTCCTGTGAATTGTAGGGTGTTTAGCACTATCCCTGCCTGAACTCTTTCTACCAGTAGCACCTTCTCAGTTATGACAGTCAAAGCTGTTCCCAGACATTGTCAAATGTTTCCTAGTAGATGAGGGGGTATTACAGCATCACCTCCGGTTAAGAACTACTGCTTCAGACTATGGGAAAGATCTGTAATGGATCAAATCATTTAGAATCCCTTCATCATTGCACATTTTTCACCCATTCACATCAACAACTTTTTTTTACTGTAGTGTTATATGTTAATTTTCAGTTGTAGTAATCTTTACCCTACCTGATTAGCTTTGTAAATAAGAAAATCCTGAAGTTATACATTAGAAAATATCCTCTCATGAATGGCCTTAAGCTAAAAGACATACCTACTAATTGATATTCTCCCATAGGTGATTGTGTTCTGGTGGGGATCATGTTCTTACAGTCTGTTCATTTTTATCTTGTGTCTGGGCTGGTTTTGGCCACAAAGAATTGGTTGGATGGTGTTTGTTTGGAATGTGAGATGAAGATAGTATTCTTAACACACAGAGTCAGAATGAGAGGCTATTACAGGAGTGCAAGTATCAGATCTGGATGCTTTGGCCAGAACTGAAATCTGGGAATAGGTGGTTCTTGGATACTATTTTTATTTTAATGAATGTATTTTTCTAAGATATTGATATTTTTCTAAGATATTGATATTTTTCTAAGATAACCTCAAATATTTGAGGTTTGAATAAATGGATTTCTGCCAACTTTTATGTAGTATGCTTGAATGATGAATAATAACTCATGTGATCACAGAGTAAATTTTTTCAACTGATAATTAATATGTTAATTTTCATTTATATTTGTGCTCCAGGTTTTTTTGAAAGTTTTGAGGTAAAACACCTTGCCATTTGTAATTATACAATTGTGAGGCATTTAAAAAATTTTTTTAAAAATATTTTATTTTATTTATTTATCTTTTGGCTGCATTGGGTCTTCGTTGCTGGGGCTTTTCTCTAGTTGCAGTGAGCGGGGAATACTCTTCGTTGCGGTGCGCGGGCTTCTCATTGCGGGGGCTTCTCTTGTTGCGGAGCACGGGCTCTAGGTGCACGGACTTCAGTAGTTGTGGCACGCGGGCTCAGTAGTTGTGGTTCGCTGGCTCTAGAGAGCAGGCTCAGTAGTTGTGGCGCATGGACTTAGTTGCTCTGCGGCATGTGGGTTCTTCGCGGACCAGGGATCGAATCCATGTTCCTGCATTGGTAGATGGATTCTTAACCACTGCGCCACCAGGGAAGTCCCGAGGCATTTATTTTAAATTCTTTCTTTTTAAATTTTTATTTCAGTATAGTTGCTTTACAATGTTGTGTTAGCTTCTACTGCACAGCAAAATGAATCAGCCATACATATACATGTATCCCCTCCCTTTTGGATTTCCCTCCCATTTAGGACACCACAGTGCATTAGAGTTCTCTGTGCTATACAGTATGTTTCCAATAGTTGTCTGTTTTATACATAGTATCAATAGTGTATATGTGTCAATCCCAATCTCCCTATTTTAAATTCTTATCATAATTTATCTGGATAAAAAATGTCAAACATGCTATGCATATACATATAACCTATAAATAGATGTGACTCAGAAATATTTACTTGAAATGAATAATCTAAAAATACTTTTTACTGCCACACATATCCATGGATAATTATATGCACAGACATTCACTTATTAAAAACAATTGCTGACAATTATTGAATGCTAGGTATTCAGAACTTTCTATGCATTATCTCATTTAATCTTCCCAGTTATACCTTCATACTACTTATGAGGAAACTGGAAGTTCACTGAAGTTACATAATTTATAAGGTCATAGCTAATAAGGTTCAGATACAGTTTTTAAACCCAGATAACATCTATTATCAAGTGTCCTGCTGATACAATGTAATCTCTATCTTCATTTCTTCAAGGTCTGAGTTTACACTCTTCAATCCCAATGCATATATATATATTTTTAAATGTTTACTGTATGCCAGACTTTGTTTTTTCGTTTCTTTACTTTTTATTTTGAAATAATTTTAGACTTAAAAAACAGTTAAGGGCTTCCCTGGTGGCGCAGTGATTGAGAGTCCGCCTGCTGATGCAGGGGACTCAAGATTGCTTTGGGGCTTCCCTGGTGGCACAGTGGTTGAGAGTTCGCCTGCTGGTGCAGGGGACGCTGGTTCGTGCCCCGGTCCGGGAGGATCCCACATGCCGCGGAGCGGCTGGGCCTGGGAGCCATGGCCGCTGGGCCTGCGCGTCCGGAGCCTGTGCTCCGCAGCGGGAGAGGCCACAGCAGTGAGAGGCCCACATACCGCAAAAAAAAAAAAACAACAACAAACAGTTAAAAAGCAAATACATAGTATTCACCTATATTTTTTACCCAGCTTTCCCTAATGTTATTAATTTATATAACCATAGTACAATTATTAAAATTAAAAAATCAGAAAATTTACATTGGTACAATACTATTAACCATAAACTACATATCTTTTATGAATTTTACCAGTTTTTCCATTAATGTCCTTCTGTTCCAAAATCCAATCTGATCCCACATTATTTAGTTGTTGTATCTCCTTAGTCTTCAACCTATGGCAGTTCCTCAGTCTTTCCTTTTCTTTCATGACCTTGATACTTGATGAATACTAGTCAATTATTTTGTATATGGTCTCTGAGTTTGGGTTTGTCTGATGTCTTCTCATGATTCAACGGAGGTTATATGTTATTGGGAAGAATACCACAGAGGTGATATGCTCTTCTAAGCACATCAGAGGATACATGATATCAATATGTTTTATTATTGGTGATATAGTTTCTCCACTGTGGTGTTACTCTTTTGCCCTTTTTAATTAGTAAATATCTTAAAGGAGATACTTTGAGACTGTGCGAATACCTTGTTTCTACTCAGACTGTCACCTACTGTTTTTAGCATTCTTTGGTGCACATGTATTTTAAACTTTCTCCTTTGAATAGTTCTTACAATATGGCAAGCCAATGATTGTTTTGTGAATTATTCACTGTTACAAAGGCATTGCCTTCCTACCTTTTAACTTGCAAATTGGTGGCTAGGATTCTTTCCAGAGTTAAGCTTAACAGGGAACAATAGCAAATAAAATCTGAATTCAATAATATTTAACTTAAAAAGAAAAACTTGAAAAGCCAATCCTTGTTAATGCAAGCATAAAACAATCTTAATTCTAAACAGGACTTTTATTTTATTTTTTATCTTACGCGTGCCTCTCACGTTGCGGGGCACAGGCTCCGGACGCGCAGGCTCAGCGGCCATGGCTCACGGGCCGAGCCG
>NC_041215.1:65462176-65624733 GCF_002837175.3 Physeter macrocephalus | reverse complement strand
TCGTGTCCCCTACATCGGCAGGCGGATTCTCAACCACTGCGCCACCAGGGAAGCCCCAATCTTCATTCTAGACTAGCAAAGGCTAGAGTGGACTTGCTAAATTTCTTTAAAATGAAAAGAAAGATATCTATAAGGTGAACATGGAATAGTTGACCAAATTTTGAGTTACTAGAACTAAGAAATACCTATTAAAACATGAGAAAAAAAGTTTTAACTTAAGGCCAGTGTAAGAAAAAAGTACTTTATGTATGAGAGGAATACTGGCTAGAAATATATATCTAAGATTAAAACAGTTGAAATAAAAGAATATATGAATAATGTATATAATAGGACTTCTAAGGAAAATGGCTGCATAAGCATGTTTTTTAAAAAAGAGGTAAACTTTCCCCACTTAAATGAACAGCAAGAACAACAAGAATAAATGAGAAAACTGCACTTTTACTGAAACTGAAAAAGGTCCCCAAACTCATACTACTAGCTCTAGTTCTACTCTTTTATACTGCCAGGTTTCAATTTTATTTTACCTTTAAACAGTGTTATAATAAAGGAACTATTGGTGCTTTATTTCTATAGAATAGAGTCTTAAAAGTAGATTGGTAGATCCAAGTACATGTATATTTTTTATTTTAATAAATATTTCCAGGAAGAGTAATCTCCAGTGAGCAAATGTAGAGACTGCTCATTATGCCTTCTGGGTATTCTTTGTTTTAGTCTTGGGTGAAGTTATATCAACAGAAAGAAATATACCTAGAGCTCATAACCTATTATCTTATAAAAAGCAATGGCTTTCATTCATTGAGCTTTTATATGCCAGGTACTCAGCTAAAGTGCTTATCTATATTATGTCCCAAATTACTTTTGCTGTGGAGTACAAAGGCAAATTTTTTTTACAAAGCCCTTTCATTATTAAAAAAAAAATAATACATTTACCAACTTCCAGTTACAAAATAAATGAGTCACAAGAATGAAATGTACAGCATGGGGAATATAGTTAATAATATTGTAATATCTTCGTATGGTGACAGATGGTAACTGACTTATCATGGTGATCATTTTGTAATGTATAGAAATATTGAATCACTATGTCATGCACCTAGAATTCACACGGTGTTGTAGGTCAATTTTACATCAATTTAAAAATTTTTTAAATTAACAAAATGAAAAATAAAATCATTGAGAAGCCCCCAAAATACATTTAAATAGTACATTTTAGAAATCTTTGAGACAGTAAGGTTACCAGCTCTAAATTTTTTAAAACAGCCTTTTCCTGTAAACTCGATCTATGTTTCGGGTTTTTATTTTTTTGTAAATATATGTGTTTTGTACTTAGTGAAATGAGACTTGCTGGTGAAGATAGTTTGTAGAGGAAGTTGTCAGCCATGGACCTTGCTGTCAGACAGCCATGTGTCTCAAAGCTTATTAGTAACTGTTTGATGACCCAAAATCTGCCTTTTAAGCATTAGTTCCATGTAGCCATCAGTACCAAGTATGCCTCTCCATACTGAACGCTGATAAAGAGAAAGAAAAATTCTTTAAGATTATGGGCAAACTCGTTATAGCAGTTCATTATCTTTGGAGGTGATTGACAGCGATGTCAGAATATGAAGAGAAGTTTTTGAATTGTATGTGATTGGAAAACTCATTGAAACTGCCCTATTAATGATGCTATTGTGTCAACCTGAGATTACCTTTTCCATATGTATCTATCTTAGAAAAATCATCTACATACCATATGGATTCTCAATTATTTAGACATTAATCTTGCATTATTTTAATTGACCAATATTTTACTTTATTTTTTAAAATTTATTTTATTGAAGTATAGTTGATTTGCAATGTTGTGTTAATTTCTGCTATACAGCAAAGTGATTCAGTTATACATGTATATATATTCTTTTTCATATTCTTTTCCATTGTTGTTTATTACAGGATATTGAATATAGTTCCCTGTGCTATACAGTAGGACCTTGTTGTTTATCCATTATATGTGTAATAGTTTGCATCTCCTAATCACAAACTCCCAACTCATCCCTCCCACTCCCCCACGCCCTGCAACCACAAGTCTGTTCTTTATCTCTGTCTGTTTCTGTTTCATAGATAAAAATTCATGTGTGTCATATCTTAGATTCTACATATAAGGGATATCATATGGTATTTACCTTTATCTTTCTGACTTACTTCACTTAGTATGATAAGCTCTAGGTCCATCCATGTTGCTGCAAACGGCATTATTTCATTCTTTTTTATGGCTGAGTAATATTCCATTGTATATGTATACCACATCTTCTTTATCCATTCATCTGTCGATAGACATTTAGGTTGTTTCCATGTCTTGGCTATCGTAAATAGTGCTGCTGTGAACATAGGGGTGCATGTATCATTTCGAATTATAGTTTTGTCCAGATATATGCCCAGGAGTGGGATTGCTGGATCATATGGTAGTTCTATTTTTAGTTTTCTGAGGAACCTCCATACTGTTTTCCATAGTGGCTGCACCAATTTACATTCCCACCAATAGTGTAGGAGGGTTCCCTTTTATCCACACCCTCTCCAGCATTTGTTATTTGTAGACTTTTTAATGAATGCCATTCTGACTGGCCTGAGGTAGTACCTCATTGTAGTTTTTATATACATTTCTCTAATAATTAACAATGATGAGCATCTTTTCATGTGTTAATTGGCCAATATTTTTAAATGAAATGAAATTCTTTTTCTTAGAAAACATATAATAATTATGTGAATTGGCTATAGAATTGCAGGCAAAAATCTTTTTGTGATTAGATTATTTGAATGATGAAAGTTTACTTGTGGTTGATCATAAGTTCATTTATGGGTGAGTAGTGTATTTTTTTTGTCTCTTCCTATATATATGTGTACTCCTTAAAGCAGCTGTGAGCTTTACAATTTCCTTGCTTAATTGTGGTATTAGTGTATGTAGAATATTAAAATGACCATAACCTATTCTAGATTTTAAAACTTTATTGAGATATAATTGACATATAACATATTAGTTTCAGGTATACAACATAATGATTCGATATTTGTATGTATTGTGAAATGAACACCACAAAAAGTTAATATCCATCACCACACAGTTACAAATTGTTTTCCTTGTGATGAAAACTTTTAAGATCAACTCTCTTAGCAACTTTCAAATGTACAATAAAGTATTATTAACAATAGTCACCATGCAGCCCGTTACATCCTATGACTTACTTGTTTTATAGTTGGAAGTTTGTACCTTTTGACTCCTTCATCATTTCCATTCTAGATTTTTAATATCAACATAAACTATTACAATAAGACCAATGTAAGGTTGTACCCAAAATAGCTAAGCAAATTAATACAGATGCTTACAATTGGTTAAGTCATTATAAATGGATCATACTAAAGCCATTTTGAGACCATAGTTCAGACTAGACTCTAGTATAAACTCTAAAATGTATTTGTCTTTTTTGGGCGGGACTCACTGTATTGAGGATTACCAGGTCAGATTCATGGATTTTTAAGACCTACAACTATATTGCTATCTGGATTTAGAAGACAGGGTTACAGTTCACTCAAATATGGTAGTATCTTCTTGATTCATTAAGGTAATATGGGTATTATGAAGTAAGTGAATAGATCATGAGGTGATTTAAGAAGAATAGGAAGTTAATATGCTAATTTTCCTAAAGTTATGGCAACACACAGTTGTATGAAGTTACTGTATTCAAATGACTATTATTTTTTTATATAAGAATATTCTGCAAGCCTATTAGAAGAAGATTTGGTATATTAACATTAAACTTATTTCATAAACTGGTATTTTTAATTATATTATTTTTATTTATTTCATATTTTATCTCTCTGAAGAACATGTATTTCTAAACTTATTTCATATTTTAAAAAAGTATTCCTAAAAGTTTGACTTATTTTAAATATGTTTAATTCTTTTGCTTAATTCCTCTATTTAATACTGTAAATTAACATTTGTCTCCCTCCCATAGATATGGAGTCTGGAGAACGGTTACCATCCTCAACAGCCTCCTCTGCTACACCGACTTCATCTTCCATACCTTCTGTGGCTTCATCAGTTTCAAAAGGCGGCCTTTCCACTGGAGCTGCTTCACTTAGCTCTACAATCAACCCATGTGGTGAATACCCTTTATTAACTCAATTTTAGAATGCCATCCTTTTACTAATGTGCATTCATAGTGTTTTATTGAACTCTGAATAAAATGTTCTCATTACCTCTGTTGATCTGTTGAACAATGGCTAGGTTAAACATTTAGTCTCTGCTTTTTCTGTATTTTATCAGCACACTGGAGTAGCACTGCTTATTCCATGTTTTCTATGATTTTTAGAAGCTTTGAGAGTTTCATTTTAATATCTTCCTTTGACCATTTTAATTAATAGATTAATACATGCAAACTCTTTTGAAACAATAGGCCCATGAGGGAGTGAAGAAATATAAAGGAATCCTTGATGGTAATATAAGGTCCCAATGCCATGGACCATTTGCCCTAAATTTGCTTCCAGTATTCGAAATGACCTTCACCAAACCCCAGCTATCCTAGTTCACAAGATGTATACTAAGGCATATCATACCTGATGGAAAATATTTTTTAAGTTTTAAATATTTTGAAAAATATTTTAAGATATTTGACAAATTTTTCTTAAACATGAATGAAGTTTATACTGCTAAAAAGGGAACTTTATTTTAGTAGTGAAAATATCCTTAATTTTAGTTTTATGTGGAAGGTATTTTTATTTATCCCTCAAAATCACTTTTTGCCCAAACACGTTTGAATATTTGGTAAAATACATTCTTTTTTTTTTTGACCTAAACTTGATTAACTTATTCCTTTATCACTAGGAAGATTTTTAATCTTAAATATATTTTATAGATTATTTCATATGTATAAGCATTAGAACTAAATGATATTTTACTTTTTCAAAATTAGATTTATAATTTTGGGTAAATGAAATACATAAATATGGAATGTTTGCTGACAAAATACCCTAGCCAACTGTCAAATATATATTTATTGAATTATTCTGATTTTTTTCCAATCAATGGAATGACAGGGATGTCATTTTGTCATTTTATCAGAACAATTTTCTAACATTTTCTTAGTGATTATAAAATAACTAAAATAAAATACCATTACATTTTAAAAAATAAATAAATAAAATTCCTGTTCTCCTGCACCTTGTACAATCTTGGTTAAGGCATTCATTTAACAACTTCATCCACATTTCCCTTGTGTATAAAATGATGGCTATATATAAAATGATGAATGCCTTTGATGATATGCTGTGTTCAAAAATAGTGATACCATAGTTGGCATTTTACCTTAAGTTTCTTTGTCTAAATGATTGCACACAGCTGTACTTTTGTAATTATTCTTTCGTGCTTTTTATAACTCTTCTCCTTTTGTTTGTGTCAGCTCCTTTCATTGTGTTCCTCCCATCTGCTGTCTTACTTTGTATTTACTTGTGAATTTGTATTTAAAATATATAATATTTCTAGGGAAATGTCCTTTTTTTTTAATGTTGAAGCTTTCAGTCCTTGAGTACAGAGCCTTGAGTTTTCTGGACCCTTTGCTACCACCTATTTCTCACTTAGTTTTCTGAATTAGTGACATTTGAATTGCTTATGATTCTGAGTAGTCACCTGTTGGGTGCTATTTTTTGTTAGTGGTAGTTGAGAGTTGCAGAAGGGTGGGGTATGCTTAGTTGCTGAATAATACCAGAAATTTCCTTATCTAGAAAGGAATTAGTTTTCATCATTTATTTGCAAGTAAAATAGGTTGTTGAGTTTTTATATGGAGATACTTGAATGAAACTATAGTTTATTTCAGTGTTTATTCCAAAATATATCATTTATTAACACATTATACCTTTAGTACCTACAGCATGAGGTTTTTTCACTTTCTAAGAAAATTATTTTTTGTTTTTAATATTCGCAGTGTTGTGGTTCTGTTTAAAGTAGAGCCTTATAGTGCATGGAGAATGCTCAGTTGTCCTGCATAATTCAGTTTATCATATTTTCCTGTCTTCTCTTATTTGATTCATTGTTTTTGGCCTAGTCGTTGTCTGTAATTTTCTCCTTTTAAAAGTACAATTATAGAGTGATAATGCGCCTAGCCTCATTATTTTAAACAATTTGAATCTCCTCAATGTTTTTGATGTATAGAAACAACAAAAAAGAATTTTCATCTGTAAAATGTCAAAACCTCACCAGTTCTTTAATGGTCCCTTTGAGGACATTCTTTTGTTTTAAACAGTTATTTTAATTGGCCTTTCTCCAATTAAATTGGCCTTTTAATTGGTCATCTTCATTAATGATATTTCTGTAGAAATTCCTCTGAGTTACAAAGGATTTAATTCAAGCCTACTTTTGAACTTTGAATAATCAACTAATTTCTTTTGAATCAACACCTTGTCAGAGTCTGGGAGTATACATACCTACTGTTACTATTATGATGCTGGTAGAAGATGTAAGACTCCTAGATAAGAGATTTTATTACTATAGCATAGCAAATAGCATAAACATCATGTTGGCATTGGCTCGCCATGTCTCCCAAGTCCCACAGGGGCAACACGGAGGGGCCCAGTTGAATCTTTTACATACAGTGGGGTTGTGTCACGGCTTAGGCAACCCACTGCTTTTATAGTAAATGAAAGCAAAGCCGCTCTTTGTCTGGAAGGAAATGTCACCTCATCCATCAAGGTTGCTCACTGCAATCCTGAGAAATGGCCCAGTTTTAAAGAGTGGTCAAGACCTTGCATTCTTGGCATACCCAGCAACAACATGCAGGGACCTTGGAGGACTGTCTCTCACAACACACCTTTAATTTTATTACAGTAACTTGGATAGAAAATAACACTGCTGTAAAGATTGATTAATCTAAGGCTCTCTGCATATAGTGGGTCTTGTCGGTCTTAGAAGAGTTATATTTCTTTTCCCTTTAAAGTATGATTTTTAAAAAACAACTTGCCTACTTCTAAATAATTTTGGACAGCTTCAATAAATATATTGGCACAATAAACAAAACAATTAACTAAAATATTAAAAGATAGGCTCTAAAAAGTATAAAAGTGTTAGCCAAGGAAAGCCACAGATATTGAACAAAAAACTTAACTAATTAGCTGTTAAGAATAAAAAGAAAACACAGTGGGCTACATGGCTCACATACTAGTGCTAGTGAACTTATCAGTTCCTCAGAGAAAAACGAACTTTTTCCTGGTTCTGAGTGGTTTGAAGAATATACCACCAGAACCTTTGTATAAAAGGCCACATGATACACAATATCCTATATGCCAGTTTCATAAGTATTCAGACACTATTTCACATATTGTCTCTGAGTGAAAGCTGAAAGAATAGTATTTCAGCATAGTTCCAAAATTAAACTTTACAGAGTGGATTTATTCGAGATTTGTGGTCATTTGACCTAATACAAACAAAGCATAGAACTTTGAGAAATTTCAGTGATAGTTAAACTGTGCCATAGACCAGTGGTTTTCAATCCATTTTTGAGGTAGAACCCTTCAAACAAAACTTGTAAAATGCTGAATGTATAAAACAGAGCAACTGTTTAAAACTTCTCTCATTAAAGCTGGGGTATGCCTACTTTTCTTTTAAAGTTAGAGACTGAATTACACATGTATCTTAATTGCAGGCCTACCTCTGTAGAACTGTGCCAAATCATGGTATATTGAGGAAATCGCAAGTTGATCAGTCAGGCCTCAATTAGGGTGTCCGTTATGACAATGATTAACTATGAACAGGAACACATGGCAAATACACATCCCAGTCCACAGATCCGCAGTTCTGAGGTGGGTGATGCCATCACAGACCTGGGCTCCTAATTTTATATCCTGTCTTCTGAGGTATGGGACTTTCATGCTCACGTGTCTTATCTCATGGCTTTTAGAAGGCTGATCCACCTACAGCCCTGTTTTCCAGGAAGGAAGAAGGTGGAGTAGAAGAGGGCAAAATTTGTATGCCAGATTACTTTGACCCCTTTTAAAGAGCTTTCCCAGAAACCCCATCCAGAGATTTCCACTTAGTATCTCTTTTGTCGGAACTATATGAATAGTAGTCTCAGCTTCAAGGAAGGCCAGGAAAATTAGTTTTAGCTGAGCATGTTGCCATCCTGAAGAAAATAGAGGTTATTAGTAAGGAATAAGGAGAGAATGCATAGCCAGTATCTGCTATGGCTAAATGGAACAGAGGGACCCGAGATCACGCTGGGGAGTAGGTTAAGGTCAGATCATTTAGAACTTCATGCACCATGTTTAAGAGTTTAGACAGAATGATGTATTGATTAAAAGCAAGGACTTTGCAATTGAAAGGCCCTGAAATTGAATCTTGGCTTGTCCACTTATTAGCTGTGTGAATTTGGGTACATTACCCCTTTCTGAACTTCGGTTACCTCATCTATAAAATAAATATGATACCCATTTTATAACGATAAATGAGATCATGCCTGACATAGAATAGGTGCCTAGCAAATTGTAACCTTTATTTTTATTCCTGCTTGATCAAGTGGAAGGATTTTAATGCTTTGAAAATGCTAGCATGCTAGCAGCATGTAGAGCATCAGTTTGCAATGAGGATGGGACTAGAGGCAAAGAAGACCTTTAGAAGGTACTTAAATTTATCTGGGTGAGAAATGATAAGGGCCAAAATTAAGGAGTTATTGAAGATGGAGAAAGAAACAAGGTTCCAGAGATATTTGGGGAGTAGATTCTTATGGGATATAATGACTGGATTTGGGCAAAGGGATGTTGAGAGAGAGATTGAGAGAGAAGCCCTGACATGACTTGGATAACTGGGAGAAGGGTGATGTAATGAGAAATGTGGAGGAAGAATACATTTTAAAGTGTAAAAGCGTCATTTATCTTTTTGCATGTTGCATTTGAATGGACTGTACATCCATGTAAATACTCTTGGTAAATATTAGAGTTGTTTCCAACTTTTGCCAATTACAATTTTATGACCATCATTATACATGAATCCTGATGCATATACATACGTTTTTGAAGATGTCTTCAACTTTACCAGTAGTACCAATTTATTTTCTCATCAGCCGTGTATTATAATTCCTGATGCTTATCATTCATGTTGACACTTGTCATTGCCAGACTTTTTGATTTTTGTCGATGAATATGAAGTAGTGTTCATTAAGGTGCCTTTTAATAAGTTTATAGCTTTTGGGGTTTCCTCTCTTTTGAAGTGATTGTTTAGGGCTTTGGTGCATATTTCTGTTGGGTTGTGCATCTTTTTCTTATAGATTTGTGAGTTCTTTTTATATTTTGGATGCTGGTCCTTCTTTCAGTTATCTTTGTGGGAGATAGCTTTTCCCACATGGTGTGTTTTTTATATTAGACATTGTCTTTTGATGAAAAGAACTTCCAATTTTAATGTCGGCAGATTTACCAATATTTTTATTTATGGTTATGCTTTTTGTCTAAGAAATTGTCCTCTACCTCCACGGTTATGCATATATATTTTTGAGATTTCACTTATCTCTCATTTAATATTACTTTGAAAAGTATATGGTTATCAGATACCAGGCCAGTTGTGATAAACTGAATTGCCTTTTTGGTTTTGGAACTATCACCAGTTGAGATTGTTGTTTGATGTATCAGTGGGTTCAGCTAGAAATAACATAAACCACTGATGCTATTTTAAGCAGAAAGATTTAATACAAGGAATCAGGTACTTATAAAATTATTGAGGAGCTGACCCCTGACCCCTATGCGTGATTTCAGAGCATTACTGTTGAATTGACCTGCTTAAGGAAATTACCTCTAGTTCAGTCAGGACACCATTGTTCTAACTGATGGCTCCATGGATCATACCACCTCAGCTGCAATCCAGTGATCAAGAACCACTGACATAACAGGCTCCAGGGCTGTTCTGTGCTGCCTGCTAGATCTGCACCAGCAAAAAGGATACCTCATGTACTGCCAATGTAACAGCTTAACTCAGCGCCAAATACATCTGATTGGCAGAATCTAAATTACATCCAGAATCCTGGCTGCAAGAGAGACTGGTAAATATACTTTTTAGCTGATCAGCTTCTGTATCACAGGAAGGAACACTAAAAGGAGGTTGGGGCACATGTTAAATTATGAGCCAATTATCTATCCATTTCAGCTCATCTGGTGATAGCCCCCCTGCCATATCTCCCCACCTTTGTATTATAATAAACTCCTGATACCTATACATGAGCTTTATTCCAACTTCAATGGTTCTTTTCTTCTGAAAAAAATAGTATTTCATTAGTGCATCTAGTAGCTCATGTATATTTACTACAGATCTCTTTTGATATACTAGTCTATGTAATAATATAAGTTAAACCAAATAAAATAAATGCTTAACTCAAGACGATATGGCTCTTAACTGTCACAAAAGCAAATACCTATCAATTCTTTTTAAAGATTGCAAAAAACTTTTCAAGGACTCCATTCCTCCTATACAGTATCATTAATTTTTCTGTATTTATTGGATCATGTCCATTAGTATAAAAGCATGCTCATAGTATCTCCCATCTTAAAAAATAATACATACCAAAAACCCTTCCCTCTTTCACCCCAAACACTGTTCTGGCAATTACTCTGTTTTCTGCCTCACTTTATAACCAAACTTCTCAATATACATAGTTGTATGTGCTTTCTCCTTTTCCTCATCTTTTATGTATATCTCAGTCCACAGCAGTGTCACTTTTCGGTCCTCATCTCACTCAACCTCTTGGAAAGAATTGACACTATTGACCAGTCCTTCCTTCTTCTTTTTTTTTTTTTTTTTTTTTTGTGGTATGCGGGCCTCCCTCTGTTGGCCATGGCTCACGGGCCCAGCCGCTCCGCGGCATGTGGGATCCTCCCAGACCGGGGCGCGAACCCGGTTCCCCTACATCGGCAGGCGGACGCGCAACCACTGCGCCACCTGGGAAGCCCCAGTCCTTCCTTCTTAAAAACCTTTTTTAGGGAAGAGTTTGTATCGAATTGATAATATTTCTTCTCTAAAAGTTTGGTAGAATCCACTCTGAAGTCATATGGGCTTGGAAGATTGTTGGTTTTTTTTGTTTGTTTGTTTTAATGTTGTTGTTGAAGATAATAAATCAGGAGTTCAACTTTTTTTTTTGGCCACGCTGTGTGGCTTGTGGGATTTTTTTAGTTCCCCATCCAGGGATTGAACCCGGGCCCTCAGCAGTGAGAGCATGGAGTCCTAACCACTGGACCACCAGGGAATTCCCAGAAGTTCAACTTTTAAAATAGAAGTATAGGGCTTCCCTGGTGGCCCAGTGGTTGAGAGTCTGCTTGCCAATGCAGGAGACACGGGTTCATGCCCCAGTCCGGGAAGATCCCACATGCCGCGGAGCGTCTGGGCCCATGAGCCATGGCTGCTGAGCCTGCACGTCCGGAGCCTGTGCTCCGCAACGGGAGAGGCCACAACAGTGAGAGGCCCGCGTACCGCCAAAAAAAAAAAAAAATAGAAGTAGAAAACTATTCAGGTTATCTTTTTCTTTGTGAGTGAGCTTTGTTAGTGATGTCTTTCAAGGAATTTGTCCATTTCCTCTAAGTCATTGAATTTACAGGTACAGAGTTGTTCCAAATAGTACCTTATCCTGGGACTTCCCTGGTGGCACAATGGTTAAGAATCCGCCTGCCAACGCAGGGGACATGGGTTCGAGCCCTGGTCCGGGAAGATCCCACATGCTGCAGAGCAACTAAGCCTGTGTGCCACAACTACTGAGCCTGCGCTCTAGAACCCGCGAGCCACACTACTGAGCCCACGTGCCACAACTACTGAAGCCCGCACACCTAGAGCCCGTGCTCCACAACAAGAGAAGCCACCGCAATGAGAAGCCCGCGCAACACAACAAAGAGTGGCTCCTGCTTGCCTCAACTAGAGAAAGCCCACACGCAGCAGTGAAGACCCAACGCAGCCAAAATATTAATTAATTAATTTTAAAAAATAGTACCTTATCCTTTGAATGTCTGTAGGATTTGTAATGATATCTTCTCTTTCATTATTGATATTAATAATTTGTGCTCTTTTTTCCTTTGTGACTAGAGCTTTTATCAATTTTATTAATCTTTTTTGACAAACTAGATTTTGGTTTCATTGATTTTTTTTTCCGATATTCTGTTTTCTGTTTCATTTATTTCTGCCCTTTATTATTTCCTTCTGTTTTTCCATGGGTGGGATTTCCTCATCTTTTCTTCTAATTTCTTAAAGAGAAAACTTAGATAATTTATGTTAGACCTTTCTCCTTTTCTTATATATGCATTTAATGCTATGAATTTCCCTTTTAAATTCAACTATAGCCGCATCCCACAAATTTTGATAGTTTTCATTTCATTATCAGTCTAGTAAAAATATTTTCTATTTTCCTTTGTGAATTCTTCTTTGACTGATGGGTTGTTTAAAAGTCAGTAATTTAACATTTAAATGTTAAATGTTTCAGTTGATGTCCATTTTAGTTTTATTGTGGTCAAAAAACATACTAATGATATGTGCTCTGTTTTTTGGTTTCCCACTGCCACTTTTGCAGACTGGTCCCCTGTGGGTCTCCTCTGTGCCTGTGAAAGTTGTTGGGTCAGCCAACTACGTGGCAGAGATGCATCTCTTTCTCTTTGTGGTTTCCTTGCTCCTAAGATTACCCCTTGATTTCCAGCTGCTCTGCCAGCTTTCAACTCTGTTCTCTGAAACTTCAGGCTTTCTGCTGTCTAAGCTAATCATGGTGAAGGTATGCACTCAATTAAGGAATACATCAAATTGAACAGATTTGCTGTGTGTAGCTCTGTCTTTCTGTACGTTCTCTCCTGGCTATTTTGTGGTGCCCCATGCACAGTGTACTTTTAGCTAGGCACTTGGAAAGTTTAATCTCTGAATTTGAGTCTCCTTCTTTCTGTGGTTTGATCACTGCCAAGATTTCCCATTTAAATTTCCTGATTTCCTGATGTTTTCTTAGCCCTGGAGTCTGACCTCTGGCACCTTTAGTTGATAAGCCTGCTGTTTCATCTTCCACTGTTTTCTGGAGTTATAGCTGTGAGGTTTAGACAGCAGTATCAGACCAGAAAGCCACAAAGTCACACTTCTCACCCCTTTTTGTTACCATTTTTTCCAGATTAAACTTTCCCCTGGCTTTTCTCTGCTTTTGGATGCTTTCCAGTATCTTTAGTTTTGTTGTTGTTATTTTTGATATTTATTTATTTATTTGGCTCCACCAGGTCTTAGTTGTGGCATGCGGGATCTTTTAGTTGCTGCATGTGGGATCTTTTAGTTGCAGCATGTGGGATCTAGTTCCCTGACCAGGGATTGAACCCCTGGGGCCCCTGCATTGGGGGGTGTGCAGTCTTAACCACTGGACCACCAGGAAGTCCCTTGTTGTTGTTTTAAATCACATTTTTATAATTATTTTCTGTGGATGATTTGTGTGGCCACTTCACTACTACTCCACCCCATTACCTGAAGTTGTCCCCCGCAAAATGAATCACTTTCTTTTTTAAAAAAATTTTCACCTGAGACTCCAGGGGTGACATGTGACACAATCTAGCCAATCCAAACATCATATTTCCCACAAAACGATGGTTAAGTGATTGGTTAAGGAAGGCACATGAGACTAATCAAAGGCAAAGAGATTCCGTTCTGGGATTTTTACTGGGACTGGTGAGGGAGGATACCCTTTTGTCCCACAAACCTAAAAGGAAGGGCCTATCTGAGGAAGTAGAGCCAAGAGACGAAAGAGAAATTAAGTCCCAGTAAGCTTTCAGCCAACCTTCTTTATCTGAAGTGTGCCTTTTCCAAATGCTTTTATGTTATGTGAATCAATACGTTTACCTTTCACTTAGCCATTTTGAACTGGATGTTTTGTACTTTTCAACCTAACTGATATACCCACCATGACTGAATCCCAACTCAGAGTCTCAACCATGTTCTCTCTTAGTCTTAGAGGAACTGCATAAGGCTGATTTTCATGCTTTGTCTCAGGTTAAGTGTCCTGAGACATTAATTAGAGAAGTCTCCTCTGTTCATAGTGTCTAGGTAATTGCTCTACGATTACCTGGTTTTGCATCTCGTAATTTCCTCCATAGTACTCTTCACAGTTTATAATTATAGATATCATGTTGTTTTACTTATTTGTCCCTTCTTCTACATTTAAAAGGCAGGGGCCATACGGTTTTTTTATTGATACGTATCCAGTCAGTGCCTGGAACAAAATATATGCTCAAGAAACAATTGTTGAAGAAAGGGAGGGAAGGAGAGGTGAACTTGCAGGAATAGGACTTGCAAATTAAATGATAAATTTACTCTAATTAATAAGTTTTCTAGGCTGTATTATGCTTTGCTCCGGTAATACCAAATAACTGTGCCGATTTTAGTTGGAGATGAGCATTATAAGCCACAGGGTAAAGAATCTTAAAAGATCAGACCTTACTGATGAGGCATTGAATAAATAAACCCTGAAAATCTGAAGTTATTAATTAGAACTTCTTATTTAAAAGATGACGCTTACGTTTACAGTCAATAGAGAATCATCAAGAGAATGAGATAGGCTTATTCTTGAGGGTTTGGATATAAAGCCAAAGTTTTAGTCTCTTTGAGTATTTATATTATAGTGTGAACTATTATAACAATAATTATTTTTTAGTTGTCTATATTCTAGATATCTGTAAGTCACAAATAAAGGCCCTGGAATGTTCAACTGTCTAGCTTTTTTTGCCTTTCAGTAGATTTATTTAATGAAGGGTTTGATCACAAGGCACCAGGTATTTTTGAAATATATTTTACCTAACTTTTAAAAAATTTTATTTATTTATTTATTTATGGCTTCTTTGAGTCTTTGTTGCTGTGCGTGGGCTTCCTCTAGTTGTGGCAAGCAGGGACTACTCTTCCTTGCGGTGAGTGCGCTTCTTATGGCAGTGGCTTCTCTCATTGCAGAGCACGGGCTGTAGGAGCGTGGGCTTCCGTAGTTGTGGCATGCAGGTTCAGTAGTTGTGGCTCACAGGCTCTAGAGTACAGGCTCAGTAGTTATGGTGCACGGGCTTAGTTGCTTCGCGGCATGTGGGATCTTCCCGGACCAGGGCTCGAACCCATGTCCCCTGCATTGGCAGGCGGATTCTTAACCACTGCACCACTAGGGAAGTCCTTACCTAACTTTCATGAGTAGAACTTCAGAGTTTTAATTAGAATTTTACAGGTAAATTACTAAAGAAAGGTAGCCTTCAAATCAATTAAGTAATCTTAAAAATGAACCTAGGGTTATGGATAAAATTGTTTCCTCCTCCCCAGAAAAATATGTTGAAGTCTTAATCCCTGGTTCCTCAGAATGTGACCTGTTTGGAAACTGGGTCCTTAAAAGAGGTAATCAAGTTAAAATGAGGTTATTAGGGTGGGCTCTAAACCAAAATGACTGGTATCCTTATTAAAATGGGGGAATTTAGACACAGAGATGTGTACAGAAAGAAGCCCATGTGAAGACATAGGAAAAATGCCTGAGGTTACCAAAAGTTAGGAGAGAAGAATGGAACAGATCCTTCCTTAGTACCTTCAGAGGGAGCATGGCCTTTCCCACACCCTGCTTTCAGACTTTTGTAGCCTCCGGAACCGAGCCAATAAATTTCTGTTGTTCTAAGTCACCCAGTCTGTGGTACTTTGTTATGGTAGCCCCAGCAAATTAATATATGACTTTTATTTTAATGCACATTTTAATGCACTACCATTTTTGATGATTAGCTGTACTTTGCAGGTTGTATACTAGAGGCTGATTTTGCAATGCTGTAAAAATATGCTGATAGTTTAAAGAACTAGAGAAAAGAGTTTAAAGACATGTTGCAACAAGTTTATGTAGCAATGAAAGGTGTGTTTCTCAAAGTTGGTTTTAGTAATTTTTGTTCATTATGGGAAAACTAAGACTTCTTTATTGAAACATAAGTAAAATAAGATTTTAGAATTAGATTGTTTACACTGTTTTTTATATTTCATTATAAATATAAAGTACATCTATATTTGAATATAGAAATATATATAAAATATAGTGTAATTTTAGTATTTTAATCTGTGAACTCTAAATTCTTTCATTGGATCTAACAAAAATGCTTTTTTACAAAAGAGCAGCTGCTCCTATCTTTGAAGAATAGTCATTTGCCTGAAGACTGATCCATCATTGGCTGAACTGAATCAAAATCTTGTTCACCATGTTGTGTTATGTAAAGTAGTAGATTTTGTTCCCAAGGCTACCTAGACTTTTAATGATTTTTTTTTCTAATGAAAAGACTGTTTGAAAGGAAATTAGTAACTTTATATTGAATCCTGGCAGATACTAACTTAACCGAGTGATCAAAGTTAATATCACCAGCACCACATAGCAACACCACAGACCCCAGATATGTTGTGCTGAGAAGGACACATTGGGTACTCTTCCCAATCATGTTTAACCTCTTCTAATCATGAGAAAGCATCAGACAAACCCACGTTGAGATACATTCTACAAACTACCTGACTAGTACTCTTTAATGTATCAAGGTCATGAAAGGCAAGACTGAGGAACTGTCACAAATTGGAGAAAATTAAGGAGACACAGTAACTAAATGCAATGTGAGATCCTAGATTGGATCTTAGCACAGGAAAATGACACTAGTGGAAAAACTAATGAGATCTGAATAAATTCTTTATTTTAGTTAATTAATCAGGGTTAACTTCTTGGCTTTGAAAATTATTTTTTATCATACAGGATGTTAACATAGGGGAAGTTGGAACTCTGTACTATTTTTGCAACTTTTGTAAGTCTAAAACAATCTCAAGCAAAATACTTAAAAATAAAATGAAAGACTTTATTTCCATACCATGCTTTTTTAATGTTAAAATGTAAAGGTTAACTACTAACAAAGTTATGAGAATAAAGGAATGAAACGAAGATTATTGGGGGGAAATATTTTGTCACCATTAGCTATAGAGTTCTTTCTGTTCTTTAATCAAAGTTCAAGTTTGTAGAATTTGTACATTGTGAGTTTCAGAATATTTAAACATTAATATGTTTAAGAATTTTAATATATAGGCCAATAATTTGAGCATTTCTTTAATTTACAGTAATTTCACTTTGTTTATTACACTCGGTTATTACTAGTGTTAAAGTACTCTTGTAACCTGTATTTGAATGTGCTACCATTTTTGATGATTAACCATACTTTGCAGGTGGTATACTAGAGGCTGATTTTGCAATGCTGTAAAATGTGCTAACAGTTTAAAGAACTAGAGATAAGAGTTAGAAGACATGTTGCAACAAGTTTGTGTAGCAGTGAAAAAGTAAAGACATTTTTAGCACACGAAAAAACAGCATAGGTAGAATTCTATCATAGTAAGCAGTCTCCTTGATTTTTTAAAAAAGATTAGATGCTTTAGGATACTTATTCCTTATAATCATTTTGTTTTAATTTGCTATTTGGACTTTTCCTGATTGATAGGAGATTCATCCACTGGTAGTGTAGGTTCAAGACATTAGTACAGTATTTATATTATTTTGTTCTTGTGGGGGAGGAAAACCCTTATTTTGTCATTGCGTGAAGTTCATTAGTATTAATAAAGACACTTGCAGTTACCGTGCATTGCTACTGAGACACTGGCATTTTGTGTAACTGCTTTTAATCACTTACATATAGATTGGCTAGTACAATCTGAAAAGCTCTGCTAAAAAGTAGTCAGCTTATTATAACATAAGTTGAGGATTTAGACATTACAGACATATATTTTCATTATGCAGTACCTGCACATTGTTACCTGTCAGTTAAAATGGAAGCTAATAAAAGTTGCATTTATAATATTGAAACTACACTTGAATGTTAATATCTGTAAAAACGAATAATTATGGTATTCTAAAACTATTTTCATTTTATGATGTAATTTATCAGTTTGCAAATGTGTTCTATGAGCAAAATTGAAGAGTTTTAATCATAACAGGTTGTTATTTGGGAGGATCTTCTGATATTAGGTATATTAATGTAGAAAAAAGTTACTTCTCCAAAAGTAGGACATGCTAATATCCAAATAATTTTATTTTTATAGTCATAAATCTAATAGAGCCGGTTTGGCTTGTGTTGTCTTTTGTTTCCTATAAGAAGATATTCTGCTCTTTTGTTAATACAGAATATGCTTTGTTTTAAATGTAGTTGTAGAGTTCACTGAGTCATCTCCAGTCTGTGATCAAAAATCCCCTTGTGAACAGTAGCTTGAAGTTTCAAGACAATTGGAGAAGGCAAAGGGCATTGTCCTGGCAATGAAACCAAAGGGTGTAATCGAAACAGCACCCTCTGCTGTATAACAAAAGATTAAAGCCACAGCGTAGATGTCATTAAATTAGCTTCTAATTACCCAAAGAGCTTTTAGTAACATTGTGAATGCTTTTTATAATTGGAACAGAGAAAAAAAGTGAGGTATATTTTTATCACTTAAAGAATGACTCCTGGTTATTCTAGCTTTTTAAAGGAAGAGAGAAACAAAGAATTGAAAACTACCATTTTAGAGTTATCCACAGCAGGTATTATGAAGTATTATCCCTGCAACTGCTAACAGTTTGCTTTATACAGTGTTTTGTACAGAGTAAAAATGATTAAGAAATGATTCTTTCCTTTATAACCTTATACCCTAGTAATGGTATGATGAAAGATTGTGAATAATCATGAATGTTCAAAGGAGGTCCAAAACATATCTGTCTGGGAGATTATGGAATACTTCTTGGGCATTATTTTTTTGAGATGATTATGAAAGGATAGTTAAGGTTATAAAAGGCAAAAGAAGTCAAAGAGCATGTTATATAAGCATGGAGGGTCTGAAGAAGAAGAAATAATGTGACCCAAAATACAACAGTGGGAAACATTCATTAAGCACCTGTTATATTTCAGATTATGCCAGGTATTGGGGATTACCGAGATGAATGAAATTCAGTTTTGCTCTCAGGGAGCTAAAATCCTAGTTTAGAATTCATGTGCATAGAAGTGATAGTTAAAATAGTGGAAGCCCATGAAATGACTGAGAAAGAAAGCATAAAGAGGAAAAAAGAGACAGTTGGACAAAATCTTTAAGAATCTTACATTTAGAAAAAAGAAAACCCAATAAAGTGGACAGTAGTATTATGGAAAAATATAGTTAAGAAGAACATCAAAATAGTTCCATGACCCAGAGCTTAAGGGTAAAAATGGGTTTTAATAAGGAAGAGGTAATCAGCAATGCCAGATTTATAGAGACAGGTTAAAAATGAGAAGGGCAAAGATTAATGGAATCTAGTGGTTAGAAAAACTTAATTTCCTTTACAGACAAAATGGAAGGGAGGCTTGGACTTGGCACAGCTATTAAAGATTCTGAGAAGTGAAGAGGAAGTAGACATACAAGTGTAAGAGTTTTCTTTCAAGGTTAACAAGGAGAGATGCTGAGATGGGATTGAGAGGGAAGGAGATAGATAGGGTCAAGGGAGTGGTAGAAGATTGAGAGAGACCAACGGTCATGCTGAGAAATAAGGAAATGGAAATGTGGAAACCATGGTTAGAGTAAAATTTAAGAATTTAAGATCTTGGAGGTGGTAGAATTTTATGTGATCAAATCCAACATGTGGCCTAAATGGAATCAAGGAGAAATAAAAGGCCAAGTGGTAATTTAAAAAAAAAATTAGGACTCAGGGTTGGTGACATGTAAGGCAAAAGGAAACTAGTAAGAAGCATCCTTGCAAGTTTAAATGAAAATTCAGGATAACTTCCTATTCTGATGAAGCCCTTTGGAATCAGTCCCATGGATGTGCCTCTTCTGCTCTTAATGAGTAATCAATTCACTCAACATATTTATTGTATATCTACTATGTACAAGACACTGTTTTAGGTATTTGGGATCTGTTACTAAGTCCTGTATTTGACAGTACCAGTTTATAATATTAAAATATTAACTAACTTGTTTTATACATTGTGGTATGAAAAACAGTCTTATACTATTTCAATTATGTTCAAACCATTGAGTTCCTTAAGGCTAGGGATTATGTCTTATTCATCCTTGTATGCTAATTACTAAATGTAGCACCTGGTGCTTAATAGATATGCTCATGAAATGTCTGAATTACGGAAACTGTTGAATAAAGAACAGAATAATTCTGCAAGGTTTTTACATGGAATTAGTAGCTGGCTTTTTTTTTAAAGGCAGTGGCAAAAACAATACTAAAATTATATGTAGTATTACAGAGCCTTTTAATGAGAAGGATACACTTTTTTGTATCACTGACTTCTATATTCTTGCTATAAAGGCAAAATTTAGTAAAGATTATTAAATGTAATATGAAATTATTTCCCTTCTGTTGTATAACTTTATCCATGTAAAGCAAAGAAAATCTCTAATGTGTGTTTTTAATAATGCATGGTATCATTGTAATCATTATAATGTGGGCCTAATATTCTTTACTAAATACAGACGTGAACCTTTTCTTACCAACAAGGAATAGGCCCTATTGATTCTGTTGTCACTCGAGTACTTTCTATGCTTTAATTATCTTCCAAAGTTTTATAAGAAAGAATAAGAAAATAGAGTAAGGTAGCTTCTTCGTAATTTTGCTAGGCATAGATATAACTCTGTGAACAAGACTATATTTTTTTCCTCATTTTGAATCTATGGTGATTAAAGCTCATATTTTGTTGAAATTTTATATTCATTTCTTTCTAGATATCTTTTTAGAGTTAAAAAAAGAACTTTTTAAATTATCAAGTTGTGTAAGATCGATTCTTAATTATTGCTGCAAGAGTGACAACTTCATTTAGGTATTACTCATGTTTTCTGTTCATGAGATGCCAAGGTTTAAACTCATTTATTTCTTCACAATTAGAAAATTAATGTTTTAACTATACATCTAAGAATGCTGCTTACTAGCAAGTATTTCTATCAGATTCTGACCCTTTATAATTTTAATGTGTTCTGAATTTTTATAATATTTTGTGTAGTTTTGAGCTTACCTCACAAAACTTTTTGTATTAAGTCACTGCTACATATATATAGTTGACAAATATAATTTAAGAATTTTTATTTTATAAAATATAAATGAAAAATGATTCTAAAATTCACAAACTGAATGTTTAGCTCAACTTGCTTATCAAGAAAACTGATGTAGAAGAAAATGTAACAGATCATAGTATGTTTATAAATAAAACATTTGATTAAGGACATGTCATTCAGGAAGTTGAACTGATTAGTGAGAATCGGGGATTTTATAGGCAATCACATGTGAAAATAAACACTGGCTCTTAATGTTACAGGCTCATTTTTTTAGAGAAACTAGCTGGGTTTTTGAGAATTTGTTCTCTCCCCCCACCCAAAAAATTTACACAATCTTTCTGGTGCCATAGCACTAGTCTTAAAAATAGTGATATTTGAGTAACCTCCTTTCTTCCAGTAGCATGCCCTATTTTGTTTTGACTTAACTTCAGTGCTAATTGCAGTCTAGAACTCTGATTACACAAAAGTACCAAATTCACAGATTTTCTGTTTAGGCTTTGATGAACAAAAACTAAGATTGGCTGACTTAGAAAATATACTCAAGTTTGTATCCTTCCCTTGTTCTCCTCCCTCAGTTTCTTTGTGAGCCTTCCTTGTAAGGGCACTTTGAGGATCTTCCCTATGAGATCTACTTATTGCTTTGTTATAGTGGGACCTCAACCCTCAATCAGAACTTTTTACCTTGTAGGCTAATGTAAGATATACTTGATACAATCTATTTAAATCTTACTACTTCAATGAAAAATATAGTGTTATTTCAGTAAAGAATATAGGGCTTATATTAGTCAATGAGAGTACACTGTGACCTCTTTGATGACTTCCTCTTATTTTTCAGCGAATAAAAAAAGCAAAATGATAACAAAAAATATACTTATTTTTAAGTTGTATTTTTAAATTTACTTTAAATGTATTGTATTGAAGCTATATTGCAGTGCATAGTCAGGTCTGATATAAACGGGATAATAAGGAAGCCTTATATTTATTTTAACACAGAGCACAATAGCTTTCAGGCAGTAAATTCTTAAGATAGCCTGGAGTGTGGGTTTTGATATACTGTTTTCACAGTATCAAGCCAGGGAAACGTAATTATTTCCCGGAAGTAAAAGGAAGATTTCTAAATATTAACAAATCTTCTGCCAAATCCCTACAAACTATGAAAAATATGTTGTGTTTTTGATGGTATAACACTGCAACTTGGGGTTATGACACTTAGTACTATATTCTCTTTAGAGTGAACGTAGAGATTGAAAAACCACACATTGGGATTGAATATGAACTTTCTATCACAATGTTTAAAAATGATTTTTATATTGATAACCACCCTCGGATGCATTTAGAAATAAATTAGTAAGTTTATTTATTAAATCTTTATGCTGTCGTATACATTGCCTTATCAGGCTAGAATATAATCCATTTTTGGTATCAACTCTCCTCACCTAAAAGATGTTGGATGGAGAACATAGCTTCAATTCTGGCACATGGAAACTAGGAACTCTTTGCCTAGAGTGTATGACAGTTTGAATAGTGAATTGGTGACAGATTCTGGATTTATTTTATTGATTTTCAGCTTCGTATTAATTAGATGTTTTTATCTTCCTTCTTATGAGTAAAAAATTTTGATAAAATATTAATGTGCATGTATTAGCAGAAAGTTTGCCTCACTTCGGCAGGTCAAACTTTACAATTAGTGAAAATTATGTACTTAAAGCGTCATTCTCAAATCTCAAAATTCAAAGTAAATAAGGTTATACCATTCGTTTTAATTATTTTTTAGAGTACTTTCATGTTTCTAGAAACATTCTGCAGGGTTTGAAGAAATGCAAAAGAAAAAAGGTATAATAAAAATTTAATAGATAAACGATTATAAATTTTAACCCACTATGAACGCTGAAATCAGATAAATCTCATCTGTTTTTCTAATACAACTTTAAGTGTGTTTTTTTCCCTCCCAGGACATTTATTCAGAGCAGCTGGGGATCACCTGTTTAACCTGTCCACAGTGTCGAGTGCCTTCCCAGTGGTCAGCCACCCAGTCTTTGGTCTGCATTCAGCCAGCTCAGGGCATTCAGAATTTGGTGGTTTGGGGACACTTGGTACACCCACAGCCTTAGCTGCACATCCCCAACTAGCGTCTTTTCCAGGTAAACATCTGTTACAAACAGTGTTCAAGGAAAGGAGGAAAGCTTGAAAATGTTCAAGCAGTAGTTTGGTAATTAACTTGAACAAAAAGAATAGTATTATGCCTGGTATATTAAAGCTCTTGTGCAAGAATTAACTCAGTCCTTTTTATCCTGTGCAAAAAAATAAAACACACTCTGTGTGCTAGGTGGCAGCGCAACTGACTAGGTATTCAAGTGTTAAGCTAGAAAAATAGGCATCTGCCACAAAAGTGAGTAATTAGGCCAGGTTTTTCTCATGCTTTTTATTGAAGTAGAAAAGTATATGTATGCGAAGTATAGAGTTTGATTAATTAATCTCAGCTTTATTTGATTTTTTAAAAAAATATTTAACTTACAGTGGAAAACTAGAGTCCAGTTCTTATAATGAATATACTTTTATTTTGAGTTCTCATTTCTCTGCATTTATAAGTAAGATGAGCTTGGCTCTTAAATTTCTATTTTTTTCATATTTCATTAAAACAACCATAGATTTGCACCACTTGCATGACAGGAAGACCAGAATTATCCCAATTCTACAGATTATGAGGATTCAGGAGCTCAGTAAGACACCAATTAAAGCTTAACTTAGACAAACATGCTGTAATGTCTCTTGTTATATTATTTTGAAAGTCTAAACTTTAATGTGTTTCCAGTGATTAACTTTACCTTAATAAATTTTAGTTAGGGATGCATGATTTACTGTTATAGAAAGTAGTTTAAAAATTAGAGCATAATTTAGAGACAAATAGATCTGAATTTAAATCTGGCTTTGTTACCTTTTAGCTGTGTGACTTTGATTGAACAAGTAATCTGACCTCTCAGCCTCAGTTTTCTCATCTGAAAAATGAGAATAACAATAACTATAATAATAATAGTATCTGCCTCTTAGGGTTCTTGTGAAGATTAAAGGAGATAAGCCATGTTCAGTGCTGAATGCAGTGTTTAGCACACCTAATTAGTATGTAATTGGTAGCCATTGTTTTTACTCTTGTCAAGTGTTTCTTTAAAAGGAAACAAGTATATATGTAGAATGGAAAGATGGCTAAGTATATACTTCAAGTACTATTTCTTGAGTCATATTATTTCTTTAATTCAGAGAGGAGATAGTGATGTGGCTAGAAAGTTAAAACAAAGTCTTAAACTAAGTCTTGACATTTGCTTTAAAAATACTAATAGGAATTTATTTCAGTCAGTTTTGAGCATGGTTGCTTAGCAAGATGAGTATTCAATAGGTATTTGCTGAAATATAGGATTGCTGAATAAAAAATTAAAATAGATGATAGTAATATAGATAGTTGCTAGTACCTTAAATTTTAAAAATTGTTTTATCATAGTTTATTATATTTGATATAGTTTGATATATAAAGTATTAATTACTTTTGAGCATTTCTAAACCACAATGTAATTATTGTATAATTAAAATCAAATATCTTCTGCATTGAAAACATGGTTAACAGGTCTAAAGAGTTACTCATCTCGACTTCAATAATGTTGATACTTCCACTGTATAGAAAAAAATTTGATAACTTCCCTCGCCTACATAAACTATTCACTCATTCATTTCTTATACAAAGTTCTTTGAGCATCTACTATGTTCTGTGCAATAGGCCAAGCACTGAGGAATATACTAACATAGTATATGTTATGTTGCTTTTAGTTTTTAGGAGATAGATAAACAGACAATTACAAGACAGAGTCTTTAGTGGTAAAAGTATGCCTGTATAAGCATATTTTTTTGCCAAGTGAACAGACTATGCCTTGTTTTAGAGGCCTCATTTGTTTAAGTTGTACGTTTTATATAACTTAAATTTAAATTTTCTATAATTAGTTTTATTCAAAAGGGTAACCAAAATGCCAAAATTTTTAAATCACCTACTAAATAAATGAAGACACACAGGAAGAAATTACTAGGAATTTTAAATGAGAAATAGTTTATTTTTAAATATTATCCACTTCTAAATTTGTCTGCATTTCAGATGACTAAATCAACATGCAAATTACTTAATGGATATTAGTATAGTAAAGTTTTTTATATTGAAATAGTATTTCACGGTAAGTTCTTTTAAAACATTTACAGTTTTTAATCATTATATTTTTATATTACTGTGAATTTTCGTGAAGTATCTGGCTCTATCAAGTTTGAAAGATTTTTAAATTCTGCTGTCTTCTATGTTCAAATTGAGATTCAGTATATCCTCTGAAATATTAGAATCTTTAAGTTGAATATGATTAATGTTGTTACCATGCAGTTACTGCCCTTGAATACATTTAGAAATTCATCATGTGCTGGTTTATGTGATTCTTATTTTGTATATTTCATTTTATCAACAAGCTAGTTTGTGAGTGACTAAATTTTGTTTTTTTATTTTCTTAAATTTGGAAGAGAAATAAGCTCATCACTTAACAAGAATTCTGTTATTTCCCATGAATTATTAGACATTTGTGAAGCTTGTGATCAGAAGCGCTACCGTTTTCATCTTTTTATTTAATTGATCTTATTTACTTGTATTTTTACTCATGGTGTCACCTTATTTATAACATACACATTTTCCAGTTGTGTTTTTTTCTAATCCCTATTGTGTGCTTATTTACCATTGACATTCTAAGTACATTTTATGTTGTTTCTGAGTTTGATTATGTCTAAAATATTTGAGTCTTATTACACTTCAACTACCTTACCGATTTGTTGGTTGTTTACAAAGTCTGAATGTTCAACTGTAATGCTTTAATTATAGACTCTATTTTAAATAATATGAATATTTCAGAAAACTGAAATTTCCTTTTTTATCAGCTAGGTAGGACCTAGTTTTCAAACCTATAAATAACAACAGATTCCAGCTGTGCTAATACAAGCCCCCAATACATAGTTTTTCTTCCTATCTACATACAGTTCTTTCATCTAAACAGTAGATAAATGATTTATGGTTTTGTATAGTTATTCTTGGTTCAGTTCCCATCATTCAGCCACTGCTGAATATACATTGGTGTCACTTCACTAGCAGTGCCTTCCTGCAGTGCAGAAGAATAGCTTTTGCAGTTTTTTGCTTATACTGTTTTTTAGACCTTTCAGAATGTCAGTTACCATGAACATTTCACTTTTTTTTAAGCTAAACTTTTGTCTTTAGCTAATGAAGGTGCACATCACTTAACATCCTATTTTTAATAAAGAGATATTCCTAGAAAACCTTTAAAGATCATATAATACAGTATACTGACAATATTGAATTTTTCCCATACTACATTATGGGGGATTTTCCTCTAATTTTTTCGTGGTTATCAAGTCAATAAAAAGTATCCTATGTCTCTTGGAAGATTAGCCTGAAAGGTAATAACTGATTTGGTAATTTAGCTGTTTAACCAATTGGAAAATATTCTTTCTGAGATTTTACATGGAGCAATACAAGACTGTCCATTGGGTTATTTCAAATTTCTTCTTAATCTTCACCCTTCCCTAAATAATGTATTCTATAAAATTTGTCTTCTCTCCTTTTCTAAAAGTTTTAACTAAAAGCCACTGTTTGAATATCTAAATTGCATTCGATGATTTTCTACCATTTAGTCATTTTACATTGATAAAACGTTATCTGTCATTTATGAGAGGAAGTATAAATAAAATTCAGGCTTTCTTCATTAACTTTAAGAGGAGAAACTTTATAAATCTTTTATATTTTAATGTGACTTAACTTGTTTTAAAAATCTTCTTTGAAGCACTTTTCATTGTTTACACACAGCCCCCCCCCCAGAAAAAAAAAAGGCTTACTGATTTTGCTATCTCTATTGTTTTGTTTGAGTATAGGATGTTTTCTTCCATAAATGCATTTGAGATATGCTGGATTACAGTGAACTTTGTATTATTATTTAAACCACCTGATTTATCAAAGCCAGCTTTATATTGTATGTAATTTAAGGAAATTCTTATCATAGGTTGTAGATGGTAACCTTAAATTCTAAGGTTTTAAAGTAGATTAAAATAGTCTTAAATATTCTGTTTCTTTACTAATTTAGAAAAATTATGATATGTTATCAAAGAGTCAAATAGTTCTTTAATATTCCAAGTTTCCCATTTTATTTTTAAAACCATAGACTACTTTTGTTCTTCATAAATTTGAACTCAAGGAAGCTACTAAGTGAAGATCCTCGGATACTCTCTTAATGAGCAGGATGATGAGTGTATAACTTCGAATCAGCTGTCTTATAATTAGAAAGATGATCAGAACTATGTGTAATTCAGCAATTCTGTTCCAAGATGAAACTTGAAATTTTTTTTTCAGGAATAAAGTATAAAAAGCACTGTTAAATTAGCTAGAAAGTTAATTCAAATATTTTTGCTTGTTTGGTGTTTGGCTTTGAGGTGCAGAATGGTGGCGAACAACAGATGTTCATACGCGTGCAGGGGCAACCTTCTTTCCACCATTACTGGGAATTCCACCACTGTTTGCTCCTCCAGCCCAGAATCATGATTCTTCTTCATTCCATTCAAGGGCTTCGGGAAAAAGTAATCGAAATGGTCCTGAAAAAGGTATCCATGTTAACTTTAAGTGAAGTACTACAAATCCTCCATTTCAATACCTATTTTTAATAGGGTTCAGATTTAGTAACAATTATGGGGCATTGTGCTAGACACTTTCACATTGTCTTGCTTAATCCTTATAATAACTCTTTGAGATTGGAAACATTGTCATTTTGCAGCTAAGGTTAAGTAAGTTATTCAAGGAAGCACTGTTTACATGTTGACATTGCATAGCAGAATTTAACCCAGGTTTTCTAACTCCGAACTCCACTGCTTTTTCCTCTGTATCTCATTACCTCCTTCATGTTCACTCAATAAAATATATTACTTTTTCTGTAATTAAGCATTAAATTAATTAAAACTAATATGTTAGTACACCTTTTTTCTTTTAAATTGTGATTAATATTTCATAGTTGATAACTGTTGTTAGAATACATTTGCAAATTATAATAGCATTTTAGATGGTTTATTATTACCTTTCTTTTCACTTAAGTAAGTGTTTGGGGAGTTTGCTCCGAAAGGGGGAATACTCACATTTAATTATCTTTCTAAAAATTTTTTAATTGAAGTGAAATTCACATAAATGTGAAGTTAACCGTTTTAAACTGAACAATTCAGTGACATGTAATGCATTCTTAGTGTTTTACAACAACCACCTCTATCTAGTTTCAAAACATTTTCATCACTCCGAAAGGAAACTTCATACCTGTTAACCAGTTTCTCTCTATTATTCCCTCTCCCAGTCCCTGGAAACCACTAGCTTGCACTCTATCTCTATAGATTTACCTGTTGTGAATATCTCGTATAGGTGGAATCATACAATTTGTGTCTGGCTTCTTTCACTTAGCATAATGTTTTCAAGAGTCATCCACATTGTGGCATATATCATTACTTCATTCCTTTTTATGGCTGAATAACATTCTCTTGCATAAACATATTTATATTTACTTTCAAGGTGTAAATGGGTCAATAAATGGAAACAATACATCGTCTGTATCTGGTATCAACACATCTGTACTATCCACTACTGCTTCAAGTTCTGTGGGACAAACTAAAAGTATAAGCTCAGGTGGAGGAAATCGAAAATGTAGTCAGGAACAAAACAAAACCCAGCCTTTGGATGCTAGAGCTGACAAAATCAAAGATAAGGTAAGTTGTTCTTTGAGGCACAAATAAATAACAGATCGATATAAGTATTCTAAAGATCAAACCACCTGAATCTATGGAATAACTTTTTATGAATTATCAACTCCTATTTTTATAGATATTCATTTTTGTGGGGTGGTTTTAGTATTATGCATCTAAAAAATTAAAACTGTCAGCACCAGTATAAATAATACAAATAGTAGTCATAGATAAGATTTATTGAGAACTTAACACAGGCCAGTTCTGCTGTAATTGCTTTACATATCATATCTATTTCAATCCTCCTTATACCCCAACTGAGGTAGGTACTATTATTATAAACTGGGAAAAAGAACCCCCAAATAGTTGGCCATTAAGTGGTCAGGATTCAAAGTCAGGCAGGTTGACTCCAGAGCCCATGCTTTAGGAAAACAAAAACAAAAAACCTTTCATTATGGAAAATTTCAAATATACACAGAAGACAGAATAGCATAGTAATCCTGTGTACCCATTATTCAGTTTCAACAGTTACCATCTCATGGCCAATTACATTTCATCATAACCCCAGCTGAATTCTCCTTTTCTCCTTTGCCAGTTAGCACTATGTTAGACCTTGTCAATAGAGGGTCCTAGAGACACACTGGAAGAGCAAAAGCCTTCTGTTCCTGGTTCAAGTGTTTTCTTCTTGATCTTATGCTGTGGCTGCCAGTGGGCGGCTTCCTCACCAGCTGGCGGCTACTCTGCCAGTTGTGTTCAGGAGACCCAGTAGTGTATACCGTCTAGTGAGTTTCACTGACATCCCAGCAGGCAGCTTATTAGTGAGTTTTGCTGGGATGCCAGTGGTTGGCTTTCTAGCTAATTTTACTGTCACCCCTGATAGCAGATTCCCAGCAAGTTTTTCTGGCACTCCAGCAGGTGGTGTCTCCTGTGTACCAGCCTTGATCTGTGATACCTCAGTGAGCTTCTCTGCCATCCAGTGGGCAACAGCCACATCCTTTCCAACAAAGTCTGAAGCTCAGCCTTGGGTGAATGAGGGGTTGGAGAAGAAAGACCCTCTTCCAAGTTTATTTTAGTACCCTACCTCAGCCGTACAGGAAGTGGCTCTTCCCTGCATCGGCTATTCCGGTATTCTTTACAGGTCCCTTTCCCTCTTAGTAGTTCATATTCTGTTACTAGTTGTTGCTTCTTTATGATAAAATTTCCCTGTTCAAATTGATAATGTGGTTTCTGCCTCCTGACTAGACCTTGTCTGCTGTAGAAGCAGTATCAGGAGTAGGGTGGTATGCAGATTGCACATGGTAAATTCACTCCAATATTCTGGTCACTCTAAGCCTTTGGATTTCCTCTTCCACATCATGCCAGGGAAGCTGTGACATTTCAACTTTACTAAATATAGTTCACCACTGTGTCCAGATTTCATTCATCCAACCAAGTAAGCTGAGATACCTCCAGCTACAGGAACTAACACATTATATCCAGAATTTCTAGTAAGTGCACCTGTATTGGTGAATTTGGTCTGCTCCCATTGGTAATTCCTTCTTGAGAGAGAAGTCTTGGTTTATTCTGAGTTAAAGCCTTAGCATCAACTGCAAACATTTCAGAAACAAATATAATAACTAGAGCGATGTCTTTTCATCTACATTTTATAAAAACCACTTTCAGGGCCTGATTTTTCTGGGGGAAGAAAGTCAAAAGTTTGTGATCCTGTAATACCACTTTCTCCATTACCTCAGCTATAATAATGAGGGAATTGAAAAGCTTGTGACACACCATAGCAAGAGCAAGGTATGAGTAGTCACTGATTGCAGATAGCGCTGATCTGAACTTTAAATCTGAACAACATGCCTCCCAGGCTCCAATTTTTAACCCCAAGAAACTATTTTATCAAATTTTTCTTTGTCCTTTCTCAAGACAGCATTGAGCTCCATATATTTTCCAGGATCAGCTAAATAAATAAAGGTTTCTTTCCTTTTGCCCAGCATATTTTATAGAAATACTTCCACTAGATCTTTCAGTTCCCTCTCAACAGAAGATAAATGTTTTCCAGCACATAGCAAGACATATGAGGGTCTGGGGGAAGGTCATCTGGTGAAGCCTCAAAGCCTAATGATACCCATCACAAAAACTCGACAGGACTCTATTTAGGCCCCAAGACAAACATTTACTTTCCTCTTCAAGCCACCCCACTGAGCACTTGAGCAAATGTGATAAAAGACTCTTGGTTGTTTCCTTCCAGGGACACACGTTTTAGGGTCATACTTTCCACCTGTTCCTCTTCAACTGCTCTTTACTCTTTTCCCTTATGATTTGTTTCAAGGGCATTCCCATTAGTATGAGCTCCAAAGGCCTGTCTCTACTGCTTCCAGCTTCTCTGCACGCCAGACGCTGTCTGAAAACACCACCCATTCCTTGCTCCCACGGTACTTTGAAGCAGGTCGTAGACATCGTATCATGGAATATACTTATATCTATATGTATTTCTAAAAGTTAAGCGTCCATGTTTTTAAACCTTACACTATCCTACCTCTTAGAAGTAGTGCTAAATCTAGTAACATCTAGTATCTCTAGTGCCTCCGTAAGGTACAAGGCAAGACTTTGGAGGAATGGATTTGAAACAGATTGTGTCCTTAGTTCTAGTAAGGAATCAATTTTGACATTCCTAAACGAAATTGGTGCTGTTAAAGTAGAAAATATTTCCAGGAGCAGGTATTAAAAACTTGCAGAGGTACCTCTTTAATGATATAAAGAAAGAAATTCCAGGTACCATAGGGGTGTTGATTTACATCTACATAGAAGTAACACTAGAGAGAGATTGACTATCAATGTGAGGGATACTAGAACTTAAGATTTCAGAAGAGTATCTTTGGATAATACATGGTCTGGAATGAATTTGCGTTAGTAGGTTGTTAAATGAAGATGAAGGGAGTTGAAACTGAAGAAGAAAATCCTATACTTTTTTTACCCAATGTTTTTCAGTTTTAAAAACTTAAAAAAAAATTTTTTTTCATCAGCCCTTTTCATGTGTAGTTTGAAAAATGTTCTTCAGCTGATTTTGATAATCCCTCCTGGGAGGCAGGGTTACTTATCTCAGTAGTACTCATTGAAAATCATTGATTAAGTCCAGTTCCCTCACATAGTCTACATGTATATTTAGAATAAATATTAATATTTTAAATTAAACAATTAAAGTAAGTCAACACAAACTAAAATATATTAACATACAGCCTGTTGAGAAAAAAATAAGACAATTCAAGGTTAAGTTCCAGTCCTGCTGCCATACAAATTACTGTTACCACAGCAGCCATAACAGTCTTTTAAACACGTAAGTGATTTTTTATTGTTTTAAAACATCCTATGTTATCACTCTGTCTAATAGTTTCCTATCCCACTAAGAATAAAATCCTTGCCATGGCCCATAAGACCATGTGTGGTCTCACCCCTGCCAGTCCATCCAGCCTTATTTCCTACTGTTCTCTCCCAGGTTTCTGTGCTGTAGCAGGTCTAGCTGACTTTTCCATTCTTTGAACATGTCAAACTTGTTTCCAGCTCATGGCTTTTGCCTTTGCTGTTTCCCCTGTCTTGAAAGGCCCTTTTATCTTTCTGTGACTGGCTCTTGCTCTCCATTTAGGTCTCAGCTCAGAAGAGTCTTACCTGACAACTACATCTAAATGTTCATCCAGCACACACTGTCTACTCAATTATCCTGTTTTAGTCATGGTATTTATCACTAAAAAACCCTTATTTATATTGTTTGTTGATTCTCTTCTCCCTGTTCCCATGAGAGCAGAGTTGCTGTCTGTTTGTCACACCCTTGTATCCCCAGAGACTAGAGCAACTGTGCCTGGTACATAATAGCCTTGAATATGTATTTGTTTTGCTATTGAAAGAAAGAAATATATAGTGAAATGAAAGTTCAAGGAGAGAGTTCTGAAAAGCTTTCCCAGGTTGGTTGGGGGGTGGAGTTTATTATTAATAAACTCTCCTTTGATCATTTTTTTATGAACCTAAGAAGACTCATTTTTAAAATGTATAAATGACAGAAAAAAGACAGACTACCTAATTGTGAGCAGGCAAAAGGACCACCCTCACCCCCCGCACATGTTAATAGGGACCAAGGAGATGGAATTGGTGATATTGAAACTCATTTTTCTCTTTTTCTCTAATACTTGGACTGGTCTACTCATGTCTACTTTTTTTTTAACATGGGTACTAAATTTGTTACCTTATAAAACACAAACCCTTTGCACACTGTTAGAGTATGCTCTGCAAAGACCACCTGCATCAGAATCACATTAAGGGCTTGTTTCATACAGATCCCTGTGCCTTGTTTGGAATTGGGACCCAGGAATCTGCTGGTTGCAGCAACTTCTGCGCTGAATATTATGCTCCCTAAAGCTTTAGAACCCGCACCTCTAGACCCACTCTTGGGGAGTATAGGACCCATCTGTCATACTGCCTTTAAATTAAAACTACACAGATTACTTGGACATTGAAATAGGAGTTTATTTTTTTTCTGCCAAATCACAGTAGCTCCCTCATTCCCTTCCTTACTTAGCCTCTACTAAATCTGAAAGTGATAACTTCAGTTTAGATTCCTTATGACTTTCATAGTCTTGCTATACATGCTTAGAAAACTCACAGCAGATTTTGGTTGCAAAGAAGGAGCGGTTTCTCTGCCAAACAAATGATAGGCTTAATGTTATTATATTACTCTTGTTTCCCTTTCATCTCTACTTTGGTCTTTCTCATCCTTTGATTTCCTTTATTCCAATTCACTTTCTGCTTTACTGTGAGGGAAGAAGGTAGCTCAGGAAATGATGGAAATATTAGCTTATTGAAGGGTTTGTCTGTGGAGGAAGCATTACAGTTGCTAGTTTGGAGCAGTTAACACAGTACCATGGCAAGCAGAATATAACAGGAGTGACTCTCCTCACTCATGTATTTTATATGATTTAAATCAAATTTTAGAAGACACAAAGGAAAGAGTGTAGATTTGCAATCTGTAACTACGGCTTCAACCTGGCATCCTGTTGTAGAGGTGTATTACTGTCTTTTATTCCCCAAACCCAGTAGTTATGAAAGGCTGTATTTCTATTAAGGCCATAACTTTTCTAATTTGCTGCTTTTGTAATTTATTGCTGATTTTTCTGTATCTTGTTCTTTATTTTATCTATCAGCAAACACTATAGAAATGTTCCTAAGTAACTTTGGATTGTACTCAATCTTGTTGCTCTGTCGTTTTGACATTTCTCCTTTTTAGTCTTCCTATTGGCAGAATTTTAACTTTTTCATTGTTATATAGTTATTAGTTATAATTCATCTCATTATTTTTCATCTTTTTATCCACTACCATTGTCTGTCCTTTAAACACACAACTTTCCTTTTATGCGGCCAAATGTCCCTTTCCAGCTTTGGATTTTTATTGTCCTATAGGATTTTAAGTGTTCCAGAAATTAATCTCCTTCTTTATCATATTTTTCTATCTTTTTGATGCAGAAATATTAAAAAACTTAAATTCCTTGACCCTAATTAAAGCAGCCCCTTAAGCCTTTTTCTACCTATTTTATCTTCTCTCCAGTACTTTTTACTCTATGGGATTATTTGCTTTGAAATTAATCTCTGTCTAGTCCACCACCACCACCACCACTAGAATGTAAGTTTCTTGAAGGCAGAGACTCATCTTAGACTTCACTGGAGTCCAGCACCTAGAAAGGTGTGTTTGGCTACTGACTCACTATTTGCACAAAGAAAGAAGACTAAAAGCTAAATGTAGAACATCAGTGTATGTAACCCTTATCATAAATTGCTCTTTTTAATCTGTCCTACATTTTGAAGCATGGCAGTCATATGAGTGTGCATATATGTATACATATGTACATATATACACACTATATTGATGTTTTCAATATTCTATACAGAATATTGTATAGCATATTGACAGTTTATACTTTTTACTGGAGAATTCCTGTCAGATAAGTTAATTTGATCAGTTGGTTGAATAAATACCCTTAAAACATGTGACTTTTTACTTTTTTCTAAAATGACATTTTAGAAAAATGTTTTGAGATTGAAAGTATCATTTAAAAATTAAAAGAGCATACCTCTTACTGAAACTTGAATTTTTTCCAAAAATAGAAGTCTTGTTAAAAATTTTGTCTTTATCCAGAAACCAAGGAAGAAAGCTATGGAAAGTTCTAGCAACAGTGATAGTGATTCAGGCACATCATCAGACACATCAAGTGAAGGCATTAGTAGTAGTGATTCAGATGATCTAGAGGAAGATGAAGAAGAAGAAGATCAAAGTATTGAAGAAAGTGAAGATGATGATTCTGATTCAGAGAGTGAAGCACAACATAAAAGTAACAACCAGGTAGGTACAAATCATTTCATTGGCAATATCTACACATTATTCATATTTAGGAATTAACTGTCTTATCTTAACTCTCAAAGTCTATAAAGTTTAAAGTTAATCATTGCCTTTAGTTCTTCCTTTGGCATAAGAAAAAAGAAGGAGGTGGTGAAACATTTGTAAAGGAACATTTTGTGTATTTTTAAGTGAGTTTTATATATCTATCGTAAGTCATTAGGAACACTTTTTTAAGTACCCGTTTTTTCCTCCATGTTTTACTGCTTGATGCTCTTTGGTTTAATAGATGTTAAGAAGTTGCCTTTTAATTTGTATTTACAGGTGCTATTACATGGTGTTTCAGACCCAAAAGCAGAAGGACAGAAGGCAACTGAAAAAGCCCAGGAAAAAAGAATACACCAGCCATTACCTCTTGTGTCTGAATCCCAGACTCACTCATCATTCCAATCCCAGCAGAAGCAGCCTCAGGTTTTGTCACAGCAGCTTCCATTTATTTTCCAAAGCTCTCAGGCAAAGGAGGAATCTGTGAACAAACACACAAGTGTAATACAGTCTACGGGATTGGTGTCCAATGTGAAACCTTTATCTTTGGTAAATCAAGCCAAAAAGGAAATTTACATGAAACTCATAGTTCCTTCTCCTGATGTACTTAAAGCAGGGAATAAAAATACCTCTGAAGAATCTAGTCCTTTGACCAGTGAATTGCGTTCCAAACGGGTGAGTTAAAAATTATTTATAGAAGAATTTTACTATTATAAAAACAGCTTTTATATAGTCTTATACAAGTTTAAACTGAATTCTACTCTTATTGTTATACTTTCTTAGTCACCAGGAATAGAATATGCACATCAGAAAACTAAATTTCTCTGATTTTATATTTACATACACACCTGTTGAATGTATTTTTGGCAACACAGTCTTGTCCCTTTTTCCCCAGGTTTAATGATTTAGCAGTAAGGGGAGAAATATGTTTGTATTGGACATACTTTACAATTACTTTTGTTTAAAATCAATCCTTTTTTTTCTAATATTAGTATATTCTTTTTTAAAGAAATGAACTCTTGAGTCATTTACCTCTGTAGTCCTATAATTTGTCAATTTTAAGTATAAAAATCCTTTATAAAGAATGCTTTTCCTTTACCATTCTTAATTAATTATATAAAATACAAAATATTTTTAGTAATGTTACTTCTATAAACACCAGAACCACTCTCATCAGAGAATTTTTTTTATCTTTATTTTCTTGCTGTTAGTTTTATATTATAATATTATATAGTCTACAGTCATATGTCCAGAAGAATTCTAGTAATTAAATGACCAGTGCTTTTTATTCTAGAACTCACCCAGACTAGGGAAAAAATATTATTTTTGAACACAGTCTTCTGTCTTTTGGTTATACAAATTATCAGTAGGCATCCTAATCATTGGAAAAAACCTGTAGAGCACTTACTGTTTTGCCAGCCATTCATGGTTTTAAGTGCTGAACATGCGTTTACTCATTGGATACTAACATCTGTAAGTGCCACTAATAATATTATGTCCATTTTCAGATGATCAAATTGAGATTCGTAAGACTTACATAAGATCACACTGCTAGTTGGTGATGGAGCTAGAATTCAAACCTAGGCAGTGTGGTACTAGAATCCTTGTTCTTAATCACTGTGGTATGCTGCCTTTCTTTCTCAAGAAAGTCGCAATGTCCTTGTCCATTGACTTTTATTTTACAGTGAAGAATTTCAGAACAAGGTCAAAGAAAAATGACTTGAGCAAATCAGGCTCTTTTGAGAAGCTAAATGAGTAGTTCTCAAGACTAAGTGTACATTAGAATCACCTGGGAAACTTTAAAAATGAACTAACCACCAAAGAACAGTTTAAAATCAGGATCTCTTGTGTTGAGAGTGAGGTATTTACATGTCTAAAAAGCCTCCCAAGTGACTCAAATGTGCAGCCAAATTTGAGAACCACTGATCTAAATGGAATGACCAGTGGTATCATAATATCACACATATGAGAACTTGTAATGCATGGGTCAATCATAAGGAGTTATTGTTATTGGCATCACATTATTGACTCTCCTTGAGAAATTAAGCAAATTAAAAATCACATTGGGTTATTTTAATTTTTCATTAATATATATTCCACTTTAAGATAAATGAATTTACAGAGCCATATCAAGTTACTTGCATTATGAAAGTTTTCTTAATTTTTTCAAAGAGTTTCTTAAATTCTTATTTAAAGATTTTCATATGACTGCCTATTAGAAAGTCATTTATTAAACACTTGCTTATTTAAATGTAGCCAAGCTAGGCTTTCTACACATATGATCTTATGTAATCCTTACAAAATTGTGTGAGGTAAAGAAACTAAGGCTCAGAGAGGTTAAGTCACTTTTCAACATCATATAACAAGTTAAGAGCAGGCAGGTTTTTAAACCAAGATCATTCTGATTTCAAAGCCCATGATTAAGATGAAATAATTTGGTGTTTCTGAAATGATAATGGTTGTTAACGGGAAATATTTTATGTGAATGGGCATTCACAGTAGACTCAACTCTCAATGACTTTATCTACATTTTATTGGTATCTACTATTGAGTTAAAGGGTATTTTTAGAAATATTTCTCTTTCATCAGTTCTCTTTCTTTATGCAACAGTCTAACATAGAATTTTGCTTGATTTCTTATGATAGTCTCAATTGTTTCATGCTTCCTGCTATGTATCTGGCTCCCACACTAGTCTATGATTTTCTTCAGTGTTATTTAATCATTGGATCCTTTCATACCCTTATACTGTAGACATTTAATTTAAATCAATATACATTAATCGTATATAAAGACCAGGAGTGAAAAATCTTTATCAAGTTTTGCCTAGAGGATTTTTTATCGCCTTTCAGAGACTCAGGTAAGAACTAGGGGAGCAAGAGCTTGGAGGTAGGACAAAGCTCCGAACCTCTCTCTTCTCATACTCCTGTCACCCAAGGGGATATCTTAAAGTAGCAGGATATTTGCTGCTATACAGGTCTCTTTTTTCTCCCCTCCTACTTTATGTACACCCCCAATATCAAAAAAGATAACATGTTTGCTGTAAAAAAGTTACTGATACTAGTCTTGGGATAAAATACAGTGATCGTTGGTTATTTTCAAAAACCTTCAGATGTCAGCATATGAGAAGTGATTCTTCAGAGTTATAGAGTGAGAAACAATTTTAGAAAATTAAAATATAAAATTTAAAACTAAAGGGAAAGTTTTTATTTTCATTACTCTTTTGATCCTATGTATTTGGAAAGAATGTTTACTACCTATTAAAAAAAGAATACAAAATGATTATGTGACAAAATTTTGTTCTAAGAAATGAAAATACACTAAATTTTTCTGCTAAAAATTTAAATCAGTATATGTATAAAATATGAAGTATAAGTACATTATATGTATACTCATAATATATATAATATAAAATATTTGTTTCATATAAATATTAAGTAAAATTATATTAAAGTATTTTATGTAAAAATTTTGCTATAAAATTCTTGTAAAACGGTAAACACAATTATGTAGTATAATATTCCATATTTTATTCACTGAATAAATACCAATTAAGCAGTTTCTCTTTGTGAGGCATTGCCTTATGTATCAATACAAATATTATGTGACAGTCTTTGTTTACAAAGTATTAACTTAATTTTCTAAACAAATACAGTGAGGATAAGTTAAATAAGGTAAAGAAGTTTATATGGGAATTTCTTACTGCTTATTAGTACTGGTGCTTTAAAATATTTAATAAGTCATTCTATATGGCATTCCATCTGCATTTATACTTGTGAAATAACCCACCACAAGGCTTTGCTGACTTGAGTGTTAACAGCCCGGGTCCAATGCTGACACTACTGCTGATTTTAATTTCAAGACAACCATTTTCATTACAGAATTTTACCTTTCAAAATTCAACTCTATTTCTATCAACTTGATATTTTAATCATCCTACTTCAGTTTGTTTTTTTATATTTTAATTATACGAATTTAATGAAATTCATATGATGTTATTCTTTTCATGAAGATTCTGATAGCCAAATAATTTTTTGTTTCTTATTTACATATGTATATTTTATGGCTTAATGCTTTACAAAATAATTTTTCCCAAGAAAAGTATAAATTTTCTAAACTATTTTCTAAACTCTTTCCAATGCTAATGTGCTGAAGGCACTCAAAAGTATATCCCACAGAATGTTGAGCCAGCCTTCCCACTAACCTCAAATCATGATTACTGTAGGTAATACAGGATACAATAAAAGGGGGTGTAAAGGAGCTCAACAATAGAGGCAATGAGTGCTTTGGGCTGGGACAAAAATGGAAAGCTTCTTGGGTTGGATTTTGAATAATGAACAGGATTTCATCTGCTTGAAACTTATTAGAGGAAGATATTTCATGCAAAGAAAATGGTGATAGCAAAATGTGGAGGTGGTGAAAGTATGACATGCACAGGGCATGGCAAATAGTCCACTTGGACAACAAAGGTAGTAAAAAGTAACTTGAGGATCAGATTTAACTGTTTAGGGTTTATAAAGTTGGCAATGATATGGAAGAGACACTAAAGGTTTTCACCAAAGAGCTAATATAATAAAATACAGCTTATATGACGAGAAAATTGGCATTGGCATATAGCATATATTGAGAGTTGGTTAGGAAGAAGTGATAGTATAGCTTAAATTTGAGCAATATTTCAATGAGAGAATCCAAACCACATAGTAATATGGCTGACTTGGAAAAAAGGAAAGTAAAAGATGTTTTGAGAGTTTCAAGTTTGGGTTATTGAGAAAAACAGGAGCTATAGTAATAAGAGGTGGGCAGTCAGGAAACATGTTTTGAAGCAGAAAGACTAATTGAATTTTTAAATATATTATGTCTAGCAAGATTCAGGAACCAGCTAGTCAGTATTGCCACTACTTTTATAGCACTAGTATATCATGATTTAAATTTGTATATGAGTAGCTGTTGTCAGATACAGAAGGCAAAAAAATGTAGTTTTTGTTCTTATGGTACATTATTGTTTTGTTTTTTTAAACTTATGTTTCAACAGGAACAATATAAACAGACATTCCCAGCTCAGTTAAAGAAACAGGAGTCATCCAAGAGCCTGAAGAAGGTTATTGCAGCTTTGTCAAATCCAAAAGCAACCTCTAGTTCACCAGCACATCCAAAACAAACATTAGAAAACAACCACCCTAATCCTTTCTTGACAAATGCACTTTTAGGTAATCATCAACCAAATGGAGTTATTCAAAGTGTCATTCAAGAAGCTCCTCTGGCACTTACTACCAAAACTAAAATGCAGAGTAAGATTAATGAAAACATTGCTACTTCAAGTAGCACCCCTTTTTCCTCACCTGTAAATCTGAGTACAAGTGGGAGAAGAACCCCTGGCAATCAGACAGCTGTCATGCCCTCTGCCTCTCCCATACTGCATAGTCAAGGGAAGGAAAAAGCAGTTAGCAATAATGTGAACACAGTAAAAACACAGCATCACTCTCATCCTGTAAAATCTTTAGTGGAACAGTTCAGAGGAACAGATTCAGACATTCCTAGTAGCAAAGATTCTGAAGATTCAAATGAGGATGAAGAGGAAGATGATGAGGAAGAAGATGAGGAAGATGAGGAAGATGATGAATCTGATGACAGCCAATCAGGTTATTTTCTATTTTTAAGTTTAAAGTATTTCTCTAAATGCTATATGAACCAAAACATTTTAAAGAGGTTCTTAATTCACAGACTGAAAATCATTGTCACTCACTGTGTTTCACACAGCTATGCGCCTTTCTATAATGAGTGGGAAAATACAGGAATAATTGAAGTTGGAAATCCTAAATTAAGTTCTCAGCTCTGTTATTCATTTAACATTAAACAAATAACTTTAAATTGAATATAAATAATTCATGAATTAAGAAATTCAGGAACTTGCTTAATTTTCATTTAATTCATGACCACTCATTTGTCCTTTCTTTTTCATCTCTTCTGCTGCTTGTTATATTGTGTCACTAGATATTTTGAATAAAGGTAAATTGTAGTCACAGTCATTCAGAAAATACCAAAAACCTATATCCCTATGAATATTTGTTAGCAACACAGAATGTATTTAATAACATATATAGAGTACCCCCTGATTTTATTTTGATTTACTTTCTAGTTTTCTTTTTAATTTCTTTTTGTTTTATTTCCTCTTAACTCTCCTTCTTGTTCCACAGAAGGTTGAAAACACAAAACATAAGATAGCTTAAAATTTAAATGCAAAGATGAAATACATATTATGAAAGTTTTTGGATTTGTTCCTAGTCAACCACAAATCCAATTGTAAATTTTCTATCTACCAATATGAAGAGGAAAATATAGTCAATTATACAATTTTAAAAGTGTCTATAAGGTAAAAACAACCTACTTGCTCAGGGTAAGAACAGCTTTTCCTGATAATATTTTTCCTAGGGTTCCCATAAACACAACTTTGCATGATAGATAATGGATATCAATATTAATAACTTTCAAAGATAATTTTTATAGTGAACTTCAGTGTAGACAGCTAGTACTACACAAAAACAATTCCACAGAAGCTGTTTTCTGGGACCGATTAAGATACAGTCCAAGTATTAGTCCTGTGTTATCAAGTTTAATCCAGAAATAGATTTTACTTATCTGTAAGAATGGATGCATTTATAGGACTGCATTGCTGGCATGAACTTAAATTATTAAATCATTAAATTATTCCCCACAGTTATTTCTGTAATCCTAGTCTTTTGTAAAGCCTGAGAAGCTTGATGAAATCTTGCAGCTAAATAGAATAACTGTAACCCCCAAAGCCAAGCATCTCCCTGCAAAAATTGTTTTCTTTGGCCTCAAAGCCCAGAAGAAAGGATAATAATAGTTCCAGAGTTCTCTTCCTCATACTGAACCTAGTATACTTCTTAAGCTACTAGAATCTATTAATTTAAATAATCAATTCTGTTTCCTCTATACTTTGGCTTCTTTATTAAAAGTGCTTTTGAAACCACTAAGCAAAAACTCATCATGTGAATACTGTCATGTGAGAAGAACTGTTTTATGGTTTGAGTAAAACAGTTACTTTTAACAAAGAATTTTGAGGATTTATGGCCTGCATACATTGTACTCAAGTAGCTTTTAAGATAGTAATTTTTACATTTACTCTTCAGAAGAGTTGCTCACTTGAGTTCTCAGTCACAGATGCTGATTCCTGAACTATTCCATTTAGATACAAACTGCAAACTGTTGGTGATTATCTAGTTATAATATACAAATGCTTCTTTTACTTCCCAGAATCAGATAGTAATTCAGAATCAGATACAGAAGGATCAGAAGAGGAGGATGATGATGATAAAGACCAAGATGAATCAGATAGTGATACTGAAGGAGAGAAAACTTCAATGAAACTGAATAAAACAACTTCCTCTGTCAAAAGCCCTTCCATCAGTCTCACAGCTCACTCAACACCTCGTAACCTCCACATAGCAAAAGCCCCAGGCTCTGCTCCTGCTGCCTTATGTTCTGAATCCCAGTCACCTGCTTTCCTTGGCACACCTTCTTCCACACTTACTTCAAGTCCACACTCTGGTACCTACACTTTATTTTTATTATTGTGAAGTAGAAGTCAAACCATAACAAGAATTCTTATTTATACAGTGTTCTGGGGATGATCTCATTGGAATCAAGGGCTAGATTTTAGGTTGGCTAAGAAAGGTCAGCTTGTATTTTCAAAGGATATGACTCATTTCCATTTTTATTTTCTGTGCTTCCAATTTAAGAACCTGATTGATGGCAGCTTTTGAGTTTGCATACTTTCCTGTTTTTGTGTTCAGTTTATGCTTCTAGAATTTGGAGTTTGACAGTGGACTTTTTTGTAATTTATAAAAATGAGCTCACTTGGTTACTTAAGGTACAATTGCATATCTGCCCAACACATAGCCAATGTCATTTGTATTAGTGAGTTAGCATTAGCATTCCTTTAACATGCCATATCTTTTTTTTCTATTTGACCTTTTATAAACTTTCAGAGGTCTTCATTAAAAGGTTTTACATTAATACTCCCAAATCTCTATTCTCATTCAGTAGCTAAGAAAATATAGATGTGTATAGTAAAATATTATATTGTTTTACATATTTCACTGTTTTCTTGAAATTTTCTAGTTTTGTTTTCATTTGCCACAAACCAATATGATATCCTACTAATATAAGATGTGTGCATTGTCATTGGTGAAGCTTGATCATTATCTATGAAAATGTTTCCACATAATCATAATCCTATTCTTTGTACTCTAGATTAATTAAAAGTGTTTTTTACTGTAGATTCATATGGCTATAGAAGTTATATTATTTTAAAATGTATGATGCAGATGTTGAAATTTTTCAGCATCTTAAAACTCATATTTTCAAAGAAAACAACTGTACATAGTTTTCCGAAACCTCTGTCTGCTATTTTCCTCCTACTTCTTTAGCCATTTCATTAATAACAAAATGACGGGAAAGCTGTATATTTTTACCTTGCATTGTCTTTTCATTAGAGAGAAATACTAGTTATTCTGTCATGCAGACCAAAGAAAAAAGAAAAACACAATGTGTTTTGTTGAAAAGAATCTAAAAATAATGCACAAGTTGCAGAAATACACTAAATAATTCAAGTCATTAAGATATATTATTCAAAGAAAAGTTTCAAAACTATCAAAAATTTTTCGTGTATGTAAACTAATCTTTTATGTTAACTGGTTGAATTTTCTTGAAGGCACTTCCAAAAGAAGAAGAGTAACAGATGAACGGGAGCTGCGTATCCCTTTGGAATATGGGTATGCAAAATAAGATATATCTTTATACTTCCCCCCACATATTTAGGCATGTTTGATTTCTCATTCTCTACTATTAATAAGAGAAGTGAATATACTGCTTAGTATTTGTTAGAGCAGAGGAGCAAAGCTGATATATCTGAAGTTGATATACCAGAAAAAAATTAAGACTAATTTCTGGGTTTAGGTATGACAGATGGGAACATATGCATCCAGGTGGGAATATGACTGAAAAAATCACAAGAGCAAATCATTTGGCAAAGAGCAGAGACACAGTTAAGAGTGTCAGAGGTTTTTGTGAAGATAGATTTAAAGGAAGGTGAAAGCCACTGTGGGCGAAACTGAGGGACTTGAGCAGAGTTTGGCTAAAATGGTTGAATAGGAACTGAGAATTCTCATGATCCCCAAAGAGCAGAGAGCCAGGTTTACTGTATTCTCATTTAAAGCTTTTCAGGTGTAAAAAATCAGTACACATTGACACATGTTACTGAACATGTCCGAATACCCAACGTAATGCCAGTATGATCTCTTAAAAATTTAATGGAGTTTAATATTTGTAAATTGAGCCTTTGATTAATTTTTAGTTGAATTACTTAGCAAAAATATCTAAATTATTTTAATAGTAAATGTATCTGAATTGCATGACTGGCTGTTTATATTTGTTTTCTTTGTATTTTTCATGTTTTCTAAAGAGGATGTGTTCTTAAACTTTTTAAAATTTTTATTTTTAAAAGCTTTCTTAAAATTATGTACGTGATAACCCTCATTTCTATTATGTGTAGCTGGCAGAGAGAGACAAGAATAAGAAACTTTGGAGGGCGCCTTCAAGGAGAAGTAGCATATTATGCTCCATGTGGAAAGAAACTTAGGCAGTACCCTGAAGTAATAAAGGTACATACTTTTCACCAAATAACACACATTTGGTGCCTATTAAGCATGCTAATGGAAAAAAAGGTACACTCCTTTCTCAGATAAAGTTCCTTGATACAAAATATTCTCTTGTATGGGACTAATGAATGTGCTTAACCTAAATTGATCTCCTGTAAATCCATAGCCCCTTGATAGAATATGCAAAACAGTAGTGTCCTGAAGATAGCTATACATCAGAGCTGGGTTGTAATTATTAAAACCTGAAGTGGAAAAATATGTGATTTTTTCAGTATCTCAGCAGAAATGGAATAATGGATATCTCAAGGGACAATTTCAGCTTCAGTGCAAAAATAAGAGTGGGTGACTTCTATGAAGCCAGAGATGGACCGCAGGTATCCACTTTTTAAAAAGTACAGTCTTTGAACCAAAAAGTAGTAACATAACCTAAATGAAGTAAATTTCACTACACTCTGGAGCATTGCCTTTTGTTAGTTAATTCGTGTAGCTATACATATAACTTTGTGGTAAACACTCACAAGACCTCAATTTACTATATTTCAGTAACAAGGAGCTTTGACATTTTTTTCAAATTTCTTAAGTAAACTTTTTCCTGTTTGTTAGTTCTGTCATTAATTTTATAGTTTATACAGGTATAAAAGTATCTGTATGTTCATGAGAAATATAGGAAAACCTTAATTCCCTGAAAGGTAAACAGTTTTTTGAAAATTAATTTGAATAGGAAAAAACATGTTGTTATAAGTCAGTCCAAGAGAGGATAAATATGCCTTCGTTTTTGGAAGGATCTTGTCCATTTGATTATGCCATACTACATGATTCATTGTCACAAGTTTGATAATTTTTGATGGGGGTAGGGGGAATTCCATAATATTAAATGAGTGAAATTTCTGCTTTTTGCAGAAATTGAATTTTTAAATAATTATACACATTTCTGAAATTATGACCACAGCTCCCTTTGAGCTTGAGGATTAAGTACACAACCTCACCAATCAGCACAAAGAACTTACCACTGAAACCTTGTTTCCTATATGTGTCCTTTAATGGTTTGCCTTTGTTCCTTACTTAGATTCAGCTACATATGCATTTTATTCCCTTTAACTTTATTAGCGCCATTGAAAGAGGTCATAGCTATGGACTAAGGAGACCTAGATTCTTGTTAACCCATGAAATAGTTTTGTGATTTCAAACAACAAAATAATGCCCACTTTTTCTTCAGTTTCTTTATCTGCAGAATAGAGACAATCATAATTTTACTTCTGCCTCATAGGATTATGGTGAGGTTAAAAATGAGATCATACGCGTGAAAATATTTCAAAAGGTTAAAATGCTCAACCAACTGAAGTTGTTATTTTCTTTCTTGATTGAACCTTTCTCTCTTTTGGCCCATTATAATGCACAGAAAGATTTTTTCTGGCAATTAATATTTTCTGTTGTGAATAGGCAGGCTTTTCCATACTATCTTACCCTTTAATTTTATAGTTATAGAAGTAGAAAAGGCCTTCCTAATTCTGCAAGAAGTTCATTTTGAGAGCTCAAAGATTAAGGGAGTTTTCCAAGATTACACAATCTCAACCAGGCAGAGACATAATTGAACTCAAAATTTCTAACAAGTGTTATTTTGCATTCATTGTGTAACCTATTTTCCATTGTTGTCCATGACTTTTTATGTCCACATCCACTTGTTTCTTTGCTAGTATTTCTAAAATGCCAAAATATATTCATCTGAGGTTTAACTTATTTATGGAAATATATTCTAGGATTTTTCTTTTATAAACTTAAAAATGTGTCTAACTTGGACTAAATTTGTCACCAAACAGATTCTCGGAATTTTAGTGAACCACAGTGTTATTTTACACACTCCATATATACTAGATCAGTTTTTAAGTCACAAAACATATTAGAAGGCAATAATAATTTTATTTTAAAATTCTCATTTTTTAAATCTTTTGATTTTCATGTTGTCATAACCTTACTTGTTTCATTTAAATATGCCAAAGATATCTTTATGTTTTTAAGTTCAATAGAATTTTATTCTGAGAGGAAAGCTAATTGCTGTCCAATACATAAAGGACTTTTAATTTTTTATCAGTGATAATTAGACTTAGTCTATAAAGCCTTATTAGGCAGAACAGAATGTTCTTTGACATCCATTCACTTTTTATTAAATATAATCAGTGTTTTCCAAAGCATATTGTCTTGTTGAGAGATCAATTCCAATCAAGGAAATATGATGAATTACTAAATCCAGAATGTGTTAAGCTGCCAACATTTCAGGAGACTACTAAGGGAAAATATTAGCAATTTTGAGAGTACTTCTCTCGGTTAAAAAATGAGAGTAAGTTGAATTCATTTCAGGATACTTTTAGAGAACAACAATTAAAGGTGAGTAATCAAAACAACATTTAGTTAATTAATTAGAGATGCATATAGTTGAAGAACCATATACTTTTTTATTGTATGATCAATATGGATAAGCATATAGTTAATTAGAAATGTATATACTTACAATTTTCTATGAAAATGAACAAAGATTACATATTTTTGGTAGAGTAACTGTCATGTGTAATAACTTTGATTGGCTTAAATTTTGTAGAAGATATAAAATATAATTTGGGATAAAGACACCGTTACCAAGCAGTGATGATCTGTATATGTTTACAATAGGTCTGCCTCTATACAGATTGTATAAATGGTATGATGGCTGTACATATATTGAAAAACAAAACTATGCATATTGAAAGACTGAAAGGAAATGTACCAAAATTTTAATAATGGATGTAATGATTGGTGGTACAGTGGATCTTTTTTTTTCCTATGTTCTTGCTTGTTTCATAATTTCTAAAATGTGCTTATATTACATATATAGTGTGAAAAACAATTTCCTATTTAAAAAATAATTGCATCTACCCCTTGTAATCCAATAAAGCTAAGCATTCAGTTTTCCAAATCCATGGAGATTTTACATAATGATTTTAAGTGTTACCGCTACAGTTTTCCAAGTTTCATATATTTATTTTTGGTGTTTGATAACAAATGAAATGCTGTATTTGTAAATTCATTAGTAGTCTTAATCACTCTCCTAATAAAACATTTGCATTGGAAAAATATAATTTTCTCCATCATATTTTTCTTTTTTCTCTTAAAACTTACAAAAAAAAAAACAACGAATAGTAGTTCTGTAAATTCTAATTTCATTCAAGGTATTTCAAAAAATTGCAGCAATGGTATTCCAAAGCTCTATATTTTACAGATGAAATTTAGGAAATGGTAATTTGTGTTAGAAGATAATATCTGCAATAGAGAACTGTGGTTATTTTGTATGTTAATCATTTTTGACTCAAGGTATTTCTGAGCTTAAGACAGTGACTATATATATATTTATTAACAGCAAACATTTGTTGTAAGTATTGACTAATTTTGTGTGCAGTACAGTAAAATGAGAGGTATGAGAGTTCATATTTATTGAAATTTAGTAAATTCATCATTAACTAAAGGACAAAAATCTAATGATTAACTTTAAAAAAATTAAAAAGAGAAGTCCATAATTAAATAAGATAGGGTTGACACAAGAAATTGCAGTTGGGGGAGCCTTTAATCTATCCATTATCAATTTTATTTATTTCAATCTACAAATGTGGTGAGAGATTTGCAAAATCATCTACTCATTAGTATCTGCTGATCCTTAGATACCAAACACTTCCTACTGGCTTCTATAAAAATCATGATTTTAAGGATGATAGATTTCATGGAACAAAATGAACCATAGCACTCTTTATAATCACGTGATAGCCATGTGATTATAGCCACTGGCTGGCTACCTTCTTACTGAAATTCTTTTAACTATTTTAGCCAGTGAAACCCCTTTGAAAAGGCAATAAGGTAAATATATTTCTTATGGACTTCTCCATCACATTATAAAGAACTAATTGAACCTAATGTTTATCATTGTTTTCATTTTATTTTGTTTTTGAGTGTCAGAATAATAGAAAGTAAGGTTGAGCTAGGCAGATTTTGATAAATATAAAATAGGGTTATTTTTATTTTCCTAAATATGATACTTAGGTAAAAAGTTAAAAAGTATTCACATTTTTGTTAGCGATATATGAAGGTTTCAAAATGAATTGTTAATGGCAAAGATTATTTTGAAATATATGATAATCAAATTTGGAAAGGAGTTTTTGTGTGTGAATGGTAGAGAACAAAATGTCTAAGCATAAATATAACAATTAAGTTTATTTTTTTCAACCAGGAAGTTAACAAGCAAAGGTCAATGAATGTCTGCTGCATTCAGGCCAAAAAAGCAAAGAAAAGGAAAGATGCAAAGAAGGAACAATTAAAAGTGACTTAGGAAAAAAACGTTGCTTTCTCTATTTGAGATGTATTTTTTAAGATATTTTTTTAATGGCATAATGCCACGAGAAAAGAAAAACATCTATAGTTCTTACTGAAAAGAGCCTTTTTTTCTTAGTCATTTAATCAGTTGATATTTGTGGCAAATACTTAATGTTCTAGGCATTTTTTCCCAAATAAATTTTCCCTAAAGGCATTTTCCATAAAGGAAATTGTGAACACATTTCACTACAGAAATGAACTGGAAAGCCTGACTTTGAGGAAAAACTAATGTTCATGGAGAAACTGCAGAGTACAAAAGAAATAGAAGTTATGATCACTGGTTTAGAGAAGCTTGTTGTCTGGGGAAGATAAAACACTAAGCACAGTGCTTTTCAGCTAAAATCAGGGTTTTGTTAATAAGGAATAAGGAGAGACTTCACAATAAAGCAGTCAACACGCAGTCTGTGGCAAGACTGTAATGCTGGTAATTATTTCAAATAAGTAAAGAACAAAAGATTGGGAGTCAACAACCAGGGTTCTAATTCAACTCTACTGTTAACTGTCATACCTAACGCAACACAGCTGTGGGCATATATGGACCCTGAGAACACGAAAGATCAGTACCAGAAGTCCAAAACTCTGGAAATTTATGTCACAAATCTACCAGGTAGGATTTTTGATGGCTAGGCAAAGGCCTATACTAGGAAGCCAACTGTAAGAATCCAAGAGTAGAGCTAAGGAGATATCTGACAGTCCTAACTCTTTGAGGGTTACCTACTGTAACTGGAAAGCATAGTCAGCATTGTGGAAACAATTATATCAAACCACATCTTCCTCAACTGTTTTTAATACGTGACAACCATCTCCCAGCATAGATAACTGTTCTTACTCTTTCACATGTTTATAAAGTGCTCTTCAGTATATGATATTAATATAGTTTATTATTAAGATTAAGAATCCCTAATGCTGTAAAGTTTATGGTATATAAAGCTCTCACTACCTACCTCTGGCACCATAAAGTAGCTAAAAATAGACATAATACTAAACTGTGAATTAGGTGTAAGGAAATCCGACAAAATTCTGATTTTTCTCATGAAAATAACTTTAATGTTTTTCTTAAAATATGAAATGTCAAGTTCTGTGAAAAATATTTGATGTCCTTGCTTTGCTTGTGCCCTAAGATTTTTCATAGACTCCTAGCAGGGTAATTCAGCATCCTATGTTACTTTGAAAAATGGAATCCTACTTTTCTAGGCCTTAATTTCCTTATCTGTAATGTGAAGTATATATATTATAGGAGGTCTTTAAGATCAGTTCCCTTTTAGGTGTGACATTATAAAGTTTTTTAATAAACTAAGTATCAGGAAATAAAGGATTCTGAAATTACACTTAAAAGAGAAAAGTAGTAGAAAAAAATTATCTTTGTTTACTTGAACCGTGGTTAAATTTACTGAAAATTATTTAGCCAGAAATCAGTTTGGTAAATGATCATTCACTGAATGACCAACAGACCTAAAACTGTCAGACCAACGCCTTAATCCAGATTTAAAACATTCATCACAGCTATTTTTCTATCAGAGTCAAAGACTGGGATAGATACAGGTCCTGATCCAGAAAAATATGAGTAAAGATCATCCATTTGCTTATATAACATTGAGCATTCTAGAAGTAGTAGGCATCTCAAATATTAATGAGGAAATTGACACTTAGTGGCCCAGGACTGCAAATCCCTGGTAAAATTGCTGCAGCAAAGTCTTGGTGATACTAAATCTTTAAAAAACCACAGTAACTTGGTAAATAGATCATTCAGTGAATTGGTTTTTGGTGGACTGGTTTACTTTACTTATATACTGCTTTCCCCCCAAAATAAATAAACCTTCAAGTATACAAAATCAAGCAAAATGGGAGCAACAAAAGAAAAATAAAGATAAGCTAGAGTATAAAATTGAAGCAGGAATGAGACTTGATAACACATCCCATTAAGACCTAAACATGTTTCTGGTAAGCCACAAATTGACTTTAGTTATCAGTGAAATGTAAGCGTTAGGACTGTCAAATATCTCCTTAACTAGACAATTCAGTGTCCATAACATAAGGTGAAAACAAAGCAGTTGCTCCTGAGATGTTCAGAGTATCATTTATGAAGAATAATAGAAATGTTGAAATAGAAAATCCTATTTAAGTTAAATTTCTTAGCATCATCTTTGAATTTCTGAATACAGAAAACATTTAAAAACTAATTCATTTCAAATGTTTTCTTTAAAGCTCTATTTTGTCTTTAAAGTATAAAATACCTGAAAGCAATAAATTTATTTGCCAGTTTTCTCAAGTATTTCTCCAGACCTTTCTGGTCTCCATTCAGACTTCTCTCCTTCACATCCAGGAAGTTCTCTCTCCAAAAAAAGACTAAAGTATTCACTTTCCTTTCCACTCTGATTCTCAGGTCCTAATCTAGACCATCATTATTTTTTAAGTGGGCAATTGAGGCAACTTTCTGTCCCAACCTCTAAACTTTTTCAAATTCATTACTGCTGAGGGTGTGGTCCTTGAATCACCTGCATTAGAATAGCCGGAGCCTCAGGTCCTAGTTAAAAATATTGGTCATTTGGGGGAGAGAATTCTCTAGTTTACCTTTAGAAAATGTTATGCCGATACAGAGTAGGTGCTTCAACAAATGTTTATGTAGTTGGAAACTATTTTTATTATACATTATAGTCTTACAGTGTAGTCTTTTATAATGCATTACAGTGTATAGTATATAATGTAGTTATCTCATTCACTTAACCTTAATTATTTTGTTCAGTCTTCGGAAATAAAACATAAACCCTTTTTTCCTTCTCTTTGTAGTATTTACAGAAGTATGTTATTGCTAAGGCTTTAAATTAGTAACTCTTGAAAGTGGAATTATAATGGTATGAGACTTAATCTGCCATCATCTCCATCATGTTGAATATCTATTTTCTTTTTATCCATATCTTTTAAATCTTAGTCAAGAAAGATTATTTTCAGGAACCATTTAGTATCTTAGTTTTAGAAATTATTAACTTAATAAATTAACTTTTGATGAATAATTTCAAAAAATTTATAGCATATGAATTAAGTGATGTAAATTGTATTTGCTTTTCCTAAGGAAAAGTTTATTAAGAAAAATGCTTCTGGGCTTCCCTGGTGGCGCAGTGGTTGAGAGTCCACCTGCCGATGCAGGGGACACGGTTTCGTGCCCCGGTCCGGGAAGATCCCACATGCCGCGGAGCGGCTGGGCCCGTGAGCCATGGCCGCTGAGCCTGCGCGTCCGGAGCCTGTGCTCTGCAAAGGGAGAGGCCACAACAGTGAGAGGCCCGCGCACCGCAAAAAAAAAAGAAAAAAAAATGCTTCTTTTTTTTCGTTACCCACGGTTACTTTGGCTACTCAGTGAATTAAAGCTGTAATATAAGCTTCAGATTCCTAACAATCCATTTCTCATTTTCTAAAATCCAGGAGTCAAAAGACATTATATGTAGTCCAATATATGCAACTCCCTTAGAAAGCATTTACTTTATAAATGCCAAGGGCAAAAATGTAAATGATAATGTCACTATAATGTTACCAGTTTGGGGCACCAACATATTCTACTCCTTTTTTGACACAGGCAGGTATATTTTCCTAGCTGAATAAAACATAACAGTGTAAAATTATAACTGAATTAAAAAATAAATTGATCAAACCCTTTAAATCTTGGCTAAAAGTTGATTTTGTTATTAATAAGGTACTTTAAAAACTGAATGCAGATTCCTTTACAGACTCCTTTATTAGTCTTTCTCTTCTACTTCAAGTGTCACGAATGTCACTTTTATATTTTTCCATTTATGTGATGCATGCTGCCTTGGTGCCTAAGAGCATAATAGAAAAATGAGAACCTGAACTAATCAAAAGCTTCCCATACTGGTGAACATAAAAATGTTTTGATGGCTTCCTTCTCAGTGGTTTATGGCGTGAAAATGCAGTTGGTACAACTACTGTTTCTGTTGACTTCATTGAAATCTTAGCAAAATAAATTCTTACTTTCCTCAGAATTAATTTGTAAAATTATTTTTAACCTGGCTATTACTGAAAAGAATTAGTATAGATATTATTTTAAACATATAGATATGGATTATATGCATTAATTTTTTTCTGCCACAATCCTGCCTTGCCATAATCTTGGCTGTGCTTTCATGGCTGAATATTGTGATCAGTCATTTATCAAGTATAAGAACATCTTTGTAACATCAATTAAGTACATGTAGTGGTTAAGAGCACAGGCTTTAGAGTGAGACAGTTGGGTTCAAATCATAGTTCAGTTCCTTATTGCCTCCGTACCTTAGGAAATTATTCAACTGGGCCTGAATTCTCTCAGTTGTAAAGTAGGTACAGTAAAGTCCACCATATTAGATAGTACTGTTGTGAAGATTAAAGTACATAATGTAATCAAAATGCCTGGAACTAAGCAGAGTGCTTGGAATGTGGGATGTAACCATCATCCATAGTGGTAGCAGGAATGGTATTTGTATTTTTAGTACCCATTGAATGAGATATTCATAGTCTCCTTGCCCCAAGTTAGGTATCATGGCATAAAGTATAACTCAAGAACTTTTGATTATTTTTGGTTGCAGAATTGCCCATAGTGGTTCAAGCTAAATTCCTAGTTTGAGATTCTTTTAAGAAAAAAAGCATGTTTAAAACATTTTCTTAAATGTCACACTAAAGGAATTATCTCTTTAAAAAAAGAAATAAGAAAACAATTATTTTAGAAGGATTATTTTAAAAGGATGCCTTTCCTGTGTTTGAACATGTTGATTTGGACTATAAGTAAGGTAATATAATAATGTATTTTTTAAGAGAAAAGCAGCTCATCACAAACAATAATATATTTGTTTTGGATGACGTATGAAGGATAATGAAAACCAGACGCTGATGGTATCTATACACTGAACAGGATTATTCCTATAATACACTAGCATTATGCTGGTGAATGTGTTTCCATAAGGAGACTTATAATGGGAAATCTCAGATGTACACCATATATTCATCATTGGCAGTAGAAATTATCATGTGGCCAATATTATTTTACATATACGCCCATCCACTTCGCCTCTTCCATAATTTGTTGAAGCAAATAATATACATGTTATTTCCTCTATAAATGTTTCCATTCATATCTCTAAAAGATAAGGACTCTTGTTGTCTACAAGACTACCATGGTACCATTATCACACTTTAATAATTCCTTGATATCATCAAATAATAGTCATTGTTCAAATTTTCAATTTCCCTTAACTGTCAAAAGTTTCTGAACAGTTTGTCTATTTGAATCAATATCTAGGTAAGCTCCACACTTTGGGATTGTTTGGTACATCTTTTAAGGCTCCTTTAGTCGTCCCACAGGTTTTTTTACCTCTTGAAATTTATTTGTTGAAGAAACTGTTGAAGAAATTTGTAGTATTTCCTCGACTGGATTTTGCTGTGTAGTTAACCATACACTTCTCACCCAATTTTTCCTGTGAAGTTATAATAATTAAGTCTAATCTAGATTTGATTTCCTTTTGTAGGGGACAAGACTAATTTATAGGTGATCGAGTGAACCTCCATCAGGAGGCTAATGTCTGTCTGGTTGTCTCTCTTTTTGGTGATTGGCAACCATTCAAGTTCAGTGCTTAGTCTCATTAATTCATCAGGTATTGCAAGATGCTGATATTCTAACTCTTACATTCCTTCTTGATTTATTAGCTCTAGTATTTCTATAAAGAGAACTTTCATCTATTATTTGGATAGTTTAATGTTTGGTTTAACTGTTAACCCATGAGAACAAGCCACAGAGGTGTCATCACACAACTAATTTTCAAATACCTGCCAACTTTATGGTCATTGTAGTTCAGAAATGGTTATTTAAAAATATATATCTATTTATATGTTTATAGATACAGATATAAATCTCTTTGTGTGTTTAAAGTTGAATTCATTAAGAATATCAAAAAGATGCCAAGTCCATGAATAATTATAAATATAAACTTAATTAAAAAAATAAAATTCCTAAAGTTTGTACCAGATTTATAAATTTCAAAATATCTGTGAATTTGCCTAGAATTTTCTGACATATTGATCACTTGTGTTTATTTCGTTTGTAATCTTTATTTCTATAAAATGTTAATTAAAAGGGAATGCAGTGGTGTCTTTTGAAAGAAGAGGATGTCATTCCCCGTATCAGGGCAATGGAATGTCGTAGAGGAAGACCACCAAATCCAGATAGACAGCGAGCAAGAGAGGAATCCAGGATGAGACGTCGGAAGGGTAGACCTCCAAATGTTGGCAGTGCTGAATTTCTAGATAACGCGGATGCCAAGTTACTAAGAAAACTGCAAGCTCAAGGTAAGAAACAGAACGTATCTGACACTGTAATAGTCATATTAAAAAGTGTAAATATTTCTTATATTTTTGACTGATGAAAGATTAACACTGCTCTCAATTTCTAAAAAGTAGATATTTGTGTTAGAATAAAAATGAGAAAATAAGGAGTCCCACTGGTAACTGGAGTTCTTTGATTAGGTAAGCTCCTTTCAAGAGCCATATTCATAAACACAACAGACCCTGTGTGTTGAGAACTACAAAGGTGGGTGATAAGCTTTTAAGGCTTGCACTGAAAGGGCATCTACCAGCACTCGGCACATGCCTTAAGGTTGTGCCAACCTTCTGGAAATTCTCATTTTAACAGCTCCCGATTCCTTGAGGTGGTACAAGGGGATAACTCCAAAATATGTGGATCTGTGGAGTAAATTTTCAGTCAGAGAACTCCAATTACTGGTAAGTAACCCCAGTCTTTGGGTTCTTCTGTAGTATGCACATATTACAGATATTTTCGAAATGCCCAAGTAATAGATTTAATTCACAAATATTTATTTTAAGACCATCAGAAAGTATCACTGTCAAGCACAAAGTGCTCATAATAACCTCAAATGTATTTATGACTCAAAAGTGTACATAAATTGTTAACATTAAGTTCCCAGGCTATGTCTGACACAGAAAGAGCTGGCAAAAATAAAACAGTCCTGCCCTGAGCTTGAGTTACTAGTTACAACTGGGAAGACTCTTCTTGTGAAGGGCTTCTTGTGAAGGCTATCTGAATATATATCAGTATATGTGTTGGTGTCTTATATTCACAAGCATATATATAAACATATATATCAATGTAAAATAAAAGTTCAACAATAAGAACTAACTTAGAAGACTAACAGTATTTTACTTCTCATAGGTTTTCTCTGCGGGAAAAGCCTGACTTATTTGTTTATTGTAAACAACATCATAATGTTGACTTCTTTGTAGCGCCTTTGTTTTTGTTATGAAACAAATATCTATGACAAAAGCTCATAGAACAGAAAACTTTCTGTAAAAGATATTCATGAGTGGAATAATTATTAACAGTTTTTTGTTAGGCTATCAGACACTCCTATACATAAACTGTACATAAACTCCTATACACACATGCCTTCAAACACTCATATATATACACATATGCATATATAATATGTTGTATTATATATATATCCTTTTTGATTTCTAAAATAAATGGCTTATAGTGTACATACTATTCCGCTTGCCTTTTTTTCCACTTAATTTATCTTGAACATCTTTCTGTATCAGCACTTAAAAATCAACCTTATGCTTTTAATGGCTGAATAGTGAGTGATACTGTGTATGATTCTCCCATGCTTCATTAAATCAGTCTCCTTTTGGTGACTGTTCTAGCTATTCCTGATATTCACTATCACAAACAGTGCTGCAGTAGTACATATTACACATATCTTCACATCCTTCTACAGGTGTGGCTATCCATAGTATAAAATCCTAGAGATAAAATCTCTGAATCAAAGGGTGTGTGCATTTTCAATGTTGGTAAATAGCAGGCAAATATTATCTCCAAAAAGATTGCACCAGTTCATACTTCCACCAGTGGCATGTAAGTTAACTGCCTGGTATGTAACTTAATGTTGTATAAGTTTTTCTCTGTCTTAGAATGTTTTTAAAATATTTTTTAAAGTTATTCGGTTTGGTTTCTATTAAGACGTTTATCTCCCTTGAATAGTTATTAGTGAAGGTTAAAAATAAGTTAATATATTAACAGATACAGCCATACATGATTAGTTTTTTAAATTAGTATTGTCAATAAACCACTGCCTCTTCTAAAGAATGTATAATAGTGGGGAATGTGCATTGTTTGCATATAATAAGAAAGCTTGAAATTAACTGATGTCCAAAGTCTGGGCTCTTCATGCATGTTTTGCATATCTTATACAAATAGCATTAATACTTAGTATCCAAAATGGCAACTTTATATTTGTAAAAGTAACTAAATTTTTACAAAATAGAAGTTGATTATTCTACTTTTACTCAATGTTTTTTCTCCCTCTAGATTTCAAATTGGTTTGTATTCCGTTACATACTTTTCCCTTGTTGTATTATGTTGCATTTTGAAAATTATTTTACATTTGACCTTACTGTGTATATATGTTCTTTCTCGCATGTATATAAATGTTAAATATTTAACATTAGATAAATAATAATTATTAATATATACAAACAAATGTGGTATAATATGCATTTTTTTTCCTTGGGAAGAAAAGAAAATAGCAATGAATCACTATCACCCCTTTTATTTCTAAAAGGCTTCTACATTAACAGTTTGAGGGGCTTATCCAAGGGGATTCTATAAGTTTCTGTTATATATTATCATTGTACAAGGACTCAACTAGGCTGAACAACTGGACTTAATTTGAAGAAAGATTCAGAACAGTAAAATAAATGCAAACTTTGAATGTACTTTCAAGCATTGTGAAATGAGAGGTCTCTAATTTCTCAGGGAATACAAATAAGAATCTGACAAAGTTCGAATATGAAAAAATCTTTTAACCTATCTAAATAAACCTGCTTCTTAATTGGCCAATACGATTCATATCTCAGATTTTCTGAGATACCGAGTAACACTTGTCCATTTCATACATTGTAGAATCTGAGATGCCCTAGTCTATGCAATGCCCCAGTATTTTAAGATGTTCCACTAAGGAAGAAAAGTGCTGCCAATTTTTACACACACTGATTTTAGACATGTGTAAAAATGCATCTTAGAATCAAAGAAGTGTGGTATATGTAAAATATCCCTAATTCTAAGTGAAAATAAACTTTATTTCAAAATAAATTTTTACCTTTGAAATTTAAAGAGACAAATTCTTCAACCATGAAAGATAGTTTTCAAATTAATATTTCAAATGCTCATTACAATAATACTATATTCAGCAACCATAAACCAAATAAATGAGAAGATATTGGGAGCAGTTTATTCCTCAGAGCCTGAGTGAATTTTCTTGGTCTCTAACTCATTCTCCTTCCTCCATATTGTCTCTAATTTCTTTTAACATTTTTTTTTCATGTTTTCTCCAACTGTTCGTAACATGAAAGTTAAGCTATATAAATTTTAAGTGATTAATCCAAATTGTATCTTCCTTGCTAAAGTAAAAAGATATGAGTTGAGCTTTTTAATGTTTTTCTTTTCCAGGAGTTTAAACATGAAAATTACTGTGAACCTGTGTTTGAAATTGACTGATACATTCATGTACAAAAATACGCCAATATATGTGATAAAAATTTCTTTATTATAAGCCAAACTTCTATTAGAAAGCATCAGTTTAGCTTGGAACAAAACATCATACTTATGCCACCTTTTGTGTGTGTGTGTGTGGTACGCGGGCCTCTCATTGCTGCGGCCTCTCCCGTTGCGGAGCACAGGCTCCGGACGCACAGGCTCAGCGGCCATGGCTCACGGGCCCAGCCGCTCCGCGGCATGTGGGATCTTCCCGGACCGGGGCACGAACCCATGTCCCCTGCATCGGCAGGTGGACTCCCAACCACTGCGCCACCAGGGAAGCCCTAGGAATTTTTTTTTTAACCACTTAGCAACCCTTTACATTTTAAGGCAGATTTAGGTCTTTATATCAGAGTTCAGTGAAAGCCTTCAATTCTTATATGTTAAAAAATAATGTTTACCTGGATCTATCATAGATGAGAACAGTGTCCTGCAGGTGTATTATTATCAGAGCTTGCTAACTCTGCAGGCCAGTTGATACATTTTTATTTCCCAGAGCATTTTGTGAACAGGAGAATCCCTTTTATGCGGCTCAGAAATTTTTGATGATGCTTAAAACTTCTTAATACTGAAAATTATTGGAAGATTGGAGGTGTACTTTAGTATCAGCTTCTATTTCGTCTTTTATTAGCACTTCAAGTTTCCTAGATAAATTCAAACCTTCTTATATCCCCTCCCCTTTTTTAAAGTCTTCATGATAGGAAATCAACCGTAGTAACCAACTGCTCCTCAGCTGTTACAAGGACATAGGGTTAAGTTTCTTTCTAAAATCTCAAGGCATTTAAATTTCTCTAAGGGTTTTAGAAGTAGTAACATATAGACTGTGAAGTCAGAAAGTCCTGGGTGTGTATCTTGGCTCTGCTCTTTAACTTCTGTGAGCCTTAGTTTATTTCATTTGTAAGCTGGGCATAATGTTGCCTATCTCATAAGGTTGTTATGAAAATTAAACAAGATCATGTAAATTTAATACAACAGTTCAATAAATGGTGGAAGTTATGAGTAGAGCTCAAGTGATTCAGGTAATCATGTGATTACCTGAATCACATGATTACCTAATCAATCACTTGATTAGGTAATCAAGTGATTCCCTAATCATATTCATTATCAGTGAATATAAGTTTCTTAAAATTCTTCACCTGCTATAAAGTTGAAAACAATGTCTAATTTAAAGTGGTATTTTCTAAAATGATTTTATGAATGATATTATGATACACCACTTTTATAGTTAGAAGTATTTTGATCAAGTTTGCCAGCAGAAGAAGGTGTGACGTTACATGCTTTTCTGTATCAGCTACCTATTGCCACATTAAGGCCAACCACAAAACCTCAGTGGTGTACAACTCTTAAGCATTAACTATTTGTGCAGTTGGAATGAGCTGGTGGCATGTTAGGCAGTTAGGCATCTCTGCTGATCTTGGCTGGGCTTTTTCACATTAGTGGAGTCAACTGGCTCCATGTGTCCCAACCTCCAGCAGCCTAGCGTGAACAAGTCCTCATAGTAAAGGGCAAGGCACAAGAATAAAAAGAGTAGAAAGAGTACAGGTATACTTTCAGACTTCTACTTGCATCACACTGTTTACATCCTATTGGCCAAAGAAGATCACATGGCTGAACTCAAAATCAAGGAACAAGAAAATATATTCCACGCATGTCTTGATGAGAGGGGACTGCAAAGTCACATTACAAATGGCATGGATAGTCAAGGAATGAAGACTTCGGACCATTAATTATGTCAGTCTATCCCAGTTTTATACATTTGTCCTTAAAAAGTATGAGAACTAGGTTGTCCTTAAAACTCATTGACATTTTGTACTCTTTATTTAGGAGATTTAGTCGCTTTCCTTCATAAATGAAAATATCAATGGATTCAAAAATTTTACCATTTATATAGCGGATTGAAATGCTAAGTTTGGGGGCTTTGTTCTATTTTGGGTTCTCTTTCTTTTTTTTTTTTTTTTTTGCGGTACGCAGGCCTCTCACTGCTGTGGCCCCTCCCGTTGCGGAGCACAGGCTCCGGATGCGCAGGCCTAGAGGCCACGGCCCACAAGCCCAGCCGCTCCGCGGCATGTGGGATCCTCCCGGACCGGGGCACGAACCTGCGTCCCCTGCATCGGCAGGCGGACCCCCAACCACTGTGCCACCAGGGAAGCCCCCTCTTTCTTTTTTTTATATATTTTGTTATTTTTAAGACTGAAGCTGAATCACTTTTTTTTACATATTAGCAGGTACTTTCATACTAAGTGAGGATTACATGAAATGTGAAAAAAAATGTACTTATATTAGCCTTTGTGATGAGGATTAAGAGAGGCATCATTTTTCTTATGTATATGGGATCATATTCGATGAAATAGTTCGGCAATTTCCAGGGGAAATGAACATGACATTTTCTGAGGTTCTCCTACTTGGTATCTAATGTTTGGCAATTTTCTTAAAAATTATGTCCTTCATGATGATTCCAGTTTCACAGGTATTGTTTTTAGGTTAGCAGTTATATAAAGTTGTTAATTACATTCCTTGAAATTTTGTATTTTTCAGAAATAGCCAGACAAGCAGCACAAATAAAGCTTTTGAGAAAACTGCAAAAGCAGGAACAGGCTCGGGTTGCCAAAGAAGCTAAAAAACAACGAGGTAGGTGTTTTAAATGGTAGCATAAACTTGAAGAGTGAGTATTGGGTAATTCATAAGAGGCATCTCTTCTTTGTTCCTTTTCTGATGATATCTGTGCCTTGATTTTTCATCATAGCAATAATGGCTGCTGAGGAGAAACGAAAGCAAAAAGAACAGATAAAGATTATGAAACAACAGGTATGTGTATTCATTGGAACTGATTTTTAAAACACAGGCATTGTTTTGGGGATCTATCTGTATCTTTCTATATGTACATTGCTTTCATTTTGATTTCTGAAATAACTGTATTTCACATTAATGTTACGTATCTTATTTAGAAAGTTGTCCTCTTTCATTAGTTAAAATTCACCTCATTTTAAAACGAAGTCTTCTACTTCCAAGGTTTTCTAAGAATTGATTACCAAACAGTAAATTGTATAAGTACTTTTAATATACTGATAGACTTTGAATATAAGTTGACATCATGAATAACTTTCAAACTTTTTAAATTAATGTATCAGTCAATGAAGGATATTCCTTAAATATTCAAATTTTAATAAGAAAAGCTGTTGTCCTAAAACATGTAAAATACTAGTAAAAAATTAAATTCAAGTTATATAGAATAAGGTTTGCCTCCATTGCTTGTGATTGCTTTCAGAGTTACTAAAAAATTACTGCCGTCGTCTCTCAGTATCCACAAGGGATCGGTTCCAGGACCCCCATGGATACCAAAATCCACAGACGCAAGTCCCTTATGTAAAATGGTGTAGTATTTGCATATAACCTGTGCACATCCTCCTGTATACTTTAAATCATCTCTTGATTATTTGTAATACCTAATACAATGTGAAGGCTATGTAAATAGTTGCCAGCATGGGGCAAATTCAAGTTTTGCTTTTAGGAACTTCCTGAAAAATTTTTTTTCTAATTTATCTTTGATCCATGGTTGGTAGAGTCCATGGATGCAGAACCTGCAGATAAGGAGAGCCAACTACAGTGCAAAAAATGAAAAAAGCATCATTTCAGCAGCATTCTGTTGTATATCTACAATACCTCTCCTGTGTGTAGTTTCCAAAATTAAGTATAGGTAAATAAAGTAATTTTAAAATTCTTACAGGTAAAGTATTACATGACAAGATATTCAACTTTATTGAAGATGGGAATGTGTAAACTACTCTCCCATCTTCATATATTTACTGTAATCATTAAAGCAGAAAGGAAATGGGGATAACTAATATGCTTTAAAAAATTTTAAATGGCAAGTAGTTATTTCTGAGTATGAAATGAAGTCAATTGTGTTATTATATAAATAGCTGCTAAATAAATGGCTTGGGTTGGATTTGATGTGGCTGTCTCGAGGTTCTTTCCAGTATTGACTAAAGCAGTATGATTAGAAAGAGTTGATGTGGAATTGGGATTCAGAATTTAGTTTACTCTCAGGCAGACTGTAAGAGTTGAATATGGGCTCTGCTACTTAAGAATTTTGTAACCTTAGATGAATCCCTTAACCTCTAAGTCTCTATTTCCTCCACTGTGAAAGAAAATAACTGCATTATCTGAAGATTAAATGAGGTGATAAATGTAAAGTACATGCAACAGTGCCTGGCACAAAGCAATGCTCACTTTTTAAAACATGATATAAAACACCAAACTGCATGGTAAACTCTTTTACTGTAATTTAAAGTAGTCAGCTGTAAACTTGAATTCCTTTAGTTTGTTAATTCCAATTAGTTTGTTAATTGTCACTGCTAAAGACACTGTAAGGTTGACTTATAAATATCTAGTCTAATGAATGCCTTTATTAAAATATAAATATTTACTGTATATCACATATATGTAAAAATAAGTTTATGTTTCATTTTAAAGTGAAATACTGTTGTTTCTAAATATTATACTTTTTTAATAGCTTATCCTATTTCCTACTGGCTAGAGATCCATCAAATCTTATCAGCACTTTAAATTCAGCTTTGTGATCCTAAAGTCATGAAGTGGCTACAACCTAAATATACACGGTTTTTGCTGCTCATCAAAAAAGCAGCTGCATAGCACAGGGAGATCAGCTCGGTGCTTTGTGACCACCTAGAGGGGTGGGATAGGGAGAATGGGAGGGAGACGCAAGAGGGAGGAGATATGGGGATATATGTATATGTATAGCTGATACACTTTGTTATAAAGCAGAAACTAACACACCATTGTAAAGCAGTTATACTCCAATAAAGATGTTAAAAAAAAAAAGCATTGGAGTCTCAACGTTTCAGCAACGTTAATACAAATGAGCTGATCATAGAGTTTTATCAAAATATTTATCTGAGGCTAGTTTCAGAGTACAATCTGACTTATTCCTTATTGCCAACAAAGTGAATCAAAGTATAGCTTAGGTCTACTCACATAGTCAGTTACATAATGCCTATTTTAAAGTCAGCATTAGATCTAGAATAAAATAGTAGCATGTGCTTCTGGATTATTTTTTCCACCTAGTAGGCCAGTATCACCAGATAGTCCTCAAGACAATATTCTGGAATCTTACAGAAGCATTATTATGAAGCAGAAGGAACAAAGGCATTGGAATGTGACCAAGGCTCTGTATTTACTATTTGATTTAAGGCAAACTATTTACTCTCTAGGAGCTTTAGCTTTCTGTTAGGTAAAAAGAAGATAATTTCAACTCTTTTCATGATCAATAAGATATTTTATGTAAAGTGCCCAGTTGAGGGGTTGGATACCCAATATTATAAAGTGAATCTGTATTATAATAACTTATAAGTAATGTTTATCTCTGCTAATGCTAATGACACCACTACCATATATATGTGTGTGTGTATATATATGTATATGTATGTATATATTGAGATCAATAACATCAGTGTGCATAAAAAGAAATGTTTAAAAACGTTAAAGTATAGCTTGCAAAGGTACAGCTAGCATCTGGAAATGGAACAGGTATTATGTATTATAATAACTTATAAGTAATGTTTATCTCTGCTAATGCTAATGACACCACTACCATATATATGTGTGTGTGTATATATATGTATATGTATGTATATATTGAGATCAATAACATCAGTGTGCATAAAAAGAAATGTTTAAAAACGTTAAAGTATAGCTTGCAAAGGTACAGCTAGCATCTGGAAATTGGAACAGGTATTATAACATTCAGCAGTGTAAAATGTGTTCGCTCTGGAAATCCTACGACAAATGCAATTTGCTGGTAGGAATATTGGGGTGTTTGGGGGCAAACTATGTATTATTATTAAGTACCAGTTTGGGTCTTTCAAAGGGGTTTCTGAACATGAAATTGTTAACATTTTGCTGATAGCATATGAGATAATGTTTTTAAATCAAAATGTAAGGTTTTATCAAACTTTAGATAATCACTGAATTCTCAAACAATAACTAGTACATTAAATTTAGACAATGTGAACACCAGTTATGTCATTGGAATCATTCTCTAGAATGTTCAATTGTAATTAAGCCTTTTTAAAATAATATTACAGATTATTTCTGAATCTGCCTTATTGTAGTAGTTAAAAGCAATGTAATATTATCATGTTATTCATCATGTGAAGTAAGAAATTATAGTATGGAAATTGTTAATGATAATCTATTACAGTTGTGTGGCACCACACTTTTTTTATTATAAATTTATTTATTTATTTATTTATTTTGGCTGCGGTGGGTCTTCATTGCTGCGCGTGGGCTTTCTCTAGGTGCGGCCAGCGGGGGCTACTCTCCGTTGCGGTGCGCGGGCTTCTCATTGCGGAGCACGGGCTCTAGGCACGCAGGCTTCAGTAGTTGTGGCTCGCGGACTCTAGAGCACAGGCTCAGTAGTTGTGGCTCACGGGCTTAGTTGCTCCGCGGCATGTGGGGTCTTCCCAGACCAGGGCTCGAACCCGGGTCCCCTGCACTGGCAGGCGGATTCTTAACCACTGCGCCACGAGGGAAGCCCCTGCCACACACTTTTTTAAGCATTTTTAATTTATTCATGACATAGTGAGAGAGGGCAAACACCTCTCCCTATTTTATACAAGAGTAGTTATTCTTTGCTCAAGATCATCCAAGGAATGACAGTAACTCAGGACTAGCCTTAGGTTTTCTCACTCCTGATACAGTATTTTTCTACTTTTCTGTTCTGTATTTATTTAAAACTAAGTATAATTGTAACTGCAGATACTTATAAAAATCCACAGGCTAGGCTTCCCTGGTGGCGCAGTGGTTGCGCGTCCGCCTGCCGATGCAGGGGAACCGGGTTCGCGCCCCGGTCTGGGAAGATCCCACATGCCGCGGAGCGGCTGGGCCCGTGAGCCATGGCCGCTGAGCCTGCGCGTCCGGAGCCTGTGCTCCGGGAGAGGCCACAACAGAGGAAGGCCCGCATACCACAAAAAAAAAAAAAAAATCCACAGGCTAAATGAGTTTAGTTTATCTAGTTTCTGTATACATATTTAGCATTTGTATTTTACAAATTGTTTTGAGAAATTTTATAAAGTCATATTAATTTGACATGAACATATGATGTTAAACTAAACAATTAAGTTTTACATCCACCATGGGCAACCTTTGGTAACTCTGTATTTATATCTTAACTTATTTGATTCGACTTAAATACTTTTCACCTAGATATGTAGCTTATTTTATTATCTTAAATTATTATAATTTTTTCTACAGGAAAAAATTAAGAGAATACAACAAATCAGAATGGAAAAAGAGCTTCGAGCCCAGCAAATTCTAGAGGTAGAGTTCTTAAATGTGATATGATTGAAGTAATATAGTCATATATTTTAAAGTCTCCAAAAATAAAAATCTTACCTACATATTCTGTCACTCATACAAATTAATATGTCCATCAGAAATTCTCTTTAAGCATAATGCATAGAGTAAGACCTTATCTGAACCTTATTTAGCAGACTTATCTAATCCTAACAACCCAGGAAATAAGACAAAAGAGAAGAAAATGGGAAAACTTCTGAACAGCCAGTATAGGTGTTATAAGGTTCATGTGCTGAAACTCATGTTCTTTACTTTTAGAAAACTCATTAGGACTTATAGTCAGATATTTACTTTTAATTTAGAAATAAAACATTACAAGAGTGAAAGTAAATTTTAAACGTAGAAACAGTTTAATCAGCTTGTTTTTCTGGCTTCTAATATACCCTGCTTCCCCACAAGCTGATGGAATAGGACTAGAGGACATATATTGGAATCAGTAAAATAATAGCCACAAGATAGCAAGGGAAGATACAGAAAAACTCCAACCAGCATGTATAGGAATTCAAAAGCCTAGCCAGAGTCTGTAATCTTTTAGTTGAATAGCAAGCAATTTTCAACACCTTAACAGCTGAAAGGCATTACTCTGTGGAACTGTACAGTATAATAACTGATGTTCAGAATAATTTTCCCAAGTCATCAAGAAAAAGCCAAATTATATTTAGTGTAGTGTGTCTAAGCAGTATATATCTCAAAATTATTTCCATCCAAAATAGTGAAAATAAACTTTTAATGTTCAAAATTGCTATAACCTCCCAGCTATTCAGGAAACTCTTGGTATAAACGATTTATTCCCTGAGGGTGTCAAATAGCTGAAGTGTTCTATGTTACATGATTATTCCTTCTAGAAATATACACGTTTCCTTATCCATTTCAAATTAATTTAAAAAATCCAAATCAAAAGTACTCCTGTCTTCAAGTAAATTGACAATAGCTACTGGATAGTTATCAAACTACTAGATAATTAATGACTTTAACATTATGACGCTCAGATTTGGTATCATGACCTTGATATTCAAAATGTACTTCATGAAAGATTATAAGTTTCTATTCTATCTTTTTAAAAAACCTTGAATTTAATCACAATATACAACTAGAGAAAATCAGATTTAATGTGTTTCATTTATATCAGCTGAGTAGTGGATTACTTTATCTCAAATTTCAAGTATTAAAAAAATCCAAATAAAGTGGACATGTTCATTTTTAAATGTGTTACTGCTTTATTATTTAAGTAACTTTTATTATCAGTTAAAATCTATCCCATCTTCTAAATTTTTTATGGTGATCATGTTTTACTTTTAAAAATTAGGAAAAAAAGGAAAAATTACATAAAATAATTTTTTCTGTGATTAAGTTTTAATGTAAAATAATAAACACTCGATTATTTCAGACTTTTAATAGAGTTTGAAGAAGTCAAGAAAAGCTGACATACTCTTATGAATTTAAGAATTTTTTATATCTTAATGCTAATCTATACATTACAAATGAAATTAGTATGTTAAATACAATATTAACTGTGGGAAAATCTGTAATTGTTTACATATATGTTCCATGTTGTTTTGTACCTGTGAGGCATGTAGCTCCATTTTCAAGTCATAGATTACTTTCAAGTTGCAGTGGTGCTGTTGCATGACTTTGAGACCTGTTTTGCATGCACAGGCAAAAAAGAAAAAGAAGGAAGAAGCAGCAAATGCCAAATTATTGGAGGCCGAGAAACGAATAAAGGTTAGTTTAGATGAGAATCAGTTTTCATTTTTCAAAAATAAAAACTGTATGATATTATACCAGTATCAATTATATTAAAAAAATAGCCCTCCTCAAAATGACTATCTAAAAAAATGTTTAGCACAGATAAAACATGTGTATAGTGTGTGTTTTTATTGTATGTATATTGTTTGTATTTTTTTATATTTCATTATACAGGTTCTATGTGATACTTTGAGCTCTTTAAATAGCAGACCAAATCAGAAATGCAAACTATTGCATAATACCTGTATATAGTTTTGATGGATAAGATCTCCCCAGAGCTTTTTTGTATCATTTATGTCTAAGTTTCAAATTGTGTTCCAAACCCGATTCTCTCCTTAGATTATAACGTTCTCTTTGTTAATGTCTAATAACTGTTTTAACTATTAAAAAGTGAAGAGCCTACAGAAACAAAAACCTAACTTTATCAGCTATAATTTACCAATAATAAAATTGGCCATTGTTATATATTGTAACTTGATGTGTTGTTTGGGGATGTTTTGGTTTTGATTTTCTGGCGTGAAACATAAGAGAGTTGGACCCTCACTCCCCCTCCAGCCTCCACCCCGACACACATTACACCCCTACCTTCCATTTTTTCTGATAGTTATTTACTGAAATTGGGCAGCCTTGTGGTCCTACCAGTTCAAGAAACAGCCACTACAGCTATATCTTATAAAACCAGGGAACTGTTTGTTACCTTTTTCTACATAGACTCTCTTACTTTGTTCTTTACATTTCTACTCCTTTTCAAAATGGCTGCCCTTAATAGTAATTAATCTGTATTTTACCTTTATAAAAAGATTCAAATTGGTGACATTCCCAGAACTGTTTGTATTAAGCCCTACCTCTTTGGGATGATGCCCTCAATCATAGGTGGGCATAAAAATCTCAAGCTGATTCCTTTTCTCTTGTCACTTTCATTCCTACACAGTGATAAAAATGATATAGATGCTGTTAATCCCAGAGTGTATTTAGGGATTTATATTCAGAGTGGAGAGAGTTTTAATTAGCTAGATTTGAGGGTTGCTTCATTATGTTTTTTTGTTTTTTTGGTTTTTTTTTTTTAGTGCCAGTGGTATCTGATATGCTCTGTCTATCTAGCTAGTCAGTTCAGTGAATGGGTCATTGAAGTGTGCTTGCTATTAGGTCACTGAATTTCAACTCTAAATGTCTACTGAATAAGGATCCTCGCTCCTGTCATACGGTTTTTACATATTAGGTAGAACCATATGAAGTTGCCACTTTATAAGTACAAAATTATTGGATGTTTGCAGTTTCATATGGTTCAACCTAATGGAAGACTATAGAATCTCAGAAAAGGAACTTTTAATACTTGTTGCATGTTCTAAATTTTCCCTAAAAATCCATCTTAAAAGTTTCTTATTTTTAAGGAAAAAGAAATGAGAAGACAACAAGCTGTTCTTCTAAAGCATCAGGTCTGTAGACACATAGTTATACAGTTGTCGAAATGTACATTTTATAATTTTTCTTAAACCTATTTTTGGAAAAGTCTTCAAGATATTTTCTTTAAAAGTTCCAGTATAATTCCTGCTTAAATTCCTGGTTTTGGGATTGGTGTCTTTCGGGGGGTTAAAAATTGGTTTCATGACTCTGTGATTTCTGTTTCATAATGTTGTGCCAACTCTTTCTACCAGGAGTTGGAGAGGCATAGACTAGATATGGTATGGGTATGTTTATTTCTGTACATCTAACACCGCATTGTGATTTGGTTGTGATATGGTTGTCATAGCAATGCATAAAGTGTAGCACTGGCTGCTGTCATATTACATACTGCTGCATGGCTTTACAGCACAGTGCATTGCATACATCTGCTTGTCTGTCTATAAAGAAATATGGTACATTTCCAAGATTTTCAATTGAATTGGGCAGGCCTTATATAAGGCTGCTGTCTAAAAGTTTACGTTACTGATGTCACAGTGAAAGTTGGATCACTATCCAATTAGATACAATTATGACCCATATTCTTCCATCATTCTAGATGCAAAACTGCCATTGAATACAATGGGAATTTTGAGTTAGGTTGATGAGAGAATATGAAATACATTCTGGTTTTATGGACAAATTTTAGAAATTTTTAGAAATATCCCTTTGGGGGAAACCATGTATACTTAATCAAAAAGAATGATTCAGTACTATAGCTATGTGACTTTTTTATTTTAAAGTAAAATGAGACTATTGAAGTAAGCTAATGCTTACCTTATTTTCATACTGTGCCTTTTAGATTCCACTTACGAGCCCATGGTGCAGCTTTTGTGGCTTTAAATAGTGCATCAAGTGGCAGACATCAGTAAACAGGAATATCCCATTTCATTGATGTTGTTATATGAATCATGCCTATAACAGCTTGAAAAAAACTTTCTAATTTGTCGGTGGCTTATTGGATTTACAAAATGATAGTATACTTGAAATAAAAATAACTATTTCTAAAACCATGAAGTGAAAGTGAATATAAATCAATTTCTGCCTGATCTAAAAATTTAAGAACAGCACAACCTTTGGTTTAATTGGCTGTAGTACATATTTGTGGTTTTTCTAATAGCAGATGTAAGGTAACTGACCTGTTCCAGCCAACCATTATGCTTTTTGTTCTGCCAGCTTTTGAAGGAGCATCACAACTGACCATAAGTAAACCTTGTATGCTTCTGTTTACACTGTCTCCATGTTCATTGCTTTACCTTTTTGCTTTTGATTGTTCTTGTATTTGCTTTCTAAACCTGAACTAAAACATGCACAGACTGGCCATTCTTGTCTTATATTTAGTATTTACCGTGACTTGTCTATAAATGCTAAACATGCTATACCGAGTTTTTTTGTTCTGTTTTGTTTTGTTTTTCCATTTGAAAATCAAACTATTAACTATGGTTGAGTTATATTCCTAATTTTATCTGGCCTAATAGGAACGAGAGAGAAGGCGACAACATATGATGCTTATGAAAGCTATGGAAGCGCGTAAAAAAGCAGAAGTAAGTGTATGATTCTGGAAAAATATTATCTTGTCATAAATTAATATTTTTTCTTAAAACATTGGCTCTTCTAAGTATAGATTTTTTGGAGTAGGGACTGTCATGATTTACCGACTCTCATAAGCAAACCAAAGGTTAGAGATAGTAACCAAGTGTTAGAACATAAAAGAATCCATAGGATGGATTCCAATGTATGAGTTAATTTTCTTGGCTGAGATTTTAATTACCTTTTTAAAATATAGTGAATGGCATTCATTTGGATAAAATGAATTCTTCTTACTGTGACCAGAGTTTCACAAAATTACAGCATGACTAGACAAGTCCTATGTGTCCTAATTCAAACATCAGTCAGTTCAACCGTGGACTTGTGCCCTCAAAATTACTCTTTATCATTCTATGTGTAAAATTAGGCCTAAGTACTATCTTTGAAATAGACTTTTACCATATACTTCAGAATAAGAAAATTATTGCAATAAGTCAAAATGAACTTATATGGATGTTAATAGAAATCACTTAAAGGTTAAAAAATGTTACAAAGGAATGCATACTGAATTAAAACAGTTGAATAGAGGTATGGCCATTATAACCAGGGCTTTGGAGTTTCAGAGACTCAGATACCCATGCTGGCTCTCAACCAACTTGCTTTAGCTCTTCAGGTTATTTCTTCTTTAAAATTGAGATAATGATTCTGGTAGGATTATAAGATTATCCAGTGGGATAAGCATTTAATAAATAATAATTAATGAAAATGAGACTATTTGGTCTAGAAGTTGAGTGCCCTATGTTTCAGTTTTTTTGGCCTCAGCTGTGGCTTAAACTCTCATTACAGATTTCTGATATGAAGGCACAGTATGTGTATTGTTTAGGAACCTGGACATTGTAACCAAATGATCAGGATTTGAATTCTAATTTCAGTACATTCCAGCTAGATGACCTTGGGCAAGTTATTTAACCTCTCTGTGATTCAGTTTTTTCATCTGTAAAATGGAGATGATACTAATTCCTATTTCATAGGGTTTGTAGTTATGATTAAATGGGTGTGTGTCTATATGAGTGTATGTGTAAAGTTCTTGGAACAGTGCCTGGCACCACATAGTGCCTACTTACTTTATCACAATAAGTTATTTATTACTATATAGGTTTTTTTTCCTTACTTGTTAATTATCCAGGGCCACTGACACCCTCTACATCTAACACAAGAAGGGAATCTACACATGGATTTATAACCACAATCTCTGAAAAATGTCAGGCAGGGAAAGAGAGAGAAGTAACAGATTCCAGGAATGGGCATGGCTGCGAACTCTGTTCCCTTCTGAACGCTATGGCGGGAAGAGTAAGGAGGGGGATTAATTAAAATTCTAAAAGCTCGACCTAATTTTCTCCTATCTGGAGAGATGGGAACTGAGGGAATAACTCAGGGAGAAGACCTGGAATATCCCTCAAGAGGCAAGTTCTTCCCTGCCAGGTATTCCTCTTACCAGAAGGACTAAGATGAACCAGGGCTTGTTATTCTGATTTTTCCTCTTGGAGAGGAAAGCTAAAGAAAGACAGAATAATGAAAATAACCAAGAGCATTATCTCCAGATGTACTAGGATTTGGTAGAAGGGGACACCCAAGAGAATAGTAAGGATAAGATCATCCGAGGGAGTGAATGCTCAGGTTAAGAGGTACCCAAAAGACCCAAAAGTCATGACCTCTCCCACTGGTTTTTTTATATTTGCTCTGTGGCCTGGGAGGAGAGTAGGAAAAGCTGCTGAAGAGAGGTGAGTGAGATCTGCATTGAGTGGAAGGTAGCAACCATGGGATAAATGAAGGTAATTAAAATGAAATCTTCGAAGAATCTCTCAAGACCCGAGAGCATCTTTCATGGGAAAAGGATATACCCTTGACTAGATAGAGTGAAATCAGGTACACTGCTTCCAATAAAACTTTGAAAGGGATATGAGAAACCAAGTACAGCTCTCCCCCTTCTAGCTACCTTCATCCTCAGAAAAAAGAAACATGAATAGCATACAAAATACTCTTCAATTTGAAGTACTTTGAAATATAAAAACAATTATCAGATAAAGTGAGAAGAAACTAAGGGAAAATTAACCCACTTATATTGGAGCAATACAAGTTCGTGATAGGGCTGCCCATATCAAGCATGAGTAATTAGAAAAGAAATGCAAGAAAACTATGCCAAAATATCAAACCAAAAATATATGTGTGTACGCACGTGTGCATGCATGTATACATAAAGTAACAGCTTAAAGCATAATAACTTAAAGAACCTGTTTTCCCTGCTTTCATTCTTGCTTTCCTCAGCACACTCCCTATGCATTCTCCACAGAGTAGCCGGAGTGATCTATTCAAAAAAGAAACCAGATTATATCTGGATAAACACTATCCAGTGGCTTCTCATTACAATAGTAATAAAGTCCAAATTCCTCACCATGACATATCAGACCCACATGCTCTGACCTCTGCCAACCTCTCCAACTTTACCTCATACAATTTGTACCTTATGTACTATGTTCCAGTCATTTTTGTCTTTTTATTATTTCTAAACAAAGGGTCTTTACTGTTGCTGTTCTTCCACTGAATATTCAAGTGGTTCTTATCTATTGTTCAGTCATAGGTCAAATATTAACTTATCAAAGAGGCCTTCCCAGAACAGAGTACATTATATGTTTTCTGTCTATATAATTTTCTTTATATAATAATAATAAAATCATTTTACTTTATTCTAGGTGGTTTTCTTTTTTTAAACACTTAAGGAACTATTATTTTAAATAACAATACAATAACATATGTTACAAATAATCCTTTATCAGGATGTTTGAGAGAATCCCATAGGTAAAGCTGAATTCTTAAAATGTTGTTATCCTCTGATAACTATAGACCTGTGAACAGCACTAGAGAATTTTACCAGTTATTCAGATTTTTTTGTGTTTTGGCCACACCGTGCGGTATGCAGGATCCTAGTCCCCTCCAACCAGGGTTCAAACCATGACCCCTGCATTGGGAGCCGTGGAGTCTTCTTAAACATTGGACCACCAGGGAAGTCCCCAGTTATTCAGATCTTAAATTGTGTTCCTCTATTGAATGATACCTATAGATCTTAGTAATCAACTAAGTATGTTTTTACATTTCTTAAAAGACTGTTGTGTACACAGCATTAAATTAGATGCTGCAGGAAAAACAAAAAAGTTAAAGATGCTTTTTATCATATCAGAGAGAGAAATCTTTATAGTATAAACAGTTAAGCAGTGACTAGGCATATATTTTTACTGACAATCCAAACTTTCACCATATCTTTTACATAAACTTACACCTCCGTGAATATTAACAAACCCTTCCTATATCTACTTGTTCATTTCTTCATTATTACTTAATGTGCATGAGATGTAACTAGAGTAATGCCAGTAATGGGCACATCTTGGCTTCATATTCTGCCTCTTATTACCTTCTAATAGCTCAACTGCAATTTTTTCTGTTATTAACTGTTAAAAGAACAAACTTTATTGTAAAGTTAAAGCCATATGATACTTAGGCAGGGCCAACTCAAAATTCTAAACTAGCCTATGTGTAACCCTTGATTCTGAACTTTAATACCTTTAGACATTTAATTATTAAGTTGTGAAGAAAAAAATAAGATAAACAAAAATGCTGATTTTATGGGTAATGTTTAAAGAATTATGAGGTTAAAAAATTAATTGCTTTCACCTTGTTAATTAAAAATCTCTTATAACATCTGAATTTATTCCAAGAAACTCCCCATAGTCATCAAAGTAAAAAGGTAACACAGGGCTTCCCTGGTGGCGCAGTGGTTGAGAATCTGCCTGCTAATGCAGGGGACACGGGTTCGAGCTCTGGTCTGGGAAGATCCCACATGGCCGCGGAGCAACTAAGTCCGTGCGCCACAACTACTGAGCCTGCGCGTCTGGAGCCTGTGCTCTGCAACAAGAGAGGCCGCAATAGTGAGAGGCCTGTGCATCGCGATGAAGAGCAGCCCCCGCTTGCCACAACTAGAGAAAGCCCTCACACAGAAACGAAGACCCAACACAGACAAAAATAAATAAATAAATAAATTTTTTAAAAAAAATAACACAAACACCATTTTTATGTTTCTTTGTGTACACTACGCTGATCTTACTTTTTGATTTAGTGTTAACTTATTATTCACTAAAAACATCCCAAATTTATATTGGTTCCCTAACTTAGAAATCTAATTTCTATAGTTTTTCCTTTATATAAATCTGTAATTAATAAGAATATTCAGACATATAAATTACCTTACTTATTATTATATTAATTTTAGTGTATCATCATAGTTCATAAATATTTTTATTACATAATGTAAGAAAGGATAATCTTTAGCCTCATGAATAAAAAAGGCTTATATCCTAGTATAATTCAAGTCTTACAATATATTTGTGCTCTCATTATTACTAATCACTGGAAACTTAGGTTGGTTTAAGCAATGTGACAATGTAGCTCAAAATCTCCTGTTTCATTTATAAAAACTTCAAACTATGTCAGTCACAAATTTATAAACACTTTACTCATATTATCTGAATAATCAACCGTAGTACCCGTAACAGTCTTTTGTATATCTATCTCCCCAAGGATCAATAAACAACAAAAGGTTGTTAAACATGCGTCTATTACAGAATGACTATGTCAGCACTTTAGGAGACAAAACCATAAAATAGAAGAGAGTAGTTCAGGTTTCAGAAATCATCTAATAATTTGCAAGCATAAAAAATGTATAACCCATTCAATGATTCAAGTCATGAGAATATTTTATAATCCTATATTTATACTAATCATTACTTTAGTGAAAAATAAAAAGTAGAATTGCTCATGTAGACAGTTTTGTTTAAACAAACCCATTTTTCAGTTGAAGATATAATAAATGTACTTATATGACATACTTGTGTATTGTACTTTATATAATGTACTTAATTTCAATTTTAAAATTAAATTGTCTTTAAAAACATGTAAAATGATTTTATATTAACTATTCAGTAAAATGTTAAATGTCATACACATTTAAAAGATACATGCACAATTTTGGAACGAATTATTATCAATGTAATTTAGATATGTTAAAATCTCTACTTATCTGACTCAAGAATTATTAACAATTTTGATTTTAATTTAGGAGACATTTGTATAGTAGTAGCTACTCTAAGAATATTTGGTGATAGTTAATCTAAAGTAAGTATAGACTTTTGTGTAATACTTTGGTGGATTTTATGAAAATGTGATAATGGGAAATTTTTACTCTTTAAATAGTATTTTATATTGATACCTGTAAAATACAATAAAATATAATATAAATAATATATTTTATTAAAAATTTAAAATATAAGGATTTCATCATGGGTTCATAATTTTTTCATTTGTTTAAACTTAATTTATTATTACATTTTAAATGTAAAAATAGGCCCTTTAAAAAAAATTACCCTGATTTTTCTACTCATGCTCAATATGTGACATAAAATAGTATCACTTTTATTCTTTATATCTGTCTTCTATAAATGGCTTGTGTTATTAATCTTATTTACACTTTATTCTTCTTGCACCCTGAGGTAAATCTGTGTCTCTTAAAGAATATTTATGTCTTTGAAATTTACGTACAGTTGCTGTGAAAAGAAATGTAATCTCCTAATTATGCCCAGAGCAAACACCTAAGAGACCCAGTAGAATCATAAAATACAGGAAACATAGGCATCTTTGCAACATGGCCTCTTAAAAATGGCCTGTTTAGGGCTTCCCTGGTCGCGCAGTGATTGAGAGTCCGCCTGCCAATGCAGGGGACACGGGTTCGTGCCCCGGTCCGGGAAGATCCCGCATGCCGCGGAGCGGCTGGGCCCGTGAGCTATGGCCGCTGAGCCTGTGCGTCCGGGTCCGGGAAGACCCCGCATGCCGCGGAGCGGCTGGGCCCGTGAGCTATGGCCGCTGAGCCTGTGCGTCCGGAGCCTGTGCTCCGCAACGAGAGAGGCCACAGCAGTGAGAGGCCCGCGTACCGCCAAAAAAAAAAAAAAAAAAAAAAAAAAAAGGCCTGTTTGGCAATTTGATAAGTTGTAAAACTTTATAATAACAGATCCAGATCCTCCTACCACACTCATTGCTTAGTTTTTAAACTTCTATGATTCTAAAATAGAATAAATTCATTTCATACCTTTGTTATTTTGCTATAGAGTTCTGGAAATACTTTCAGTTATGCTTTTAGAGTCCCTAAAATAATCCTTGTATGCACTTTAAATTTTCACCCTATGTATCTTAGGCTATTTAGTGTAATCTAAATTTAACACTTTTGCTATTGAAAGGTGTTGCAACTTTGACGAAATTTAAATGACTTCTTAATTAGGATATTAGTACTATTTTGATACAGAAAATTTTATTACTATAATTAAGATAAAAAGATATTTTATTGTAAATGACATATATACCAAGAATCCACATTTATTTCATAAATTTCTACATCTAGAAAACTGGGTAAGGATGGGGCAAGTTGGGAATGAAGGCCCCCCCCAAAATTGGAAGGAGGCATTCTAATTTGCTTGTAATTGTTTATAGTCAATCTAAAATATAGTTAAGAGCTATATTTCATAGTCATTTGTAGACACTGTAAGTTATTGCCCTGAAATTTAAACAATGTGGCATTTGTAGATTTAATCATTCAGCAAATTAATCAATGCTTAAATAATTTTTATATACTATGGCACACTGTATATGTCCATTAGAGACATATGATAACTATTATAGTTGGAAAGAAGAACAATATTTAGACCAGTGGGAGAGGAAAATTGCACCGATACAGGCTTGAGTTGTCAGAGACAAAGATAATATTAAAAACTCTCCTGAGGGTTTCTGGCAAATTATTCTGCTGGGAATTGAATAGGTCCATAAAGAGGTGAATAAGTTGGTTCCTCTGATCTATAGAAGTTCACATTACAGTGCGAGAGATCAACTTTAAACAAATAATTGTCACTCAGTGCAATAAATGCTGTAATAAGTTATATGGAAGCTCAAAAAAGGGACATATTAAAACTCCTGAACTAGCTGTGGGAAAAATTAAAACACAGGCTTTATTTTTGTGTAAAGGAGGAAGGGCTATGCATTCCAGTCAGAGGGGATGACAGGTACATAAATACAATGTTGCAACTAAACAGGACCTCTGGGGTCCTGGGAGGAAGGTGCAAATAGGGGGTTAGTCAATTTTAACCTTGTGCATATACCTCTCTTGGCTTTGCTGCTTCTCCTCCTCTTCTTCCCCCTCCTCCCCTCCCTCTCCTCCCCCTCCTCCCCTTCCTCCTCCTCCCCCTCCCCCTCCTTCCCTTCCTCCCCCCCTCCTCCTCATGGTCATTATCATTATAATCCAAGCAGTGCCTCAAGCTGGTTACACTGTTTGCTTAACACAGTTGTATCACAAAATGTGCCTAGAGTTTGGGAGATTCACGGAGAATCATGAGATACGGAGACCAGAACTTGTGTGGGGCTAGATTGTGACTGTCTTTATATGCCATTTTAAATATTAGTTGATTGTTGAGGGGCTCCTAGAAGCTCTGGTTCTTTGAGAGTCATTTTGACCGAAACCACAGGATTTGTATTAGTCCTATACAATTCAGTAGAAGTCACTAAATAAATTAGTGAATAAATGCATTAAATTTAGAGACTCCATGTTTCCCTTAAAGTATCCCATTGAGGGAGTAGATGCTTGTCTTTAACTAATAAAGGTCCTATGAATTTCTAAGATTTCTTGCAAACCTCCATTTTATCCTAAGATATAGATGTCACTTTTACATTCTATTCCATATTATGACCATGCTTTTTTAATTAGAAAAATACTGCATATCACTAGGTAAAAATGATATCCAAGAATATAAGACAGCACTACCTCATGGCATTAAATGCACTCTAACTCATTGTCTACCTATCACTGAAGGGTGTACATACCCTCATATTGCCACTAATGTGAAGTTGGCACAGTGAAAAGAGCATTAGTGTCACACAGGTCCTTTCTCTCTTTTTCAAAAGAAAAGAAATAACCATTTTCAACAGTTCTTAGTGAATAGCAGAGAAGTCTCAATTATTTATGATTACTATTAAAACATCATTAAGAACTCTGGGTTAGTCCTATATAGTAGAAAAATTTACACCAGCTACTTTGACATTTATGAGACATTTAATATGTTTTTTCTGTTTCTGATTGTAATTCATTATTCTGGTAAGTGACCAAGAAGTTTGGCTTCTCTTCTTTGGAAAAGTACTTAGAGCAACATCTCATGTGTTTAAAGATTGAAAATCCGGTTCTGGAAAACAAAATTGTTCTACCAATGATAATTTGATTTGAAAATCTATACTGCATTGTAGGAATGTTACATGTTAATTGTGTATATTTTATGTCATTAGAGCCTCAGAACCTGCTTTTAGTTTATAATTGATAAGATGAATTTTAGAACTTTTTTGGTGTCAATAATATAGCTTTTTTATCATTTTCCTCCCAAATGTCTGCGTGAATCAGTAACCCAGAAATTTAGAGGCAGTGTAAAAATGAGCAGTTATTTGAGCATATCGTATAAAAAAGTCCTCATGATGACCCGACCTCTGGCTCTGTATCACGATATTCAACAACTACTCAACACGCAACCTACACTCCAGTCATGAAACTACTAGCAATTTCTCACACACATCGTGCTTTCTCAGCTCTTGGCTGGGAATGTATTACTTCTCCACTCCTCTCTGTCTCCCCCTTGGCATGCCCTGCCACAGCAGTCAGCGTGCTGTCTTACCAGTGATAATTGAAATGGAGATGGTTAAGATATGGGCAAAAGTGCTAATATACTAGAGGAAGCAATAGTGCTAGGTTAAAATTATAGGTAAGAGCTATAATTAGGTAAGACGATTAAGAGAAATTAGTAATAGGAAGGAGGCAGAGGTTTTTATTTAGGATTTGTATGCAAGATGGGAATAATGACCTTCCTAACTGGAGTACACCAATATAAGGAGGTAAGGAAACAATAGATGCTTATCAGGAATAGCAAATAGTTTGACTAAATTTACATAGACTATAACAGTGGGAGATAAGGTTGGAAAAGAAGAGAGTTCTGAATTCAAAAGTAAGGATTTGGACTTTATTTTGGCAAAAATAAAGAAAATTGAAAGACATATGTGGTAATAGTTTAGAATTGCCTGTTGATTCTACCATTATTTCTCCTCTAATAAATAAGAGTTGTATTTTATTGGATTGTGGGCAGAGGACAATGAGATATAACCTCACACCTGTCAAAATGCCTATTATCAAAAAGACAAGAAGTAACAAGTGTTGGCAAAGATGTGGAGAAAAGGGGATGTTTGTCCACTGTTGGTGGGAATGTAAACTTGTGCAGCCACTATAGATAACAATATGGAGGTTTCTCAAAAACTTAAAAATAGAACTACCATATGATTCAGCAATCCCACTCCTAGGTATTTATCCAACGAAAATGGAAACACGAACTCGAAAAGATACATGCACCCCCATGTTCACTGCAGCACTATTTACAATCGCCAAGACATGGAAGCAACCTACATATTCATCAATAGATTAATAGATAAAGAAGATGATATATATATGTATATATACAATGGAATATTACTCAGCCATAAAAAAGCATGAAATCTTACCATTTGCGACAGCATGGATGGACCTGGAGGGTATTGTCTTAAGTGAAATAAGTCAGACAAAGACACACCATATGATTTCACTTATACGTAGAACCTAGAAAGCAAAACAAACATAAAACAGAAACAAACTCGTAGATACAGAGAACAAACTAACGGTTGCCAGAGGGGAGAGGGATTGTGGGGAATGGATGAAATAGGTGAAGGAATTAAGATGTCCAGTTATAAAATAAATAAGTCATGGGGATGTAATGTACAGCATAAGGAATATAGTTATTAATATTTTAATAACTTTGTATGGTGACATGGTAACTAGACTTGATTATGGTGATCTTTTCAGAATGTATAAAAATATCGGATCACTATGTTGTACACCTAAAACCAATACAATATTGTAAGTCAGTTATACTTCAGTTTAAAAAGAGAATTGTATTTGATGTATGATGATAAAGTAATGATACCAGTATTATTATAGAAAGTCACTTCTTCCAAAAGAATGCCATACTCTATAACAGGGAAACAGGATGATTATTTCCATATTGTTGCCATTACCTAAAATAATTTTAAAGCTTTTGGAATTGCCTTCAAAACTCATTTTACATTATTTTAAATGTTGTTTAGAGTGGTAAATAATATTTTTATTTCATCATAGGTGCACATCTTAAGACTAGCTAATTCACTTTGAAAGAACTGCTTTTGCAGATTCAAACATATTGCTTCCATTTTCATGCTGTAAATATTTTCTTGCCTCCTTGAGCTACACAAAAATTTTTGTTAATACTAGTTAACTTTGTTTTTAATGAATATTTACTTGCCCATGTGCATTTTATATACCTGCTTTTATTAATAAGTATTTTATTCTCATAACCTGGGAAAGGATTGAATAAATTTTGAATAATGAAATAATCTGGGTTGAAACTAATATTGATATTTTGTATGTGTATGTATATATACATACAGTCATAAGATTATTTTGAAACTCAAAAGGTGAAAATGCTGAAAAGCAAAATACGTCATTGTTTCTATGTAATTCCAAGTCTCTTCCTAAACATCCTAAGAGAATTTTGTTCATGGAAATAACACTTTGATTACTTTTTAAATTTTAACTGGAGGTTTTTTAAACACGTATAATGATTAAAGAGAATATGTGGACATGGTTTTCTTTTTAAGGAAAAAGAACGGTTAAAGCAAGAAAAACGCGATGAGAAAAGATTAAATAAAGAACGTAAACTAGAGCAACGAAGATTAGAATTAGAAATGGCAAAGGAACTAAAGAAGCCTAATGAAGACATGTGCTTAGCAGACCAAAAGGTAATTTATCATGTAAACCATTTCATTAATAAATTTAATTTTTTCTGTTTTCTCACCTGATTCCTTTGCCAGAGCTGCCATTATGAAACCCTTGTGTTTTTAGCTGGAGCAGTGGATTTCCAAGTGTAGGTCAATCTGTCTCTCCAGGATGGCCACGAGTAAACCTTTCTAGAGCCCTGTGCTGATAATGGCAGTTCTTAATATACAAATGGAGTACTGCAGACCTTTTTAATTTAAGTAGAAATACTGCAGAAATCTATAAAAATGAATTATAGACACAGATAGGATTTCTGTGTTTCATTTGGTCCTTCCCAGGCATTTAGTTACAGAAAGATCTAACTCCTCCCCCATGCCTCCATGGATATTTAAATAAATTAGGATTTATAATCTGTAACCTCCTTCAATGCTTTAGTGATGGTAGCTAACTATTGAGTATGTTTAGTACATGCCAGGCCCTATGCTAAGTGCTTTAAGTGAATTTTCTCATTTAATCCTCACCGCAATCCTATAGGACTGGTATTTATGCCCATTTACAGATGAGAAAACTTGAGACACAGAGAGGTTAAGGAACTTGCTCAAGATTATACAGCTCATAAGTGGCAACTTGGATGCAGTCCCCAGTTTTTTAAACTCCAGAGCCCATACTGTTTATGATCCTGAAAGCCAAGAAATGTGTCCAAGCAAAGTACCTCATGTGTGTTTTCTCTTCCATCATGCTTCACAGATTTATAATGTTGCTAAAATACAGAAAAGTAGCAACTTGGAAAGAGCAAAATCACCGTGATAACTGGCATGATTTCACATACTTATGAATAGAAATCAATTATGTTTGGCTATAGTTAAGATAGTATTCCTAGAAAATTATACAGTAATGCATATCATATCTATAATACTGTCTCGGTAATAGAATATTATACTTGGTCAATAGCATCTATATTTACTTACATGCCATATGATATACAGATAGTGCTTGTCTCTTGATTATGCAAGCTCTTTTCTAAAGTGCTTAAAGCAAACTTTTAGTACCCAAGTGGAAAATTTAATGATACTAATATTCTATTTATTTACTTAGCATAAATGCTTCTAAATGAAAATGAAAGTATACATTCTAGTTTTAGTCAATTGGATGTTTAAAATTTCCTAAGCACAGAATGGGTATAGTGGTTAGTCAACACATTTAATAAGCTCCTGGTGAGCAATTTTTTTAATCCTAAGTGAGCTTTATTTTCTTGCTAATCCTAAATGATCTTTTTTTAATCCTAAATTGTCCTAAGTGATCTTTTATTTTCATTTAAATCCATATGTACTATATCAAATATTTGTAAGTCCATTTTAAGCCTTACTTTTGTTAGCTTTGTTATATAAATTTTTAGAATCATATGGAAATGTGTATGTCTGATCTGATTCAGGAAAAAAGAAAACTCAGAATTAACTGGTTTTCATATGTAACAAAAGATTTGTATGATATCAGCAATTGTCCATAGTTCTGTGTTTCCACACACTATTAGTAGAAAAAGTCTTTGGTTAGTTATTTCAGCAAGCGCAGAGTGGAGGAAACATTTTTGAACGAGGACAAATTTAGATAAATAGAAATATTTACAAGCCACATTTTTCTCAATCAGAATTGAAAGTACTATTATTGAATCCCATTCATGGTCAAAAATGTTTTTAATTTAGGTTACTTATTTATTTAACTTTTAAAATGTCCATAACAACTGATAATACAATTTAGTCATTAAAATGTTAATATGTGAGCATATTTGAGAAATAGCAAGAGAGCTCTCTAATTTTAACACTGAAATTCAGTGTTTTGCTATATATGGGAAACCTAAAGACTGATAGTTGCAGTATTACTGGGTTCTTGATAGGGTCGTGGGTTCTGGTCATGTGGACCTAGTAATCTGCAGTCATTAGCCAAAGATGGTACTCTCTCCAACGATACAGCACACAGATGCACACTGTTAACTTCTGAGCTCCCAAAAAAGTGTGTTGGGCTTCCCTGGTGGCGCAGTGGTTGCGCGTCCGCCTGCCGATGCAGGGGAACCGGGTTCGCGCCCCGGTCTGGGAAGATCCCACATGCCGCGGAGCGGCTGGGCCCGTGAGCCATGGCCGCTGGGCCTGCGCGTCCGGACCCTGTGCCCCGCAACGGGAGAGGCTACAGCAGAGGGAGGCCCGCATACCACAAAAAAAAAAAAAAAAAAAAAAGTGTGAATTATAAATCAGTCTACATCAGTAGAAGAAACTATTGCACGTGCCTTACTAAGTATGTCCATGTTAAAGTACTTTTGAGATGTTTATTATGTTATCTGATTTTTGGTCCAGTTGTATAACCTGTGTTTTATCAATACCTAAGTTAAAATTAGTGTTCTCTTTTGCAGAGATCTAAGTTCATGTTGAGTTCAACCAAAATTTATTAGTGGTTACTTGTGTTCAGGATTCTATGCTTAGTACCATGGGGTTATAGAAATGCTCCCAGGGAATTTACAATCCAGAGGGAAAACCACTGGTATAATGCAAGAGAAAAATAGCAACCTACTTTACTTCAGGAGATATAAAATCATGGCTTTTTGAATTACTTTTTCTCTCTTTTCTTTTATTTTCAGCCTTTGCCAGAGTTGCCTCGTATTCCAGGACTTGTTCTCTCTGGAAGTACATTTTCAGACTGTCTCATGGTGGTGCAGTTCTTACAAAACTTTGGTAAAGTTTTGGGCTTCGATGTGAATATTGATGTTCCAAACCTGAGTGTTCTTCAAGAGGGATTGCTAAATATAGGGGACAGCATGGGTGAAGTACAAGACTTGCTTGTGAGGCTCCTCTCAGCTGCTGTATGTGATCCAGGTCTAATTACAGGATACAAGGTAAAAAAAAAACAAAATATAATTTTTTTAATTTGTACTATCAGTGCATTGATAGCGGCTTTAGTGTATTAGCAGAAGATTGTATAGACAGATCCAATTTTTTCTACATAACTTCTTACAAAGTTAAAGGTAGATTGGTACAATTGGTGCAAACTTAGAAAAACCTGGTTCATAAAGCCTAAGGAATGTAAATCGTTACCAAATTACTTTTTTCCCCCTAGCTTTTGGCAAAAAGCAATCTGATTTAAGGAAATACCTAAGTGATATTCAGCAAAACAGAGAATGCTTAATTCATAAAGCAATTAACTTATGTGTGCCTTCTGAAATTATACTGTGTTCTCTCTGAAACACTATGAATAACCGAGGCTAATCAAGGCCCCTACAGACCAGCATGTTAAGATACTGTACTGCTAAGTGGATACTCAATAAGTCAAATTTATCTTAATTCCAATTAAGATACACATTTCAGTCAGCTTTGCTCTAGCTAATGTAGAGAGAATCTTCCAGATGCACCTGTTACTTTTTTTTCCATCTCCCTATTCATTCAGCATACTAGGCAATAAAATCCGTGACACCATAGAGCAAGAAAACACATTGATAGTACTTTTCAACCTCTCCCCCACTACTACTGGTAGAGCCTGGAAAAGCTTGGGATAGTGTCTGTAGTCAAAGAGGTATGGTGAGACCATTTTTAGCCACAAGTTTACATACTCTTCTCCCCACCGAACTTTTTAACCAAGGGTTTGAAGAAGGAATAGAAAAATTACAAGTACTTGAAAACTTGTCTATCATCTGTTGACTAAATGACGTTGAACGTCATGTTTTATCGCCACTTCATCAAAACTGTGAATAAAGCCCTTGTCAGTAATACCTAAATCATATAATACCAATATTTAAAAGTCTTATTGTTTATATCTTATGAGTCGTTGTGGTCAATACTGATAAAAATGCCAACCTTTTATAGGCCAAAACAGCTCTTGGAGAACATTTGCTGAATGTTGGTGTGAATCGAGACAATGTTTCCGAGATTTTGCAGATTTTTATGGAAGCACACTGTGGACAAACTGAGCTCACTGAAAGCCTGAAGACCAAAGCTTTTCAGGCTCACACTCCAGCACAGAAAGCCTCAGTTCTGGCTTTCCTGATCAATGAACTGGCGTGCAGCAAGAGTGTGGTGAGGTAAGCATATGCCCAGACATTTCTGGTGATTCTTTTCTGTTTTGAATTTGTCTGGTCACAAAGTAATACAAATTGCTTATAGAAAATTTTGAAGTTACAGACTACCACAACGAAAAAGATTAAAATTACACTAATCTCACCATTCAGAGATGACTACTGCTAATAACGTTTCAATGTATTTCTTTGCAGTCTATTAGAAAAGAAATTTTGAATCAAACTGTGTATAGTCTTTGTAACCCGTTTTGTTTATTTGGTAATTTTGTTATTTATTTGTATACTGAAGTGTAAACAGTTTTTTCTTGCTATGGCTCCAGAATCCAGCACTGTTGCAAAAACCTAGAATTTTTCTTTTATCTTTTGATGATAAATGACTACCTGATTTTCCTTAGTAGCTGCCATTTGTAGAATTATCTACCTACTTTTTATCATGTGCTGATACAATCTTAATATTATTTATTTATTGTGTATTAATTTGCACTTAAAAAAAAAGTACTTAATCTCATTTCAGAGTCAAAGTTAAGTCCTCCACTATAGTATTTGAAGATTTGGTGAACAAATTCCATGTTCATCTTGTTCTTACTATTCATTATTTTACAGATTTTAATTATGTTACTTCTATTCCTTTACCTTTCTAGGAGAATAATCAATCCAAACATTTCAGAGCCATGCATTTCTACCATTGCTGGGCATCTTTAAGTTTTCTATACATCTCTTAGCTATGTATTAATATAATTTTTCATTTGTTTTTGCTCTTCGTTGGCAGTCATCATTTGTGCTTACCCCAAAACTGCATCATTTTGCTTCCCAAATTAATGTATTGCATAGTGGATTAATATATGTCTTCTAATAAACTTTTGCATTGGCAGTGAAATCGACAAGAATATTGATTACATGTCAAATTTGAGGAGAGATAAATGGGTGGTAGAAGGTAAACTCCGCAAGTAAGTCATGTTTTATTAAAACTAATATACTGTTTTCCTTTTTTGCAAGTTTCTGAGTAAAACATACAAATTGCAAAGGTAGAATTTAAACTTTATTTTGTCTAAGAATTAGAAAAGGTAAAGCTTAATTAAGGTGAGATATGAAACTAATAAAACTCAGTGCCAGAATTTTCAGTAGACAAAAGATAATGAGATTCACTGAGCTCATATGCTTCAAACTTAGAAGAAAGTCAATTTATCTTTTTTCTCTCAAAGAAGTCAAGCAGTTGCATATTCTAAGATTGTTGTTGCTATCAGGTTATTTTTGTCATAAATAGAATCTGTTTGGAACTACTACTTTTTTCCTTAATTGCTTTCTAATTAAAATTTGCTTTTACAGAGAGCCTAACATATCCAAATGTATTCAGCATTAAAACTTAATTAGCTTCCTGCTAGGAAATATAATGCTGAAATTATTCAACTTCTGTGTTAAGAGGATAGTTTCTTTGCAGTAACTTGAATTGAAATTTATTCAGTCAGATAGTATAGGATCAGGTCTTATCACTTGGCCATTCCTGAGTTAATCTTCTCAGTTTTCTGGTTTTCTAAAAAATGTATTCTAATTCCAAAGAGATAGCCAGAATAATTCTTGAATGTTAATATATTTTGTAATTTCTGGGAACATATTTCTTAAGTTTCCTTCATGCTAATTTTTATTGTCATTCATTTATTGATTACTGTGAGAGAAATACCATAAGGTATTTTTGCTTATAACTCATAGTATGCTCTTCAAAAAGTATAAGAAGAAGGCTTTTCTTCCATATCATCATTTTTTCATACTTAAAGGCTCAGAATCATTCATGCTAAGAAAACAGGCAAAAGAGACACTTCAGGTTGCATTGATCTTGGAGAAGAACAGCATCCATTGGGCACACCCACTCCAGGACGCAAACGAAGAAGGAAGGGAGGAGATAGTGATGATGATGATGATGATGATGATGATAGTGATGACCAAGCTGATGAAGATGATGAGGATGAAGAAGATAAAGAAGACAAAAAAGGAAAGAAGACTGAGATCTGTGAAGATGAGGTAATCAAATTTAGGTTGATTTTAATACTTAACTAATATTACATAACATATTGAAAATAACACAGAATTTGAAGTCAAATAGATTTGGGTTTGAATTTCGTTGTGACACGTGACTCAGTTTCTTCATCTGAAACTGAATATTATAATATTCACCTCAAAGTTTTTTGTGATGCTTAGGTAAATATTGAGTAGAATGCAATGCCTTCTATACATAGAGGGCATTTACATTGAATAAAAGAAGTTAAATTTTTCTGTTTATATAATGAGAGTTCTCCAGAGAACTATTCAGATTCTTAATTTTAGGTATCCTCTTTCATTCTATCTATTTAACATGCTATCTTACATTTATTTTGTACAATACTTCATGCCTTAAAAGTGTTGTCAGGTTTAATGAAACTGATGTATTTCTCAAAGCCCAGTTTATTAAGTGCCTAGCTCTAGGCTTTTTTTCTTTTCTTTTTTTTTTTTTTTTTTTAGCTCTAGGCATTTTTGATCAAAGTCCCCTCTCAATTTACAGTCTCACTGAGGAAGATTTACAGTAAGAAAATATAATGTGTTAAGTGTTAACTGCTTTGATAGCGGTATTTACAATGTACTAGACAGGTACGAAGGAAGGACATTGAACCTTTCTGAGGAATAAATTTTCACAAAGGCTTTCTGGACTCATTAGCTGAGGCTACAAGTTGGGCTAAATGTTAACCTAGAGAAGAATCCAGAAATCCACGGAAAAATCTTCCAAGCAGAGAGAATAGCATGAGCAAAGGCACAGAAGCCTTGAAACCACAATGTGCTTTAAGGGACTTACAGGTGCTCTAGTGTTACTAGACAGCTTCACATGCCCCAACTGTGAACTCGGATTTTATAGTTTTGTGGTAATAGGAAGCCACTGAAGGTTTATAAGTGAGGGAATGACATGGTCAGACTTGATTTTTTCATTGGCTCACTATGGCAGCTCTGTGGAAGATAGAAATAGATTTGAATAGAGCAAGATCTATTAGAGGTAGGGTAGAGGTAGGAAGATCAGTCAGGAGATATTGCAGTAGTTTAGGTGAATTGTGAGGGGTCTGAAACTGGACTAAAGGAAGGAAAGGATTCGATAAATATTTAGGAGGAAAAATGAGTAGTATTTGAAGATGGACTGTGTAGGTTGATGGAGGGAGAGGTAGGATTGATTCCAGCTATCTGGCTTGGGGACTGCTTGCTCTGCTATTGTTGCCATTAACTGAGACAGAGAAATCAGAAGGAGCAGCGGAAACAGATGACAGGGGAGGAGGGGAATATGGAACAGATAACTGAAGACGGAAATGATGGTAGGTTTATCTTGGACATGTTGAGTTTGAGGTGCCTGTTCAGAAGCTCAGCAGTCAGCTGGATTTAAGAATATAAAGTCTGGAGAAGAGTTCAGTCTTGAAAGTGTAGATCTGGAAGTTATTAGCACATAGACAATAGTTTAATGAGTTGGATAAGTTTGCACAGGGGGATTGGTTTATTAATTAGAGTAGTGAACTGAGGTTGGAACCCCAGGGAATGTCAGTATTTAAGAAGAGCCCAGGGGCTTCCCTGGTGGTGCAGTGGTTGAGAGTCCGCCTGCCGATGCAGGGCACACGGGTTCGTGCCCCGGTCCGGGAAGATCCCACGTGCCGCGGAGCGGCTGGGCCCGTGAGCCGTGGCCACTGAGCCTGCGCGTCCGGAGCCAGTGCTCCACAACGGGAGAGGCCACAACAGTGAGAGGCCCGCGTACCGCAAAAAAAAAAAAAAAAAAAGAAGAAGAGCCCACAAGGCTTCTTGTTGAAAAAGGAACAAAGAGGTAGAAAATTTCTGTAGTGGGTCAGGGATTTCCAATACCAAGACCACCTCCAGAGTCAGAGTGATTCACTAGGATGACTCACAGAACTCAGCATCTAGTCATACCATGACTATGAGTTATTACAGCAAAAGGAAACAAAGCAAAACCAGCAAAGAGAAAAGGCATATGGGCCAAAGTCCAGAGGAAACCAGGCCCAGCTTTCAAGAGTCTTTTCCCAGTGGAGTCACACAGGATGGGCCTAATTCTCCTAGCAGTGAATTGCGACAATCTGTGAAATGCTGTGTTCTAAGGAAGCCCATTAGAAACGCTGTGCCCAGAGTTTTTTATTCAGGGCTGGCCACATAGGCACCCTCTGTATAGCATGTGCCAAAATTCCAGATTCCCAAAAGAAAAGTAGGTGTTCAGTATAAACCACATTGTTAGCACAGTTTAGGTCCAGTGAGGTATTCTTATCAGTTAGGGTGCGGGAACCCCCCCAAAATTCAAGTTCCCAGACACTAGCCAAGGGCCAACTTTGTAAGCCGACCTTTCGAGGGCCTACAATGCTAACTCTCTTCTACACATGTCATAATAATAAAAATCAAGAAACTTGAACATTTTTAAAAGGAGGGAGTGATAAACAATGTTAAGGGAGCAGGAGCCTAGTGTGATGAGGACTGAAAGTGTTCGTTGCATTTGGCAACACAGAGGTCATTGGTAACCAATGCCAGCACTGTTTCATTGGAAGGGTGAGAGCACAAGCCAGGCTATGATTGATTGAAAACAATAGAAAGTGAGAAAGTAAACTTAACTGTTTCAAGCATTATGCCTCAAAAGAAAGGGTAGTTCCTAGAGGTGGACAAAGACCAAGGATTTTTCAGATGCAGAAGGTTTGAGATGATTTTTGGCTGAAAGGAAAGAGCGAATTAAATAAGAGAGGGGCACTGAAGATTAGAGAGATGAAGAGAATAATTAATGGTATAAGGTCCCTAAAAATATTGGAGGGGATTCAATTAAGGTAAAGAGAGGGGCTAGCTTTGAAGAGCAGGCTGAAGGGAAGAAGGCAAGGTCACAGAGGGGTGTGTGTGTGTGTGTGTGTGTGTGTGTGTGTGTGTGTGTGTGTAAGGAAAGCTACCATAAGCCATGGAAATGGACATATATAAAAGGGAGATAAAGGTTGATGTTTACCTTTTACCAGAAAAGAATGCTAGAAATATTGATAGGGTTGCAGAATGGCATTCAAAAAACAATATACAGCCAACTAGTCCTTCTTCCCTTGATGCCAGGAGTATTTAGCCAAGGAAGTCTAGAAAGAACTCTTTTCCTTTCTTGTATCAACTCAGTACTGCTGGAGAAATAAAGAAAGAAGACTTAGAGAGATGAATTATTGATGGAAAGTGTGAAAATAATATCTAATCAAGACCAATGACAAATTACTGAATCAAATTTTTTACTAAATCTGGATAATAATATAATTTATAAGATCATATGCTATACAATTTCTCATAAGTAAAAATAGCATAAATACAAAATGTTTTCATAAATTCCACCCCCCATGTTATATTTTAAACCAGAATGATAACAATCGTTAGAGTGAGCTTTACTTCTTTTAAGAGTACAAGGCTGAAAAGGAGACTACATTGAGATTCCTTGCAGAAATTACTTCATAATGTTGTATTTCTGAAACCACTTGATCAAATACTTTCATGCTGTGACAAATAATGTGAAGGGTATATAATTTGAGTATCAGAATTGTAATTACCCAAAGATACTATTTATAACCAATCTGCTTCATTTGGCAAGTAGAGCTGTTTCCATAGCAGGAATTAAATTTTTCTGACTAATACTAATCACCTTTTTATAGAATTAGCATCCCTTTTCAGCACTTAATATTATAAATTGTTTTAAGGTGTTAACTCTCATAAGTTTGACAGCCTTGTGTTGGGACTTCAGTATCTTCTACTGGGTTGTCATCCCACTAAATTGGAATTTATTTACAGAAATTATGTTTCACCTGGACTTTTTCACATGGAGAATTAACAAACTGCATTTTTTTTTTCTTTAAGGGAGATAAAGACTATTAAAAATCAGTACTAATGATTTAAACATCATTTTTAATATTTTAAGACCGAATGTATCATTTAAAGTAGTCATTTTTATTTTTTATGAATGTTGAATTACAGAGTTAATTAGAGTGATCAAAATCCTGGCAAATGTGTATCTTGTTATTAATGTGAGAAAACAGTTTAAAAATATTTGAAAATAATGAATATTTTAGGACCTAAGAAACCAAATTAGCATTTCCTTTAAATTATTTGAGAGTTTTTCTTTATCATGAAGAAGTGGTAACCACTTATCAATTTCCTAATAAAATTAAAGGTTAACTATTGAATTAACCTTATTGATAAGATTATCCTCTGAAGGGCTTCTCTGGTGGCGCAGTGGTTGAGAGTCCGCCTGCCGATGCAGGGGACGCGGGTTCGTGCCCCGTGTTAGCTTTCACACAGTTATATGGTTTGGATTATTCTAATCTTGTGTTTTTTCCTCTCACTATATAGCCAAATGTCTTTACCTTCCTCTTTGGAAAGTACCAAAAAGAGGTTCAAATTGGGAAAAAACAAACTGCAGTATCAAATCACTGACCCACAAATCTACTCTTCATACTTCCTTATGTGAAACTAAGAATAAATATAAAATAGAAAAAACAAAGTATGAAGATGTATTAGATAAATGTTGAACATTCTTTGATTCATTAGATAACTGATAAGAAACATTCTAGGGCTTCCCTCGTGGCGCAGTGGTTGGGAGTCCGCCTGCTGAAGCAGGGGACGCGGGTTCGTGCCCCGGGGCGGGAAGATCCCACACGCCGCGGAGCGGCTGGGCCCGTGAGCCATGGCCGCTGAGCCTGCGCGTCCGGAGCCTGTGCCCCGCAACGGGAGAGGCCACAGCAGGGAGAGGCCCGCGTACCGCAAAAAAAAAAAAAAAAAAAAAAAAAAAAAAGATTATCCTCTGAAAATAGGTCTGGCCTCTTGATTAAAGTATAGGTAGAGTGTCAGTAGTTATACTCCTTAAAGGACTAATTGCAGGAGCCTTTCCATTGAGACTCGTGCGAACCCTTTCAGTTAGAAGATACTGCCCTGAGACTAAGTCACAGCCCTCTGTCTCAGGGGTGATTCCCTCTTTTCTTCACTCTAATTCCTTCAACACATGGACTCTTTCCCTAATACTTAGGTTTGTGTTGAAATCTATGTGAGCTTTAACCTCAGAAGTTGCTGTGGAGGAGGTTTATGTGGACAATTAAACTTTTATATGTAGTGACACATACAACAGCCTTGTCTTCTGATTGGGAAACCATGGGGAACCATGGCAGGGATAGATTCTGCGTTCTTAGCTTTGTAGTTATTGCCTTTCTCTCTGGCCTTTCAAATTCCTTCATATCTCTTAAATTATAAGGACTATTAGCCAAAGCTCCTTTAAATAAAACTTTGGTAGATATTTTACTTCTTTTTCATCATAAGAAAAGTCTTAGAACTGGTAGTTAGCTAATTTGGCTGATACATAGCTACTTTGATGTCTCATTTCAAATATTTGTTGATTGAGTTGATTTTTATGTAAGCCAGTTATCAAACATCCTGCTGGTCAGACGATCACTATACAATCATATAGCTATTAAATATCTATTTAATTGAAGAGTCAAGGTTTAAGGGTCATTGAGCCTGTTCTCTTTTAAATAGAAATGATGTATATATGGAATCTTAAAAAAAAAAAATGGTTCTGAAGAACCTAGGGGCAGGACAGGAAAAAAGACGCAGTCATAGAGAATGGACTTGAGGACACGGGGAGGGAGAAGGGTAAGCTGGGACGAAGTGAGAGAGTAGCATTGACATATATACACTACCAAATGTAAAATAGATAGCTAGTGGGAAGCAGCTCATAGCACAGGGAGATCAGCTCGGTGCTTTGTGACCACCTAGAGGGGTGGGATAGGGAGGGTGGGAGGGAGGGAGATGCAAGAGGGAGGAGATATGGGGATATATGTATATGTATAGCTGATTCACTTTGTTATACAGCAGAAACTAACACAACATTGTAAAGCAATTATACCCCAATAAAGATGTTTAAATAAATAAATAGAAATGATGTTATTATTACCACAAATAATATGCCTAAATGCCTTTGTAAATTGGTCCCCTAAATTTGGGTAAAGAGTAGATAGAGAATGGTAAGACTATTGAAGTTTTCCTTTCACTTCCTTCTGTTGACGAGATAACTATTATACTGGTTTAGAAATATCTGTTCGTGAGAGTGGTTGGTGGCAGTGTGGCTTTTTAAAAAAGCTTATAGAAAGTGAACATCAAAAACAATTGCTTATGTTTTTTTAAACCTGAGATGTACCTACATTTTCTAATTAAAGGACAACTTTCAGACAGAAGGAAAGTAACCTTATTTATACATTATGTATCAGGAACTCTGCTAGTTGCTTTCAGATCTGTTCTTATTTAGTCCTCACAAAAATCCCATGTTACAGATAATGTTACCACAAGATAATGTTATCACCAATTTACAGATTAGGAAACGGTTTTAGAGGAGTTAAATAATTTGCCTATATGAAATCGTGTAGCTGAGGTCCAAAGAAGCACATATACTTTATATTATGTCGTGCTTTCACTCTAAAACATACACTTTGGGTGTAGCTTTCCTATATTCATTTTGTAGAATGAAAAATTTTATATAATCACAAGATTTCTATTTATGAAATCAGTACTCTATATAGTAGGGATTATTTTTCTTCTAAAAACTCAATGTGTTCAAAATATAACTTACCCTTTTTTGCTCTAAAATGACTCTTTCAGTTAATGATACCAATATTTTTGCAGTCTCCCAGATTTAAACCCTTAATATCATAATTTACTCTTTCCTTCATCTCCCTCACCCATTTCTGCCTCGTATCCGTGAGCTGCCAGGACTTAACTTATCTCTTATATCCATTTCCTTTTCTCCTTTTCTATTTCTTTTGTCCTAGTACGACCCACATCCTCTTTTCCTCTTGAATCATTGCAACAATTGGCTAACTAGATTTGCCAACTGTAGTCCTTTCCCTGCTCCAGGCCATCTTACAACTATTACCGTACTAATCTTTGTAAAGCATAGTTCTGATATTTGATCTCCCTCAAAGGATCATATTATTGTCCATTGCCAAGCACTTACAGCTCTAGATAATTTAGCCCTAAACTCATCTGTGCCTCATCTCCCCACCTTACCTCTTCAGGTCAAACTCTTTCTGAAATGCCTTTTCCTCTTTTATCTGATCAATCAAATCCTAACAATTCTTCAGTAGCTAATTAAAACATAACTTCTTCCATATAGCCTCTCTTGGTATAGGTTCCCACTAGAAGTAATCTCACCCTTCCCTGAGCTCCATGACTCTTAATCTCTACCTCTCTTGAGGTCCTTATAGCGTTCTGCTGTTTGGCAGTTTTTATTTATTAGTGTAATGTTTTATGTGTCTCCCTACCAGATTAACGCTTTATCGAAAGCAAGAACTGATATTGATATTTTCATTTCCATGGTGCCTATCCTAGTACTTTGTATATAGGAGGCTTTCATTAAATACTTGGTGATAGACTGAATAAATAAATCTTAAAAACAGGTAAATGATACTGTATTTTGTTATGTATAGGATGAAGGTGACCAAGCAGCAAGTGTTGAAGAGCTAGAAAAACAGATTGAAAAACTGAGTAAAGTAAGCACTTTTCAGATTACAGTTTATATCTTTTTTTTTTTTTGCAGCATTTCAAAAATCCACCTTGTATGGGATTAGTTTTTCTGGTTGCTAAATAAAAACAAGCTTTTTGTAACTAATTAAAATGAGCTTTAGAAACTTTCTCACAATTAAACCTTAAAAGTTTAATGCCAAGGTTAAAAACCTGCCTCTTAAGACATGGTACTAAATTTCGCCAGGGCCTCTATTCTTCAGCTCTTCTTTTAAGTATAAAATACCAATAAATGCATGGTTTTATTTCTTGGAATTAATTACTTTAAAAATTCAGTCGAATTTTATGATAATAGTGTCGGCAGCTCATGTTTTATTTTATATTAGTATAATTATGGATTTTATTTGCACTGGATTTGTAAACTATAAATGTTTATGAACTTCTCATTAAAAATTGAATTTCAGTAGGATTATTGAAGTTTTAGATGAATTTTTTGTTTTAAAAAAATGAGTTTTTAAAAGTATTATGAAATTGATATTATGAGATACCTGTATACTATAGCCATGTTAGATTCATCACAAATTTATCCCAAAATTTAGTCATATGTTACCTAGGTTTACAACATGAGTATAAAAATAGGCAAATAGAGGTCTGATCGATTACATATATGAGTATTATTTGTTACATATTGTAATCAATAGAATTAAGCCAATTTGCTTTGGCTTAATGAAATACCTGGTCACACTGTTTATTATTAAGTATAAGACATGCTTTACTATACTATAATTGATAAAATAAACTTATCTCTTTAATCCATGGCAGCAAAAATATTCCATTTACCCTCAAAGTAATTTCTATATTTATAAGTGTAACTAAAATTGAAGTCAGGCTTGTAATATTTAACTCTTTTGTTATCTTTTCCCAGTGGTGAAATTTATCTGCTCTAAAGGCATAATAAGTGTAAAGTCGCTTATGTATTAATTTTTAAAGCACTTAACATCCATAGCTTAATTATATGCATCATTTTTTAACAGCAACAGAGTCAGTACAGAAGGAAGCTCTTTGACGCTTCTCACTCTTTACGTTCGATGATGTTTGGCCAGGATCGTTACAGACGCCGGTACTGGATTCTTCCCCAATGTGGGGGGATTTTTGTAGAAGGCATGGAGAGTGGTGAAGGTAGGAACTATTAATCTGTTACAAATATAAGGAACCATATTTTTTAAAACCCTGTTACTCCTTCAATATATTTTGTGCTTCCAGTATCAAATCTGCTTTATGGGTAAACATCGTAAAACCTTGATTCCCATTCCTTTTGAACTCATAATGCCCCTTGCTCTGATAAATATTCCTTCTCTCTCCATGATTTTTCTTCTGCCACTCTTTCTGACATCAAACGTGAACTATTCTTTTTCTTTAGCAGACAAAGGTCTTCACCTGTATTATCCTTTATAACTACTCCTCCATTTCTCTTCCTTCCCATTTTCAAGTTTTCCAACATGTGGTTTTATTCTTTAACCTTCCCAACAAGCATCCATCCCAACAGTATCCCTGCAGGTAACTTGCTTCAATCTAAGACCCTTATTATAATCCTCATTTATCTGGAAATCTTGTTCATGTTTGAAATTTGTGATCACCTCCTCCTCCATTAAACTTCTTCCTTTCTTCAGTTCTGTATTACCACACAATTCTACAGTCTACCTTTGGACTATTTTTTCGCTGGCTCCATTCCTGTTACATTAACTAGCACATAATATAATGCATATACGTGCTCAATAAACCATCTGAATTGAACTTTTTAGAACTCTGTACCTGGACATTTCCAAATGTTTAAATCGATGGGGCCAAAAGTGTTATGTCAGTGCTTACAGGTTTCAGGGTATAGCTATTTCCCCATGGTGGTATATGGAGGCAAAAACTGCTTGCAAAACATTTTTTTTTTTTGAATACCGACTATATGCCAGGCATTTCTAGGTACTGCAGGAAGCTGAAAGATATAAAAAACATAGTCCTTGCCATGTAGAAATTTAACAGTCTATTGGAGAGAGGGGATTGATTAATCACATAGACATCTAGAACAGAAATCATATAAAGTAGTTGTTTTTAAATTGATGTAGATGTTGATTTAATAGGATAGTGTGATGGGTTCTTTTTTTAACTGTTTGCTTAAAATATTTAAAAATAAAAGTATGTGGCTTAATGAAATACCTGGTCACACTGTTTATTATTAAGTATAAGACATGCTTTACTATACTATAATTGATAAAATAAACTTATCTCTTTAATCCATGGCAGCAAAAATATTCCATTTACCCTCAAAGTAATTTCTATATTTATAAGTGTAACTAAAATTGAAGTCAGGCTTGTAATATTTAACTCTTTTGTTATCTTTTCCCAGTGGTGAAATTTATCTGCTCTAAAGGCATAATAAGTGTAAAGTCGCTTATGTATTAATTTTTAAAGCACTTAACATCCATAGCTTAATTATATGCATCATTTTTTAACAGCAACAGAGTCAGTACAGAAGGAAGCTCTTTGACGCTTCTCACTCTTTACGTTCGATGATGTTTGGCCAGGATCGTTACAGACGCCGGTACTGGATTCTTCCCCAATGTGGGGGGATTTTTGTAGAAGGCATGGAGAGTGGTGAAGGTAGGAACTATTAATCTGTTACAAATATAAGGAACCATATTTTTTAAAACCCTGTTACTCCTTCAATATATTTTGTGCTTCCAGTATCAAATCTGCTTTATGGGTAAACATCGTAAAACCTTGATTCCCATTCCTTTTGAACTCATAATGCCCCTTGCTCTGATAAATATTCCTTCTCTCTCCATGATTTTTCTTCTGCCACTCTTTCTGACATCAAACGTGAACTATTCTTTTTCTTTAGCAGACAAAGGTCTTCACCTGTATTATCCTTTATAACTACTCCTCCATTTCTCTTCCTTCCCATTTTCAAGTTTTCCAACATGTGGTTTTATTCTTTAACCTTCCCAACAAGCATCCATCCCAACAGTATCCCTGCAGGTAACTTGCTTCAATCTAAGACCCTTATTATAATCCTCATTTATCTGGAAATCTTGTTCATGTTTGAAATTTGTGATCACCTCCTCCTCCATTAAACTTCTTCCTTTCTTCAGTTCTGTATTACCACACAATTCTACAGTCTACCTTTGGACTATTTTTTCGCTGGCTCCATTCCTGTTACATTAACTAGCACATAATATAATGCATATACGTGCTCAATAAACCATCTGAATTGAACTTTTTAGAACTCTGTACCTGGACATTTCCAAATGTTTAAATCGATGGGGCCAAAAGTGTTATGTCAGTGCTTACAGGTTTCAGGGTATAGCTATTTCCCCATGGTGGTATATGGAGGCAAAAACTGCTTGCAAAACATTTTTTTTTTTTGAATACCGACTATATGCCAGGCATTTCTAGGTACTGCAGGAAGCTGAAAGATATAAAAAACATAGTCCTTGCCATGTAGAAATTTAACAGTCTATTGGAGAGAGGGGATTGATTAATCACATAGACATCTAGAACAGAAATCATATAAAGTAGTTGTTTTTAAATTGATGTAGATGTTGATTTAATAGGATAGTGTGATGGGTTCTTTTTTTAACTGTTTGCTTAAAATATTTAAAAATAAAAGTATGGGCTTCCCTGGTGGCGCAGTGGTTGAGAGTCCGCCTGCCGATGCGGGGACACGGGTCCGTGCCCCGGTCTGGGAAGATCCCTACATGCCGCGGAGCAGCTGGGCCCGTGAGCCATGGCCACTGAGCCTGCACGTCCGGAGCCTGTGCTCCGCAAAAGGAGAGGCCACAACAATGAGAGGCCCGCAAAAAAAAAAAAAAAAAAAAAAGTATTTTTAAGCATGGAAAATATATTAATTAATTAAAATAATAAATTAAAAATAAATAAGTGGGACTAATGATATTAAAAAGCTTCTCTACAGCAAAGGAAACCTTCAACAAAATGAAAAGGCAACCTATTGAATGGGGACAAATATTTGCTAATTATATATCTGATAAGGGACTAATATCCAAAATATATAAAGAACTTATACAACTCAATAGCAAAAAAAAAAAAAAAATCTGATTTAAAAATGGACAAAAGATCTGAAAAGACATTTTCCCAAAGAAGATACACAGAAGGTACATGAAAAGATACTCAACATCATTAATCATTAGGGAAATGCAAATCAAAATCACAGTGAGATATCACCTCTCACATGTCAGAATGGCTGTTATCAAAAAGATGAGAAATAACAAGTGCTGGTGAGGGAGGATGTAGAGAAAAGGGAACCCCTGTGCACTGTTGGTGGAAATATAAATTGGTGCAGCCACAATGGAAAATAATATGGAGGTTCCTCAAAAAATTAAAACTAGAACTACCATATGATCCCTAGAAATCGAATTTAAAATGACAAAGCTGTGAGTCACTTGAGGGTGCAGAGCCTTGGTAAAGCTAAAAAGCAAGTAAAGAAATGTCCCGGTGAGTAGCTTTGCCTTAGCTGTATTAAGAATCACCTGAGAAGCTTAAAAAAAAAAAAGTGAGCGCTACCCCAGAACAATTAAATATCCCTCAATTTGATTAAGGGTCACGTCATTCTTAGTCACCTGGGCATGTAAACTTGAAGTTATCTAGGACATAAACTTTTCCTTCAAAATATCTGAAGTCAGTCTCTTTGCAACACTAGTGAAATCAGGTCTTTTTCAATATATATCTGAATTATTACTGCTGTCCTCAGCTTCTCTCTGTGCAATCCCCTCCTTCCATTGCATTCTGGCATTGTATCATGTCTCTACTCCAAAACCTCAAATGACTCCCTATTGCCTATAAGATGTTGAAATAAATCTGTATGTAACCTGGCATTCAAGGCCCTCTATAAATCTGACCTCAAAAGATCTTTAGGTGGTTCTCCAGTATGAATGTACATAGACCAGTCTATTTACTGTTGCTCAACACATGTGTATTCCTCCCCCTGTAACTTCACTGTGCTTTGCCAAATTCTGTTCAATGTAATGCTAATTTGCCTTTTCTTCAGACATCTAAATTTTGCCGGTCTTTCTTGATCCAGCTCAAATCCTAGCCCTTTTGAAACTCTTCTCTAGCTTATTTAAGTGGAACCAATTTTTACTGTCTGTGAGTTCCTAGAAAACCAAATAATTATACCATTATCTTGGCACATTGATACACATACTATTTATTTATTTTACTTAAATTTTATAATCCTTGTATGTACAACTTTTTATTTTCCATAATGTTAAGCATAGTACCTTATATACCTAGGCACACTAAAAATGCTTTAATTAAGAAAGTAAGTAAATAAATAATTAAACGTCTATAAGGTTTATAAGAATAGCTTATAGGAGACTTTCTTTTTTTAAATGTTAGGCCTCTCCAGTTAGATAGCATTAATTGAATTTGTAGTTGTTAGAACTCAGTTTCCATTCAGGGCCTACCACTTAACCTCTCTAGATTCTGATTTTCCTCTCTACAATAGAATTTTAATAGGCTCTGTATAAATTCTTTGGTTGTTATAAGGATCATGTCACATAATGAATCTAAAAGAGCTACAAGATGATATTTAACTATTAATTGTACCTTATACTATTATTTGGGTTCATTGCACAGTACATGGGAAAGGTAGGAATAATTTTTTACTTAAAGTTTATTTTCTCATAAAATTTTTATTAATTCGGTGATTTGCATCTGCTGTATTATTCTAAGTGCTATGGAAGTCATAAAATAAATAACAGATGTAGATTCCTTTTCTTTAATCGTGTTTACTATGCACCTATACTGTGCCTTGTACTGAGTACTGTGGAAATACAAAAGAATCAATTAACCTATCTCTATCCACAAAAAGCTCACAGTCTGATTGGAAAGATATAGCATATATGAAGACAAAGAACAAAAGCATGTAAATATGTAATATTATAGGCAAGTACTATCATCTGAGAGGCAAGGCTGATAAGGATGAATAAGTACCAGCTGTTAGAAACTACCATGAAATAAGTGAGTAATGAAAGTTAATACAGTGTTACCAATATGCTTTTTTTTTTTTTTTGTCTGTGTTGGGTCCTCCTTGCTGCTCATGGGCTTTCTCTAGTTGCGGCAAGCAGAGGGCTAGTCTTCGTTGTGATGCGCGGGCTTCTCATTGGGTGGCTTCTCTTGTTGTGGAGCACGGGCTCTTGGCGCATGGGTTTCAGTAGTTGCAGCACGCCAGCTTAGTAGTTGTGGCACACGGGCTCTAGAGCGCAGGCTCAGTAGTTGTGGCGCACGGGCTTAGTTGCTCCGCAGCATGTGGGATCTTCCTGGACCAGGGCTCAAACCCGTGTCCCCTGCATCGGCAGGCAGATTCTTAACCACTGCTCCACCAGGGAACTCAACAATATGCATTTTTATATTCTGCTCATTTATCACTTTTTAAAAGTTCTATAAAAGCACAGTCTTTACTTAATAAAGTTAGATTTAATACTCATCTATTTAAAAGTTTAAATACACAATTTTTAAAAAAATCCCTATAATATCATTATGATCGATAATATTACATAGAGATGATAATCAGATCTTGGATTACCTATATGAGTATAAGGCCTGTGGAAAAATCTCCCACTTCTAGAGTGAGTGTATAACAAATTTTAGAACTGTTTGGAGTGAAGAGAGAATCAAAATTGACCCTCCTGTGGGTATAGCTAGCGAGTGTCATCTGGAAAGCAGGAGAGTATCTACGTTTGTATCCATCCATTCATCTGTAATATGAACAACAGGAACCTCCCAACCACCTACTGAAGTCATGACAGGTACCAAAAAAGGAGAGGAGTATTGAGGTATAAAAACTCAGGATCCTGGCATACCAAATAGAGTCTTCATTTCTGCTCTTCAACTCCAGGAACTTCACGGAAGTAGGAGGACCTTTATGAGGTATAAGCAGTATTCAAAGTAAAAACAGTCCAAGGCAGCCAGACCAGACAAGTCTTACAGAGGCCATTGTTGAAGGGTTTGGTGCAGCTAGCTTTTATTTATTTATTTTTTTAAACACAACATGATTATTATTATTATTATTTTTTTTTTTTTTTTGTGGTGTGCGTGCCTTCCTCTGTTGTGGCCTCTCCCGTTGCGGAGCACAGGCTCCGGACACGCAGGCTCAGCGGCCATGGCTCACGGGCCCAGCCGCTCCGCGGCACGTGGGATCCTCCCAGACCGGGGCGCGAACCCGGTTCCCCTGCATCGGCAGGCGGACGCGCAACCACTGCGCCACCAGGGAAGCCCCATGATTATATTTTAATACACAATCAAAATACAAAACACCATAGTAAATTGATGGCAATAAAATTTAGTATTGATATTTCATTTGCATTGCATGACAGATGGTTAACATCCTTAGTCATAAATGAGTTCTTAGAAACCAGTAACAAAGACATTAATAAACCAAGGGAAATTAAAACAAAAACAAACCAGAAGAAAATAAAATCACAAAAGTGACTAGTAAGGATTAAGCATATATGAAGATGACTGAGCTGAACAATAACAGAAGAAAAGCAATTTCTTTGAAATATCATATTACCAAAGATTAAAAATTTAACATTTGTACAGTTTTAGGAAACATACCCACATAAACACTGGGGGACAAGATTGATGAGGTCCCATCTATATAGTAGGGGAAAACCTAGATTGGACTCAAAGCTATAAAATTTTGTATAACCTTAGTTCTAGCAGTTCTAATTCATTGGAATTATTTCAACAAATTAGTTGGATAAATTTACAATTTATATATAAATGATGTTTACTGCATAGAAAATGTGTAGCTAGTATATAGACCCCCCAAAAAGACTTGCATATTAATTTATCAGTACACCCAAAAGAATGTGTACAAAATTTCATTAATAGTAGATAACATAGTCGGAGATGGCAGAATTAGAGGAGGAAAAAAGGCATTTAAGAAGTAAAATATTGGGCTTCACTGGTGGTGCAGTGGTTGAGAATCCACCTGCCAATGCAGGGGACACAGGTTCCAGCCCTGGTCCAGGAAGATCCCACATGCCGCGGAGCAACTAAGCCTGTGTGCCACAACTACTGAGCCTATGCTCTAGAGCCCGTGAGCCACAACTACTGAGCCCGCATGCCGCAACTACTGAAGCCCGCGCTCCTAGAGCCTGTGCTCTGCAGCAAGGGAAGCCACCACAGTGAGAAGCCTGCGCACCAAAACAAAGTAGGCCCCACTCGCCGCAGCTAGAGAAAGCCCACACACAGCAACAAAGACCCAATGCGGCCAAAAATAAATAAATAAAATTTAAAAAAGAAAAAGAAGTAAAATATTATACTTCACAAATTTCCACATCCTTTGAAATTTTGAAAAAGATGATTTTTTTGTTAATCAATTTTAAATTTCCCTGTGATAAGTGAAAAATTTAAATATATGCACTTAATACTTACGGGAGCACTAAAATGAAGCCTCAAAATCACACCATTCTGAGCTTCTCCGTGTAATCATGCCGCCATCATTCAAGCTTCTGAGATTTAGTCCAATGGCAACAATGAAAACAGTCAACATGCCTGGTTACAATTGGAGCTATCTTTTAGAATGCTATTTCTGCATTCTCTACTGCCTGTGGGTAAGGGGGAGCATGAATCAGCCACCCAATACCATATTAGTAAGCCCATTGTTAAATGGCAGCAGCTATGAAAAAAATCCCAATTGTTTGATTGTATTATTTTTGGAAACTCCAATATATAACAAATACGTTTCAGTCTCAATAGTATGTATATTGTCTGCACACACAAGGGACACAGTAACTCCATATCCAGAAAAGGTGTATATTATTCAGTGGCTAGAAGAAATCAGATATCCAAAAGCTAACAAATGTCATCAGAGTCTCTTTGTCAGAGACTTTAGTCACAGATACTTGTAGTGCTACTGTCAAATAGAGTTGACTAAACAGGGTTGTTAAATTGTGAAATGAGGTTGCTCAGTACCCCTACCTGAATCTCTGCTTGTTTAAGAAATGCAATCTCGGGCTTCCCTGGTGGTACAGTGGTTAAGAATCCGCCTACCAATGCCGGGGACACGGGTTCGAGCCCTGGTCTGGGAAGATCCCACGTGCCGCGGAGCAACTAAGCCCGTGCGCCACAGCTACTGAGCCTGCACTCTAGAGCCCGCGTGCCACAACTACTGAAGCCCGCGTGCCTAGAGCCCATGCTCCGCAACAAGGGAAGCCACTGCAGTGAGAAGCCCGCTTACCACAGCGAAGAGTAGCCCCCGCTCAGTGCAACTAGACAAAGACCATGTGCAGCAACGAAGACCCAACACAGCCAAAGATAAATAAATAAATTTATTTTTTAAAAAAGAAGAAATGCAACCTTTCTCCTCCAGGTATGCAACACTGTTGCACAACCTGGCCTTGTAAGTATATCTGGGTTTTGGCAACATACCTGACCAACAGGTATAGAAGCTACCAGTAGAGGTCACAAAAAATAAGTCCAACTGATATGTAGGCATACTTGTGCAGGACTTGAATACCCCAGTCTGTCCATGCCAGGTATGCAACCTGAGGAAGGAATGAGTTCATGCAAAAGCTTTTGCAGTGATTGTGATTCTGGTCTTCCAGCCATAGTGAACACAGAATCCCAGCCCCAGTAGGGAAATGTGTTTGCCACGGCTCTGTTGCATTCTGGAACAATAGATACTTGGTTCCTCATGTCTAGCAAGCCCATCAATGTTTGAGGCCGTTCTCCTTTCCAGCATAATGAACTGAGGAGTATGGTTAGTGATCCCTTGAAGGAGACCCTGGGGACAGCCCAGCCCTGGTCCTCCTTAAGTCTGAAAGAGCTTAGGTCAGGGAACAAAGAAGCCTGGCTTCAGGAGTTGAGTCAAACTCATAAGGTGGAGCTGATGTAATCCCATTTCAAGAGAGTCAAGATAATGTAGGGTATTTCCCTCAGTTCTATTCTCTGAGTCCTTTTCTGAGGAGTGTAGAGGCCATGAGATCTTACCAGATGGTTTGTGGGAGTGAGGCTTAATAGCTCTAATCCCTGAAGGAGATTCCTCACCAGGGATCTTCTCCACCTAATCTTCTGGTGTCTCCCACTCTTCTAACAACTCTTCAGTATAGCATGTGAACCATTCAGTATTGTGTCTTACCTCACAGGAATCTTTTTCACGGTCTCAGTAGGTCTTTCAGGTTTCTGAATAGGACCACATTCCCACACTCCAGGATTACACAACCATCAACTTCTGTCTTATTAGTCTTTCTGCTTATGAGCAATACCACACTTAGTGGTATGCGGGAGCCTCTGCCAGAAGTCTAGCCTGTCTTTGATTCTTTTTTCTTTTTATCTTCTCCTTCCTTTGTTCCTTTTTTCTTTTTATTTTGTACGGAAACCTGTACCACTTACTAAGCTCCCTCTTTCCATTTCCTCCCCTGAGATGGGGCGTGTGTGACCTAAAAGAACTATTTCATTTCTATCAGTGCTTCACACATGATGGAGTAAAGTCAAAGCAGTTGTCCACTCAGGTGGACCTGTTCTCATTTAATCATTCAACATTCTTTGCACCAAGAACATGTTGTCAGGCCTTCCCCTCTCAAGCCCTGGGTTTTCTTATAATCATGCTAACACAGCCAGGGTCTCAGAACAGCTACATCCTCTGCGGATCTAGTCCCACTCACATTCAAGGGTCAGGAAAATCACGGGGCTATATTTTACCAACACTACCGAGCATTCAGTTTGGAAACAGGGTGGCAACGCCTATCTCAGCGTTATTAGTCAACCCAGACTGCTCATTCTGTAACAGGGGCATGTGTTCCCCCTTCTCAGCTTCATTTACTATCACTGCTGTCCCTCCATCATGCAAACAAACAAGCCAGACCTCTAAGGATCCTTCCAAGTGCGTATGGTAGTAGACCTGTTGAGAACCTAGTTCTTACTCTGTACACTGCCGGATTTCCTTCCGCTGTTGTGTCCACTCAGATTCCTTTAGAGCATGCCTCACAATAACTGGCTTTTCACATACACAGGGGCCAGTTGCCTCATGTATTAGTGGGAGTTTGCCTCACTTTCCCTTCTAAAGGGGCTGCCATCACCCTTTTTAGTTTATCATCCCCCCCTTAGGGCTCATGAAAATCTCTAAGCTGGTAAGGAAGAGAGACAGAACTGAATTTCAAGTCAGCTTATCACCACTAGTCATCCTCTTTAGTATACCACTTTTATGGCTTCTGCCATCTTCAGGCATTGCTACTAAGACCATTCTAACTCTACCAAGTGAATTACCACTGACCCCAAGAAGGAATTCTTCCACCCCTGGGTGCGCCCCTTCCAGAAATCCATGACATCAGGATTATGTTGGTCACCAATTGTTGTACAAGATGCATGGTCACAAAAATCACTAATGACATACATAGTGCTAATAACAGCATAATTTATTAGTGAAGGCAACTGCTAAGCAGAGAAGTTACAGTACATAGGATCTTCCAGCTCTCATAATGGTTCCATAGGACTTGGATGTGTGACAAGAACACTCCAAGAGACAAAACACTATATCCCATACCTTGCTCTCTATTTATGGGTTAATGTAAGAAAGGGTAAGAAGCACTGAGTTTCTCTAAGTAACAGTAAACATATCAAGGAACCTTTGGGTCTAGGAACGGTGCTTGCGGGTATGCATACCAAGAATCAAAGTCTACACACCAAGGATCCTGAGAACAGTGTTGACATTAGCTGGCTAAAGGCCCTGCTGTCCTTCTGCTGGCCCCCAGGAAAGTGGGAAGGAAGAAAGCCCCATGGCCACCCAGCCAAAACCGAGGATTTGTTGCCCTTCAATTCACTGTTCTGTTTGGGATATATTGGATTGTGGATAATTCCTTCAATATTGGAAGGAAAATGAAACAAGTTTTTTGTACTGTGATGTGAATGTTACTCTTCCATTTTGTATTAGGATATGTTTACAGCATGAGGTCTATAAGTATAGAAACTAATTCCTGTTAGGATGTGTGGAGGAATCTTACCTGAAGGATGAAGGTATTATGGTAAAAGGCATCTTTTAAAAAAATTCCTGGATCAGACTGAGGAGGAACAATCCTAGATAGACAGCGATAAGAACCTGCTTCCTTGAGTCTTCTCCACAGTAATAGCAAGATGTCTCCTAGGAGCTGAGTTGTGGTAGTACTGACAACATGAAGTCAGTTAAGGAGCTGTGAAAGTACTCCTGAGGGAGGTTAGGCTATACTGAATGGGTGAGAGCCTTTGAACCCTGGGAGGAAGCCAGGGACAGAGACCTGTATTCTCAATGCCAATGTTTTTACATTTCTTGTGTTCTTTGTCTGTGTTTCACTTAGATTTTAGTAAAATCTATTTGAAAGTTTTAGCCTGCTTCAGCCCAACTAAGGAGAGCCAAAGGAAAAAATTTCATTCGAACTGAGAATCATGGACCCCTAGGGTCCAGTGACAACTATTAGGTAAACTAAAGGGTCTCAAAGTGATTCTGATAAAACTCAAGAAGACATAGTCTCTTTTCCAATAGCAAACTTGCTCTTATTAGGATTGGTTTCAATTGGTTTAATTGGGAAATGGTATTTTCTTTGTCATTATATACTTGCAGCTACTACCAAGGAAATTAATCAAGTGAACGGCACTCCCTGTTTCATCTCTTACTTATTTTCCTCTTCTTTAGTCTGTTTTGAAGACTTTTTTTTTTTTAACATCTTTATTGGGGTATAATTGCTTTACAATGGTGTGCTAGTTTCTGCTTTATAACAAAGTGAATCAGTTATATATATACATATGTTCCCATATCTCTTCCCTCTTGCGTCTCCCTCCCTCCCACCCTCCCTATCCCACCCCTCTAGGTGGTCACAAAGCACCGAGCTGATCTCCCTGTGCTATGCGGCTGCTTCCCACTAGCTATCTGTTTTACATTTGGTAGTGTATATATGTCCATGCCACTCTCTCACTTCGTCCCAGCTTACCCTTCCCGCTCCCCATGTCCTCAAGTCCATTCTCTACGTCTGCGATGAAGACTTTTTTTAATACTCAGTGATACATGTCAAAGAAGTAAGGGCTGGAAAGAATAGATGAGTGTGTGAAATAGGAGATAGACAACTATTTTAAAAATCTTTTTACTAAATATCCTGTATATTTTTCAAATTTTTAAAAATAATTTTATACTTCTATTAGAGGTTGAGTTGTTTATAATTAAGCAATTTGAATATAAAAGTTAAAGACAACCATGAATAGGCTATTGAAATGTATCATCAGCTCACTTTCCTAGGTGCAAATGGGAAGTCATCAACTAGTCTCAAACCAGTAAAAAACTTGTCTGTTGGTTAGTTGGTCTGTTTGTTTTTGGATATATGACAGTGGTTTTTGAGATACTAGTTCTCAGAATAAATCAAGCACAAATATTAATATTTCCTTACTAGCCAATAATTTGTGTAAAGTTAAGGAAATTTGTGAGCATGGGTATTTGAAGAGAATATTTGTGACTCTTTTCACGTGTGCCTAGTTGGAGGTGATGAAGTAGGGTGGTCTTCTAAGGGCAAATGTGCAGAAGTGCATGAAGATCATATGAGGCACAATATTTTTCTCTGGCTGTTTTTAAGATTTTCTCTATTACTGGTTTTGAGCAATTAGATCATGGTATGTCTTGGTGTAGTTATGTATCTTCATGTTTCTTTTGCTTGGAGTTGAGTTTTTTGGATCTGTAGTTTATAATTTTCATCAAATTTGGTGATTTTTCGGCCATTATTTTTTCAAATTTAATGTCCTTGTCTGCTAATGCTACTGTCTTGTCAGTTTGAGGTTAGTTTTCATTGATTGAGTTCTCTAATTATGTATCATTCATGTATGTCTTTTAATTTTGATTGAATGTGAGACATTGTGAATTTTACCTTGTTTGGTGCTGGATATTTTTGAATTTCCATAAATATTTTTGAGATTTGTTTAGCTGAAACACAGTTAAGTTACTTGGGAAAAGTTTGATCCTTTCAGATCTTTCTTTTAAAATTTGTTAGGCAAGACTAAAACAGTGCTCAGTCTAGTATGGATTATCCCCTAACTAGTAAAGCGAGATCCTTCTGAGTACTCCACCTGATGGCCGTGAATCTTGAGGTTTCCCAGTCTGGTTGGTAGGAACAGGTACCAGATACCCAGCCTGTATGAGCACCTGGCACTGTCACCTCTAATCCTTTCAGGTGGTTCTTTCCTGGTCTCAGGTAGGTTCCTCACATGTACACGCTGCTCATTATTCAGCTGATCTCTGTGGATAACTGTGGATCTCTGGAGTTCTCTCTCCATGCAGTGCTCTCCTCTCTAGTACTCTCTCCTGGGCACTGGGCACTGTAGCTACTTTGATCTCCCTGGACTCTCAGTTCCACCTCCTCATCTCAGGGAGTCTGCCAGGCTCCACCTGGATTCTTCCTCCCTATGCTGTAGCCTGGAAATTAACCCAAAGCAGTAAGCTGGGGCAATCATAGGTCTGACTGTGTTTGTTTTCTTTTTTGTTGCCTGAAGTCCAGTTTCCATGCAAACTGTGGTTTCATATATTTTGCCTCTTTTTTGGTTGTTTCATGCAACAGTGTAAATCTAGTCCCTATTATTCCATATCGTCCAGAAGCATAAGTCTGAAGTATAGGATTTTAATTTGGGGTAGAAACTAATTTCAAGAGAAGCATGTGAAAGCGATTTCAAACATTAGTAGAGGATTGGTTAAGTTATGATGTATCCATAAAATAGAATATTATTCAGCTGATTGAAAAAAATGAAGTACAGTTATATGTTTTAGCATGGAAAGCTGTCTAAGGTATTTAGTGAAAATATCAAATTCATCCTTTTATTTCATCGTTCAAGAAATATTTATTGAGCTTCTATTTTATAGCAGCCACCATGTTAGGCATTTGGGATCCAATAATAAGCAAGAGAAACATTGCTCTGCTTTTAAAAGCTTGCTGATTTAAATTCTAGTGTGTGGGTGGGAGTGGAGTAGAAGATAAACAAATAATTAGGTTATTGTTTATAATGATAAATTCTGTGACGGAAATATGTAGGATGATATTCTAAAGTGAATGGGTAAAATAAGACACTAGGATGTATTGTACAACACAGGGAGTATAGCCAATATTTTTAAATAACTGTAAATGGAGTATAACCTTTAAAAATTGTGAATCACTACATTATATACCTGTAACTTATATAATATTGTACGTCAACCATATGTCAGGAAAACAAATAAATAAAGTGAATGGAATAGGGAGCTACTTCAGATAAAATGATCAGAGGAAACCTCTGTGAGGAAATGACTTGACCTGAGACATGAAGGGTAAGGAGCCAGTCAACAAAACAATATCCCAGGCAGACGGAACAGCAAATGCAAAGTGCCCCAAAAAGGAAAGAACTGGGTATGTTTGAGAAGCTGAAAAAAAGGGAGAAAGGAAGAGCAAGGTTAGCAAGGACAAGAGCGGTCAGAGGTTGTAGAAATTTTCAGGAACCAGACCATACAGCATTGTAGGCCTTGCTTAGGAGTTTGGATTTTATTCTGAGTTGCAGAAAAGTGAAGGGTAGTATCCATTTATGTAATACTGCAAAATGATATTCCTATAGATGCATATAAGATTTCCAGAAGGATATATAGACATGATTGATTAACCATGGTTACCTCTGAAGGGTAGAAATAGGGACTAAGGGAGTAGGGCAGAAAGGGTTTTCTTTATACCTCTCATTACTGAATATTTTACCTTGGACATATATTACTTTTTAAATTGAATAAAGTAGTGGATTTATATTTTTTAAAGAGATCTTATAAATTGTTTTTAAAACACTTCTCAAAAATATGAACCAGAAGTTCACAAAGGAGAAATGCCAGTAAGCCCATGGAAAGATACTCAGCCTTACTGGAGAGCAGAAAAAAAAAGCAGTTTAGATTTTTATCTCCCAGATATTGACAAAAACAAAAAATACTGATAGTATTTCGTTTCCTTGAGGGTGTAGGCAAACAGATGCTCTTGCTTCTGGTATGAACGTGTATTGATCTAGACTTTCAGTTTGACAACATATTTCAAAAACTCTGAAAAGTATATATCTTAGGAGTCAGTCAATTTTTTCTAGAAATTTATCCTAAGGAAGTAAATTTTTTAAAAAATTTAAGTCCAAAGATACAGATACAAGGTCATCATTCATCATTTATAGCATTTTTTATAATAGTGAATAACTGGGCCCTATTAATAGCCATCAGTAGAAGATTGATTATTTAAATTATGATATATTCTATTGAATATTCTATAGCCATTAAAATTTATGATGTAGTTATATATTTATTGACATATCAGGATGTTTACAGAGCAAAACATGTAGGTTAGAACATTATGTATATAATGAGATTTTCTTTTTTTTAAATTTATAGGTTTAAGTGTGTATGTGTGTGCATATAGAATGCCTGGAAGGGTTTAGACGAAAATATTAATAATAATTTTTGCTGTGTATTAGGGCTTTTAAATTTTTTATATTTTAGTTTTTCTAAAGATTAGTCACAAAATTACATTAATTTTCCAATGAGCAAAAGAATCTAATCTATAAAAAAGGAGAAAATGGAGAGTATTAAGTAATCTAGAAAAGTTTCCTAAAATATTTATGCATATAACTTGATAAGTAATAAAAGAATATAATTATAGTATTGGTTTGATCTGGAGTAACTGATCTTTATAATGCTTTTCAATTTTTTAGGACTAGAAGAAATTGCAAAAGAAAGAGAAAAACTAAAAAAGGCAGAAAGTATCCAGATCAAAGAAGAAATATTTGAGCCTTCTGAGGACACTTTAAATTGTTCAAATCCAGATCACTGTGAGCAAAAGGAAGATACTAAAGAAAAAGATAACACAAATCTGTTTCTTCAGAAACCTGGTTCATTTTCAAAATTAAGCAAGCTTTTAGAAGTAGCTAAGATGCCTCCTGAGTCAGATGTAATAACCCCCAAGCCAACCAGTAGTGCAAATGGGTGCACACTGTCTTATCAAAACAGTGGAAAACATTCATTGGGCAGCATTCAATCAACAGCAACACAAAGCAGCGTGGAAAAGACAGACTCTAATAATCTGTTCAGTACCAGTTCGGGTGGTCCAGGGAAGTTCTATAGTCCTCTCCCCAATGACCAGTTGTTAAAAACACTGACTGAAAAGAATAGACAGTGGTTTAGCCTTTTGCCGAGGACACCTTGTGATGACACATCACTTACCCATGCAGGTATGTCAACTGCTTCTTTAGTGACCCCTCAGTCTCAGCCACCATCTAAGTCACCTTCGCCTGCCCCAGCTCCTCTTCTTGGATCATCTTCTGCTCAGAATCCTGTTGGCCTCAATCCATTTGCTTTATCACCTCTTCAGGTTAGTGCTGCTAATTGTAACTCATTTTTATGTTGCTTTATTTAATCTTTGACCCCATAAAGATTTTCTCTCCAGGGAAATCAGTTGAATATTCATAATATTATCTCCACCATGGTTTGAAAGTTGAAGAGTCAGAATTGCTATCACCAAGCTTCATCAGAACTACTGATGTCTAAGTCAAAGCCCTCTTTAATTACTTTTTAACTTATTACTGTTGCATTATATCTAAAAAGAAATTACTTGGGGAGCAAATGAAACGACGTATTACTGTTGTATTTAGTTTGCCTCTAATTGTGATAAGTGAAAGAATATTTTTTCCGAATTTTATAAACAATTTCTGGTTCTAAACACTTTTCCTAACTTCTTAGATTGTTCTACTTTTTAAATGTTTTGGTTTTTTTTGCAGATGAAAAGTGGAGTATCTATGATGGGACTCCAGTTTTGTGGGTGGCCCACCAGTGTGCTTACTTCTAGTAATCCATTTACATCACCTTTACCTAGTCTGGGATCAGGGCTGGGATTATCAGAAGGAAATAGTAATTCATTCTTGACTCCTAATGTTGCTTCAAGTAAAAGTGAATCTCCAGTACCACAGAATGAAAAAGTCTCTTCAACTCAACCTGTAGCTGTTGAAGTAGCAAAACCAGTAGATTTTCCTAATCCAAAACCTATTCCAGAAGGTAGGTACATTGAGATGGTTTATAGCCACTTACTTACTTTATTTTATTGTTATAGATTCCTGCATTATAACCAAATCTTTGATGGTTTTCTACATAGTTATAAGTCTTCTGATTTGCATTGTGCCATTAATTTATATTCAAAATATTTGTAAAAAGATCTACATATTTATCTTAACTTAGAAATGCAGTTTGGTTGGTGGAGAATTATTGACCCAGAGGACCTAAAAGCTTTGCTCAAAGTGCTCCATCTCAGAGGAATAAGAGAAAAGGCGTTACAAAAACAAATTCAGAAACACTTGGATTATATTACTCAAGCTTGCATCAAGAATAAGGATGGTATGTACCTAAAAGAGACTTCTGCTCTCTTGCTTAGTTATGAGAATTAGTTCTTTTATCTTAAAACATATTTTAGTATATCCTAATTCGTAATTTATTACTAATAGGCTTTTTTTTCCTATTTTGTTCAACAAACAGTAACTCTTTACATTTCTTAAATAGGTATTACTTTCTTATAATTTCTCACAACCTGCAGACATATTGTTTTTTGGGGGGGTTTGGGGGTTTTTTTGCGGTACGCGGGCCTCTCACTGCTATGGCCTCTCCCGTTGCGGAACACAGGCTCCGGAAGCGCAGTCTCAGCGGCCATGGCTCACGGGCCCAGCCGCTCCGCGGCATGTGGGATCTTCCCGGACCGGGGCACGAACCGTGTCCCCTGCATCGGCAGGCGGACTCTCAACCACTGCGCCAGCAGGGAAGCCCAGACATATTGTTTTGTTTCTTAAAAAAGAATATTCCTACTTTTAAGAGTAATCTGCCTGTGTATGCACAAGTACATTTGTGTGTGTTAAGTTACACGTATATGTTATCCCTGGAACCTTATTCACTTTTTAGAAGAAATCATTGAGGGATAAAGTGGATTTTAAAATTAATTTCTTTTCAAATATAGTTGCTATTATTGAATTAAATGAACATGAAGAAAACCAGGTAACTCGAGATATTGTGGAGAACTGGTCGGTAGAAGAACAAGCAATGGAAATGGATTTGAGTATTCTTCAACAGGTAGAAGATCTAGAAAGGAGAGTTGCATCAGCAAGTTTGCAAGTGAAGGTAAAATTGATTGGAATGAAATCTGTTTTTAGGATGATGGAAGGTAACTATTATTTGTTGTATACCTGATATGTGCCAGTTGCTCTGCTAAATGTTTTCACTTTATCTCATTTAATTCTCAAAATGATCCTGAATTAATTTCCCCCATCTTACAGGTAAGGAACAAGACTCAAAGTAAGTAACCTGCCAGTGGTCATATAGTAAGCTAAGTGTGTATTCATCCAAGTCTGTCTGACTCCAGAACTTGTGTTCTTTTTAACAAATCTTGCTGCCTCCTTAATGGTATTCAAAAGTGTCATTTCTAGTTTTACCCATGATAAATATAATGCTCTATCAAATTCCTACTGTACTGTTTCATATAGAGGAACCTCCTTGCATCAAGCCATGTTGTATGTCAAAATTTCACTCTATATAATTTAAAATTGGAGAATATAGGTATATCCAAATATACACTGTATCATTATACACATACCCACACACCCTACATATATATGTAAATTTTAAATTTATTTATCTACTGGGCATTACCCTATCACAAGCATTATCATGATCAGACTGGCTTCCAATGGACAGGCAAAAGTAAAGCTTTACCTTAGTGCAAGAATTTTTAGTTTTGGTAGGAGGGGTATAAAGTCTTCTCAGCTGATAATAAGGTGATGTCTCTGAGAATAAATGGATGGATGATGAATAAGTATGAGACACCTGAAAAGGTTTAGAAAATGTAGTATCCATGTAATTTGATTTGCTATTTTATGTTTTATTCAGAATGAGAAACGTATGCCATAATACTATCCTATGGCATTTGGAAACTTTTGAAGTTCTCCAAAAACTGTCACTTTCCAGAGCTAATAATATATCCCTTTCTTGCCGCAAACATAATTACCAACTTTGGGAAGCAAAATTTATCATTTGTTGACTCTATTTTGCTAGTAAACTATATCTTCCTCCTAGTACTATAATACAGTATAAAGATGCCTCATTTATTTGGCATCTTCAAAAAATGAAGTCTTCCACACAAGTTAATTTTCTAGAGAAATGAAAATTATTCCATTTAGCACCATAATTTTTTAACATGTTTGTCAGATCGCTTATGTTATGCATTACACTGCCTTCTTAAATTGAGAATAATGAGTTTGATTTAAATTATCTTGGTGACACAGGATCATTAGTGCAAAGACCAATTATTAGATAATGATTCCCTCAGGAAATGTGAAGCGGTTTTGCCCCTACATTAAATGGTCCTAGTGTGCTTTGCTTTTAAACGACTGTGTCTGCTTTCTATAGTCTGTTTCTGTCTTCTCTCATGGTCAGTTGCTACTACTTTCTGGTTTAAATTTGATTGGTTCTACTGGCCCAATTTTCCCCCAACTTCCTCCACCTAATTTGCCAGTTCTAATTGGCTATTGGTTGGGAAAGCATATCACCAAGCTTTTTTTTTTTTTTAAGATTTAATTTTATTTATTTTTGGCTGAGTTGGGTCTTCGTTGCTGTGCGCAGGCTTCTCATTGTGGTGGCTTCTCTTGTTGCAGAGCACAGGCTCTAGGTGCGTGGGCTTCAGTAGTTGTGGTGCACAGGCTCAGTAGTTGTGGCACATAGGCTTAGTTGCTCTGCAGCATGTGGGATCTTCCCGGACCAGGGCTCAAACCCGTGTCCCCTGCATTGGCAGGTGGATTCTTATCCACTGTGCCACCAGGGAAGTCCCAAGCTTTTTTAAGCTAAGTATAAAGTCAGGATGTGGGCCTGAAACATTTTCCTGGAGCTATACTCATATTTTCCTGGATTAACCTTATCACATTACTGGCTACTCAGACATTCTTGGCTGTGTTCTAAGTATATAAGAAAAGTAGAATTTGTTTTTTAAGTGAAATGTTTTAATATTCTGTTATTAAGGTATTACTAAATTATTCTGTATTATTCTGAAAAAAATGAATTATATTATTCTTGAAGAGTCTAAAAACACAAATGATGAAAATAACCACAAGACATTATTTTAATATCTATAGAAGATTTAATGTGTGTTTTTTTTTAAGAAAATAGTTATATGTTTAACGTGGGGAACTAGCCATCGTGAAGACACATCACACAGGTGGCCTGTGGGACTTATTAGGTGCATTCATTTATATTTTTAATATTGCTTATAATTTGGACATTCTTTATTATTTTGTAGGAAAATCTGCAAGTCTCTTGTCCTAGTTCTGTTGTTGAGAGTATATAAAAAACCTAATTACTCTTCCAGCTCCTCTAAAGATAGCTCCTGTGTCTCTTTCTAAGTTTTCTCTTTTACAAGCTAATGAATTCCTTCAACCATTAGTCCTGTGAAATAGTTTCCATGTACACGATTCTCTTCTGTATAAACACCAGTGTTAATATCCTTCTTAAAATGTTGTATCCATAACTGTACATAGCACTGTCTGAATGTGTTCATGGGACTTACACTCTCCTTAATCCAGCACTATACTTCCATTAATGCTGTTCGAATTTTGTACTAGCTTTTTAGCATCCACATCATATTCTTGCTTCACTGAGTATACGCTATGAAAAAACAAACTGGCCCTCTTTCAAAGAGCTTTTAAGAGAGTTCTATCACATATGGTATTCAATATTTCTGTGATTAGTTGCTTAAACTTCAAACCTAAAATTTACATTTATCATTGTTTTATTTGTATTAATTTCATGTGGGTACATTTTTCAGCATATGGAACTATTTTTATCTTAGTCCTATTATACAGAATATGAAATTTTCTTCCTAGTTTTAAATCATCTGCAGATTTAATAACAATCAACCAAGTTACTCATAAGTGTATGAACAAGACAAACCAAGTACAGAGCCTTTTGGACATAGGCACTGGGGACCTTTTCTGAGGTGACTCATGTTCTGTCAATCACCATTTTTTGGAAGCAGTTTTCAACACTCTAGATTTCTTTAATCTAGTCTTCATTTTTTGTCTTGTCATTTGCCTTGCAGACATCAAGATATGCTATGTTTACAGGGTTCTCTTGATTTAGCAATGTAGTACCCTTTTCAAAATATGGGAATGAGGTTCATTTGACATGACTTGTACCTAATGCACTTACATGTACTATTCATAATTCCATCCTTACTTCACAAATATAAATGTTCTACTGAACTAAAGAAGAGGAATTGATCCTAATATACAAGATAAAATAATTATCTCTAAAGAGGTTTAATAAAAAGGATAATGTTCATACTGTTTTTCATTTAATATGCATTTACTAAGCCCCTATTCCACATCAGACAGTAGGCACCACAAAATTGGATAAAATGTGGTTTCTGCTGTCAGAAAGCTTGTCATCTAATAGGGAGATAAGTCATATATACATCTGCACAGACTCTGTTAACTGATCATAGAGGAGTACAGAGTCACAAATGAATTTAGAAAAAGAATACATAACTTCTGATGCAGACATGGGAGAGATCAGGGAACATTTCACGTAGAAGTTGAGATGAAACTTGAGAAGGTGACTCAGCTTTTGACAAGGAATGCCATACTAGGAAGAGGGAACAGCCTGAGCAAAGCACCAGGATCCAGAAGTTTAGGGCATGTTTGTGGAGTTGCAAGTTGTGGAATTTGCAGTGTAGGATGTGTGAACGGGAACATGAGAGGAAGAGGCAGATTGAGGTACTTGAATGTCATGATAAAAATATGGACTTTGTTAAACAGTAGGGAAACTTTGAAGGATTTTGAGGTAGAAGATCAATAAAAGCAAGCTGAGTTATAAGATCATTCACTTATTCAATCAACATGTGTGTATTGAGTGCCTACTATTCATTTTCACTGTGCTGGAGAGAAAATGAGTAAAAGCAGACGTGGTCCCTGCCATCATGGAATTTAGAGGTAAAAAGATGTGAATCAAATAATCACAATAGTAAAAAATTGTGAGTACCACAAGGCTATGGCGTATCGTATGGTCCTTTGTGGGCTTGTAATATGGAGACTTACCTGCTAAAGGAGGTCAGAGAAGGATTCCCTGAGGACTTTTAAAATGAGAGCTGCAGGATGAGTGGAGTTAACCAGGTTAAGAGCAACAGGAAAAGGCTCTACAGACAAATATAACAGCTCACGCAAACTCCTATGACTGAAGGAAAAATGGTAAGTATTGTACAGACCCCTGTATGGAGGAGTGGTAGAAGGAATGGAAATGGAAAGAAGAGCTAAATTCAGAGACCACTGAGAGATTTCTGTTGAAATGAATAAACATGTAGTCTAAAGTCTCTCAGAATACTTTGCTGATTTTCATTATACCTTTCATAATATCAAAAATTATTAAATTTTCTTCTTCAAACTTCTCACAACTGTTTCTTTTAATTTTTTATTCTTGTTTCTACCTAGCATTAGGAAACACAAGATAAAAACTTTTAGTAAAGATCCTTAAGATCTGCTGCTGTCTGCTGCTGTATTTTAAGTAAAGGTAATTCACCCAGCAGGCATTTTAAGAGGAAACCATAATAACATTATTCTTTTGATATATAGGGTTGGATGTGTCCAGAGCCTGCATCAGAAAGGGAGGACTTGGTATATTTTGAACATAAGTCATTTTCTAAATTGTGCAAGGAGCATGATGGAGAATTTACTGGCGAAGAAGAAAGCAGTGCACATGCACTGGAACGGAAGAGTGACAACCCCCTAGATATAGCTGTAACCAGGCTGGCTGATTTGGAGCGGAACATTGAAAGAAGGTATCTGAAGAGCCCCTTAAGTACCACCATTCAGATCAAACTGGATAATGTGGGCACAGTTACTGTCCCTGCTCCTGCACCATCCATTAGTGGTGATGGTGACGGGTAGGTTATTGAGATTAACTTGAAAAATTATTGTGCTTCTTTGCTAATTGGAGCCTATTTTCTATTGCCTGTTATCTATGTATCTTCTTGTATGTCTGTGATCCATATGGATCATGCTATTTGCATGGTGCTTTGTAAAAACATTTTTTTTGTTGTTATGTGCGTTGATAATCCTGCAAAGTGATCTTACATTTACCTGGTTGTGACTAAGCTTTGAGGCACGTAGCCACAGTCTGTGCACTACATCAAATTTAGTTGCTTAAACCTTATACTTATTGGCTGTTACATGTTTTTGTCATTGCTTGGCTTTCAGTGTGATGATTGTTTCACATTCAGTAACCATAAATGTGGACGTGACCTACTTAATTTTTCTATATTTCAATGCAGAATTGAAGAGGATATTGCTCCAGGGCTCAGGGTATGGAGAAGGGCATTATCAGAAGCTCGCAGTGCTGCACAGGTAGCTCTGTGCATTCAGCAGTTACAGAAATCAGTAGCATGGGAAAAATCAATTATGAAAGTTGTAAGTGTTTTTATTTAAGAAATACTATAATTTACTTTGTCCTGTTTTTTCCAATCTTCAGATATTTCTTAATTATGCATTACTTATTGTCAAAATAATGTATGCTGTACTTGAGAATTTCCTTAATTCTTAAATACTGTATAGTTTGATACTTTCCTCCTTTTTTTGAGCTTTTTGAAGGAATCTACCAAATGTTATCTTTGGTTTTTTAAAATCTTGTTTTTCTCTCCTTTGAATATTGTTTATAACTCTGACTGAAGTTGTCTTCTCCATTCTGTCTACATAATAGTTGTTAATCTGAATGTTTTGAAGGCCCTTTCAATCTTGTAAACACTCCAGTTGCTAACATTACCTGCTAAGTACATTCACTTCATTTCTAAAATATCTTTATATTTGTATGAATTTTCTTTTCTTAATGCCAGAAATACTTAGCTAAGTAAATAGAGAATAAGCAGAGAGCTCTTCCTTTATGCACCGATATCATGTTTTGGGTTGGCCAAAAAATTGCCTTTGGTTTTTAAGTAAAAATAAAAGATACATTTTTCATTTTCACCAAGAACTTGAACAGCGTATTCACCCTTTTGTTCCACTACCTTCTACCATTTTTCAGGCAACTTCATAATTCCATCTTCGCAAAACTTTATATCTTTTTGAGCAAAAAACTGATCCAGGTGCCTTTTACAGTCTCCCAGGGAATTAAAATTTTTTCCATTAAGAGAATTTTGTAAAGCCTAAATAAGTGGAAATCCAAAGGTGTAATGTCTGGTGAATAAGCTGGATGAATCAGAGCTTCCCAGCTAAGCTGTAACAGTTTTTGCCTGGTCATCAAAGAAACATGAGGTCTTGCATTATCCTGATGGAAGATTATGCGTTTTCTGTTGACTAATTCTGGACACTTTTTGTTGAGTGCTGCTTTCAGTTGGTCTACTTGGGAGCAGTACTTGTTGGAATTAATCGTTTGGTTTTCTGGAAGGAGCTCATAATAGAGGACTCTCTTCCAGTCCCACCATATACCGGCCTTTGGTGTGGTTGGTGGTGTTTCATTTCGCTTGGCCCACGATCTCTTCCATTGCACATTATTGTACAGTATCCACTTTGCATCACCCGTCACAATTTGTTTTAAAAATGGAACATTTTCCTTATGTTTAAGCAGAGAATCACATGAGGAAATACGGTCAAGAAGGGTTTTTTTGCCTAATTTATGTGGAACCCAAACATCAAAGCGATTCACATAACCAAGCTGGTGTAAATGATTTTCAGCGCTTGATTTGGATATTTTGAGTATGTTGGCTATCTCGCGCATAGTATAACGTTGATTGTTCTCAATTAATGTCTTGATTTGATCGCTGTCAACTTCAACTGGTCTACCCAACCGTGGAGCATCATCCAGTGAGAAATTTCCAGCATGAAACTTCGCAGACCACTTTTGATGTGTTCAGTCAGTCACAGCACCTTCATACACTGCACAAATCATTTTTTGCATTTCGGTTGCGTTTTTACCTTTCTTGAAATAATAAAGCATAATATGCCGAAAATGTTGCCTTTTTTCTTCCATCTTCAGTATTAAAATGGCTACACAAAGATTGACCAATTTTGATAAGTCTTTTTTTAAATGCACGCTGATATGATAGGTGTCACATACAATCTAACAAAATTGTTTTGAATGAACTTATAGACAACTAAGTGTTACTAGAGCCATCTTGCGGAAAAAAAGCGAACGAACCTTTTGGCCAACCCAATATTTGGGTACAGTTGGCATTGAGTAGATCTTTTAGTCTTTCCTCTAACAGTTAAAAATGTTTTTTCGCCTTCTTTGTTTAAGCCCAGTTAGTTATCATGTAGTGGCCTCTACTTTGTACTAGGCAACAAATGCTATATGTTCAAAATAAAAGCTATATTTCTAATATTTTCCAGAGAGAGATTTATTTTTAAATCATGTACGTGTCCCTTTTGCCTCTTTTGTATCGTATACAGAAATATCTATTATATGTAGACTTTTATGAATTACTTTAACAGCTGCTTTTGAATTACAGGTTAGCTTTAAAATTCAAACATTTGAGATTTGTTTTCATGAATGACTAAGAGTAAAATTCCTATTTTAAATAATCTTCCCCAAAGAAAAGAAGTGATTCTGAAATAATTTAGCATTCTCTCCTTCCTTTTTACCTCTATATTTAGACTACTCAAGACTTTATTCATTCTATACAAATAAATTTGCTTTCTTCTATGTTTTTTTTCACTTCTTTCTAAAATGTCCATGGAATAATGAATCTGCAGTTTTCACAATATGCTCAAATTTAGGTTTTTCCCTATATAGATTATAAGTTTTAAGGCATTGTTCAGGTCATCTGGTAGCATTTTTACCAGGTAAAAATAATTTTTCTTCTAAAAATTATTATTAAAACCAGTTTTAATGTCACCTTAGACAAATATATTTGGTGAAATGTAGGCTATAATGATCAAAAAAGATTCAATTCCTATATCAGAATGAAATTTGTACAGTTACTTTTCTCATCTACACCAAAACAATCATTACAATATAGGCAGTTTTGTTATAACCTATACACAGAAACCCAAAACTTGTACCAAAATCTACCTTTATATTAGTATACTTATTTTCTGCAACCTAAAGCTTTATTTCAGGTTTTGCAAACTTCTTTTCCATTGTTATTAATAAATTAATATACATTCATCATTATTTAACTACACCTCATAATTTTTATTTCTTTTTTTAATGTTTAATAATACATTATTTGCTATAAAACTACTTTGAAAAGAAGGCAGAGTTTCTTATTAAAAGATTAATGAGCACTTTGTAACCTTTAATTAGAAATGTAACAAAATCTATAATAATCCTCATAAGAAGTCCTAAAAAAAAATGTTAAAGTGCTCAATATCTTTAGAAATATCCTCTTTACCAGAAACCATGCTTACTAGGAAAGAAGCAGCTGCCATGATTTGCCTCCAGATACTTCTCAGCCCACAATATGTTTTCTGTTGTTAAGCAATCGGCAACATCCACTGTTTTTTTTTACTGTGGTAGCAAAGGAGTTAAAACCAAATATTACTACATTTGCTCTAACATATTGTGAGCTATTACTGTGGATTTTCAAAAATGTTATGAACTTGATACCTGCCACCCTTTCTTAATAAGTATCAGAAAATAATTTTATTTTTAAATCATAAATGTGAGATGTAAGACAGCCTTCATAGTATTTTTAGCTATTGTAGAAAACAATGAGAATTTACTTAATGTTCATGAATCTGATTTTTAAATTTTATTGTTATAGGGATTGAAATATAACCTTTGAAATGTTACTTCTCAATGAGTATTTTTATAATAGAAGTTTTAAAGAAATAACTCAAATTTTGAGAAATAAATTTATAATAAATATAAATATATATTTTATAAATAAAATATAAGTACCATATTAAGGTATTTAGTGATGTGGTTATCAGGAAAGGTCATAAAATAAATTCTTACTGTTGGGATATTAAACTCTACTGCCTTTTCTCTTAGTACACATGCCAGTTTTAGTATTACATGTATATTACATATATTTGATAGATATTTGTTAAGGTGAATAACATGTATCTGCTGTTTTGATAAGATTCTTAAGCTAACATTGGTGTACGTATTGAGTCATGAAAGACTATTTTAGACATTCCCAGATTAAGATTTAATGTTTTATTGAAATTAAACAAATTAAGTTTGAACAATTAAGCTATTTTGTTTTTAAGATTATATAAATACATAACTTAAAATTAGTACAAATGACTTATAATTTAAATGTTTTAATTATTTTAATTGAAATATAGTTGATGTACAATATTATATTAGTAATGTTTTCTTCTTTTGAATATTGATTACAGGACATTGTCTACTGTGACTGAAATAAAAACTAAATGTCAAAATATAATGTTAGTGCTTACCATTTTTTAAAGCCATCTTTAAAGTTTTTACCTGTCTGATCTTCCTTCTTTCCCTTTGTGAAACTTGTTATACAGAATATGTGTGCATGGGGAAAAAAAGAATCTCTTTATAGATTTTAAAGTTCTTAATGGTATTAGAAGTTTTTCAACAGAGAAGAAACAATTTTATTTTTAGTCCTAGAAAATAAATTATGACTTCTAAATTCTTTTATTTAATTTATTGTATCAATTTCTTTTTCCCTTAGAAATCATTTTGTAGGATCCATTTTCTACATTTGTGACACATGTTTGATTTGGGTTGATTTCCAAAGTTTCCTGATTTGGACATAGTCAAAATACAGTGACATCTTATTATTATTATTTATAATTCTGTTACTAGTACAAGTTCCTGATTTTGATCTTAAAAATTACTCTAACTCTTACTTATTTCTTTCTCAGGATATCATGAGGATGCTAAGATAAGCAAACGATGAAATATATTAAAAAATTAAAACACCATGTATTAAAGCTATTCATTGCTTTATGTGCTCTAATGTCATGTTAATTATTTCGTATGTTAATGTGTACATGCTTCTGAAGTGTGTGCAGGCATTCAACCTCTAGCTTTGTTTTTTGCAGTGTACCTGAAATGTGCATTTGCCCCAACTGAACTGCTCACCCCATCATGTGGTCCATATCTGTGTAACGAGAGATACATAGATGTGTATGGCTACTGTACATTTGTTAGCAAGCGGAATGTTCATTACTAATATAAATTAGGAATTAATGGTATGTTTAATATCCCAAAAATTATTATTTGTAGCAGAGTGTTAATTTTAAATGATTTTCCATGTATTATAGTACTGCCAGATCTGTCGAAAGGGAGATAATGAAGAACTGCTCCTCCTTTGTGATGGCTGTGACAAAGGCTGTCATACATACTGCCATAGACCCAAGATTACAACTATACCAGATGGGGACTGGTTTTGTCCAGCTTGCATTGCTAAGGTAAGACTGATCTAAAACTAAATTTTTTTATTGAAGTATAGTTGATTTACAATATTGTGTTAGTTTCAGGTATACAGCAGAGTGATTCAGTTATATATATTTTTTCAGATTCTTTTCCATTATAGGTTATTAAAAGATTTTGAGTAGAGTTCCCTGTGCTCTACAGTAAATCCTTGTTGCTTATCTATTTTATGTGTAGTAGTTTGTATCTGTGAATCCCATACTCCTAATTTATCCTCCCCACCATCCCCACCACCACCTTTCCCCTTTGGTAACCATAAGTTTGTTTTCTAGGTCTGTGAGTCTGTTTCTGTTTTGTATATAGATTCATTTGTATTATTTTTTAGATTCCACATATAAGTGATATGATATTTGTCTTTCTCTGTCTAACTTACTTCGCTTAGTATGATAATCTCTAGGTCCATCCATGTTGTAGCAAATGACAATATTTCATTCTTTTTTATGGCTGAGTAATAGTCCATTGTATATGTGTACCACATCTTAAACCAATTGTCTGTTGATGGGTACTTGGGTTGTTTCCATGTCTTGGCTATTGTAAGTAGAGCTGTTATGAACATTAGGGTGCATGTATCTTTTCAAATTAAGAGTTTTCATCTTTTCTAGGTATATGCCCGGGAGTGGGATTCCTGGATCATATGGCAGCTCTATTTTTAATTTTTAAGGAACCTTCATACTGCTTACCATACTGGCTGCACCAATTTACATTCCCACCAACAGTGTACTAGGGTTCCCTTTTCTCCACACCCTCTCCAGCACTTATTATTTGTAGACTTTTTGATCATAGCCATTCTGACTGGTGTGAGATGATACCTCATTGTGGTTTTGATGTACATTTCTCTAATACTTAGTAACGCTTAACGCTGAGCATCTTTTCACGTGCCTGTTGGCCAGCTGTATGTCCTATTTAGAGAAATATCTATTTAGATCTTCCGCCCATTTTTCAATTGGGTTATTTGTGTTTTTGATATTGAGTTGTATGAGCTGTTTGTGTATTTTGATTATTAACCCCTTGTCAGTTGCATCATTTGCAAATATTTTCTCCCAGTCTGGTAGGTTGTCTTTTTGTTTTGTTGGTTTCCTTTGCTGTGGAAAAGCTTTTAAGTTTGATTAGGTCCCATTTATTTTTGCTTTTATTTCTTTTGCCTTGGAAAAGTGATCTAAGAAAATATTGCTATGATTTATGTCCAAGAATGTTTTACCTGTGTTCTCTTCTAGGACTTTTATGTCTTATGTTTAGGTCTTTAAACTATTTTGAGTTTATTTTTATATATGGTGTGATGGTGTGAGGGAGTGTTCTGATTTCATTGATTTAGCAGTCCAGCTTTTCCAACAGCACTTGCTGAAGAGACTGTTTTTTCTCCATTGTATATTCTTACCACTTTTGTTGTAGATTAATTGACTGTAGGTGTGAGGGTTTGTTTCTGGGTTCTCTATTCTGTTTCATTGATCTATATGTCTGTTTCTGCCCCAATACCATACTGTTTTGATTACTGTAGCTTTGTAGTAGTGTCTGAAGTCTGGAAGGGTTATGCCTCCAGCTTTGTTCTTTTTCCTAAGGATTACTTTGGCAATTCTGGGTCTTTTGTGGCTCCATATAAATTTTAATATTTTTTAAGTAGTACTATTACTTAAAACTTTTTAATTGCCAGATCAAAATGAAGAGTTTTATGGGGATTTTTTTTGAGATATAATTCGTATACTGTAAAATTCGTTTTAAAATGTGCAATTCAGTGGTTTTTAATATATTCACAAAGTTGTACAACCATCACCACTATCAAATTCCAGAACATCTTCATGATCCCCAAAAAGTATGCTTGTACACATTATCATTCACTCCCCATTCCCCTTCTCTTCTCAGCCTTTGGCAACCATTAATCTATTTTCTATCTCTGTGGGTTTGCCTGTTCTTGTCATTACATATACATCAAATCACACAATATGTGGCCTTTTTCTTTCACTTAGCACAATATTTTCAAGGTTCATCTGTGTTCTAGCACTTCATCTTTAAAGTCAAATGATATTTCATTATATGGACACACTACTTTTTGTTTATCTGTTCAGCTAATGGACATTTGGGTTGTTTCTACATTTTGGCTTTTATGAATAATGCTGCTATGAACAGTCATACTCAAGTTTTTGTATGAATATATGTTTTCAATTTTTCTGTTATATACCTAAGAGTAGAATTGCTAGGTCATATGGTAATAAGCATATGTATTTTAAGTCACTTTCCAGTCACATATAAATTGGAAACCTGTGAATTCTAATGCTAATTGATTAAAGAGTAGCACTGTGATAAAGTAGAAAGAAATGGGTTTTAGAGTTATAAAGTAAGGAGTAAGAAGTGTGAAAGGGTTAGAATGTATTGAGGGCCAGACTCTTCGTTAGGTTTTCCCTGTCTCAGACACTCCCTTCCATGTTTAATCTCTTGACGTAGTTACTACCAGTACCTACCACCACTTCATAAACTCAGTTTCAAGCATCCATCTCTCCACTGCCTCCTTTCTTTCCTGTTCACTCCCTCTAGCGCTCCAACTCCAATAATTCTTTGATCCCATCAGGACCTTCAATTCATTTATCTTAAGACCTTTTCACTGTCCCTCTCCCCATTCATGTCCCCTCTTTCCTCCTATAATCACTGCATCCACTCTTAGCTCCTGTGCCTCTCTCTCACTTGGTAAAACTGTCATTCTGGTTAATCCAACTCTCTGACTTCTCCAGCACCTATATATTCAGATACAAAGGTATCTTGAATGTGGCTGGAGAAAACATCCAGCCCTTTAAATTTAAGGCTAAGAGGGCCTTTAGTTGTGCCTGATAATTTACTGTCTCCTCCATCCTCATTCTCAGCTGATGACCTTACTCCCATTTCACTATGATAATGGAAGCCATCAGAAGAAAATATCACAAGCATCCACCACCACACCTACCATCCTTCCTATATCTGGGCTCTCATACTCTACCTCCCCTCCTGTTGCCATGAACTGCTTGTGTGCCCCTAACTAAGCCAATAATCCCACTTGTGCTTCAGATCCCATCCCTTCTCACCTCCTTAGGAGAATGGCTCCAGCAGTTCTGTCTTCTCCTGCATCATCAATTTTTCCTTCTACACTGGGTTCTTTCTCATCAGCCTACTAACATGCTACTATTTCTCCCATCTTACAAAAACTAAACAAAAACCCTCTTTTGGCCTCACTTCTTCCTTGATCCACTTCCCCCATTTCTCCCCTTCCCTTTACTGGAAAGTTTTCTGTTCTGGTTCTTTCTGATTTCTCTCCTCTGATTCACTCTTAAACTCACTCCAGTCATATTTTCATCTCCACAGCTTCTCCAGAATTTCTTTTACTATGCCAACAAATGACTTCCACATTGCTCGGTCCAGTGATCAGTGCTTAGATCTCATCTAACCCATCACTTACATTTGATAGAATGGAACTTCCCCTCCTCCTTGAAATCCTGTTTTCACTTGTCTTCTAGGATACCATACTCACCTGATTTTCTTCTTGCTTTTGCTCCTTTTCAGCCTCCTTTGCTGGTTTTTCTCACCTCCCAGATCTATAAATATGGAGTTCTTTCTTAGTTTCAAAGTTATATCTGTAAAATGGAATCATATCTGCTTTGTGGGGATTTGTAAGGATCAAATATTGTCGTGTGTTTGAAGGTTTTTATGACTTTAAAATTCTGTGATATATTTTTGGGGAGGGATATATTTATATTAATACCTTATTATATTTTAGGCTATATTTTACAAAATAGCAGAGGTCTTACATGGTACCATATTCACTAATAATTGCTTTTTTATTTCTCATTACTTGATCATTTTTGTTATATATAGTTAAATGTAGTTTAATAATAATCTTCCCTGGTGGTACATAACTTATCTTTTAACTTCATAATTGTCAAGTTATAGAAAGTGTCTCTAATACTTTATGAATTACTAACAAGTCAGTGTTTTAATTCTTGGGGTTATCATCTGGTAGGCTATAGGAGGTTTTGTTTTCTGTAAATTTGCTTAAATCAGAATTCTGGCTATCTATCATTTCAGGAGTGGACTAGAAGATGTGAGGTGTATGATCTCATCTAAACCCTTCTATGTAAATGCAGCTTTCTAAGCCTCTACTTTCTTGTTTTTTAAATGTGGTGGATTAGGTGTTATGTTTCTTACAGCAATAAAAAATGTTATAAACATTGGATTTTGGTAAAGATTTTTAAGTTAAGGTTTAAAAAATATCTTTCCAGTAATTCAGTTATTTACAAATATTTATATTATACATCTTGCTCTCAAATAGCTATTTCTGCATACGTCATTGTGACTGTTTTTATTCTGTGTATATGTGTGTTTTCATGCCAATATATATACATACACTATGTATATATATTAAAGATAGATATATATACTTTCTCTCAGGATCACAGAATCAAAAAATTCGCATGTGTATATATACATAATTATACACACTCATACACACACACACACACACAAGAAATTTTAAATTCTAGTGCCTACAAAAGCCAAATAACACAAAAGAGTTGGGACTTTAGCAAACAGGAAAGTCAAGCTATGGCCCCATTTATATGTGACAGACATCGCTCAACTCCAGCTGTCATGTAGACATATGGGCCCAGTGTTCCAGGATCTACCAATATTTCAAGATTATAGATTTTTATGCATGCCCTCCCAAATGTTAAATGTTGGCAACAAATTCAGGATTTTTACAAGCATGATGAGCCAAACAACAACACATTCTGTGGGCTGTTTACAGCCTCTGAGCCACCAGTTCACAACTTCTGATATACAGATATACAAGCATAACAGAAATGAGCCCTTTTATGTGTAATCTGATAGGTTCGGCTTAAGATATCCTGAAGTTCCTCTTTGGATTTGGGCTCTAATAAGATAGAAAGGGTGGGGAAGGGGGACTTCTCTGTCCAAGAACAAAGTCATCAGTAACAGAGCAACTGTGTAAAAGCTTGCTTTTAAAAGTGTATGTGCATGATCTAATGAGGTGAGCTGATATAAACATCATTTATAAAAGAAAGAGAGAGGCTTCATTGTCTTTTTAAAACATCACGAAAGTTTTTATTTCTGTGGATTTAAATTTCATGTTTTCTTACTATGAGTATTAATTTGTTAGAATATGATCCCAAGTATTGGGATCCCGTAACATCTTATGGAAAAACCCGAATGAACTTTTTGGCCAACCCAATAGTATTTTTAGTTCAAATAGGAACTAGAAATTTTGACCCATTATTCATGAAATTTTGTTCTTTTTAAGTAACACAATTACTCAATCTAACTTAATTTAATCTTCGTTAAATAGACCTTTTCCTCATGAATTAAGCATTCTCTTTCTCTTTTTTTATGATTTCAGAGTGCTAAAATCTCAGTGTAATATAAAAACTCAAAATAATCAGATTTTAGTGAATAAAAATTAATAAACTAAATGGAGAAGAGACTTAGTAAAACATTTTAATTATTACAGTTAGTTTCAAGGGGTAGTGATTCTTTCATATGATATGGGAAAGATGTTAGATTTATGGTTTGTTTTATTATTTTAGTCAATTAAAATATCTCTTTAACTATACTTTTAATCTACCAATAGAGAAACAAATAATTTTAATTGCTTGATTAAAAGCAATTTAAAAAAATAATGCTAGAAGAGGTCCTGAAATCCTCAAAGAAATTGATATGAAATACTCCAGAGAAACATTTTTCAGCCAAATTCACTTCAAGGATACATCCAACTTTAAATTACAGCTGATTGATATCTGACCCTAAGTCTTAAGTCTAAGATTTCTTAATAGTCTGGGTAAGAGAGGAAATAATTTGCTAAAAGAGGATAAACACTGTTCTGGAAAATTAAAACAAAAACCATACATTACAGGGTCGTTGCACTGATATTCTTCTATGATCTATTTATTGTAATATTGTAAAATCTGAAAATACAGATTTATTTCGCTATTTCTAGGTTGAGGGGTGTGGTGGGCAGCTATTGTTACATCAGTGTGCTGCCTGTACATTGTAGTTAGATTGTGTAAGGCCATGTTGAGTTTTTTTGAAGTTTTTTTTTTTTTTTCATGTAATTTTAGAGCTAGAATGACCGTACCAATTGTGTGGCTTATCTTGCTAATTTTACAGATGAGAAAACAGGGACTCACAGATATTTTTGTACAAAGTTCCATAGCTAGTTACTGACAGAGCCATAGCTGGAAATCATATTCTTTGATTCCAAATATAATCTCTTTTATACTATTTCTTTATTGTTTTCCTCAAAAACAGACATTTTTTTCCCTCTTCCTTCACCTCTGCTTTGTTCGCACCTGGTAACCACAAGTTTGTGGAACTCTATTCTTATAGAAAATGCTTTTTTTCTTTATCTAGAAAGAAATATCAATTTCCAGTAGATCTGATCATTTACAAGGGACTTTTTCTCTATTTGACACTTCATGAGCTATTTTCCTTGTTTTGGCCTAGCTTTTTAATTATCTCTTCAACTTTCTTATTAATAAGATCTATATTTTGGTTTATATTCAACCTTTGTTCTTAATTATACTGTGCTCCAAAAGATAGTACTTTTGTATCTTTAAACTCATTCAGTTAGTGACCTAGACCAGGGGTCCCCAACCCCCAGGCCTCAGACCGTTACCTCGGTGGCCTGTTAGGAACCAGGCCGCACTGCAGGAGGTGAGTGGCAGGCAAGCAAGCGAAGCTTCATCTGCTGCTCCCCAATCCTCCCCATTGGTCGCATTACCACCTGAACCATCCCCCTGTCCATGGAAAAATTTTCTTACGTGAAACCGGTCCCTGGTGCCAAAAAGGTTGGGGTCCACTGACCTAGATTAAAGAAATACTGCTGATAAGTTCTATAGTTCTGAAGATGGATTACCACGAGATCAACATCTTCAGATTTTAAGAATTCCTAAAATAAATTTTTCATGCTTTATTAGATTTTTGCCTCATATTATGGAAGAAAAAATTCATAGATCTCTCTTGAAAATAATAAAATGATCAACTTTCGAGATCAGAGATAACATTCTTTTTGTTGGCCCTGTCAGGCTTTCCTAATTTAAAATAATAAAAGGCCTGTAGACAGTTATTTTTCTTATACCTCATTTCCTTTTTTTTTAAAATTAAAGGCAAGTGGTCAAACTCTAAAAATCAAAAAACTTCATGTCAAAGGAAAAAAGACTGAGTCAAAAAAAGGCAAGAAAGTAACTTTAACGGGGGATACTGAAGATGAAGACTCTGCATCTACAAGTAGTTCATTAAAAAGAGGAATCAAAGACCTGAAAAAAAGAAAAATGGAGGAAAACACTTCTATTAATTTGTCAAAACAAGAAAGTTTTACTTCTGTTAAGAAACCTAAAAGAGATGACTCCAAGGACCTAGCTCTTTGCAGGTATTATTTCAGTTTTCATGTACTGTATATTTACAACTTCCTATTTTATTTGCTTAGAAATCTTCTACCATACTAAAGGCAACTTTTTGACAATTTGTGTAAGTAGGAAATGAAAGTCTATAGTATAAGTAAATATATTCTTTTATCTTTTTAAATAAATTAATTTGCATTTTTTACTTGAAAGATTATGAAAGGTAAATTTTTAATAAAAATAGATATTTCTAAAGCATAGATACTGATTTCAGACATTGTTTTCTTTAGTATGATCCTTACTGAAATGGAAACTCATGAGGATGCATGGCCTTTTCTACTTCCTGTAAACTTGAAACTTGTTCCTGGTTATAAGAAAGTTATTAAGAAGCCTATGGATTTTTCCACAATTAGAGAGAAATTAAGTAGTGGACAGTAAGTAAATCATTTCAGTTCAATATTTATTAAATGCTTGGTATATGCTGGTTACTTTTCTAGTGAGCCAAAAATACATTAACAGCGAAGACATAGGCTCTGCCTTTGGAGAGGGGTGGGTGTGTGTGTGTGTGTGTGTGTGTGTGTGCGCGCGCGCGCGCGTGCGTTTGGTCAGGGTAGTATAGTATGTAAGACAAATCAATTAAAATTATTTAAATAATTAAAGAGCAGTGTGATAAAGCATTTTGACATTGGAAGGGCACCAAACTCAGCCTGGAAGGTAAGGAAGGGTATCAAGAAAGCCTCCCAAAGTAAATTACATGTAAGCTAGAGCTTGTACTGTACATCTGTGGAATATTGACACTGTCTCATGTGGATTTAATAAAAATTGACTCTGTAATATTTTCAGATTATTACAATGTAAAGATAGAAAATCACTGGAAATTTTAACTATTAAAAGCTTTATTGTGAGTTGTTGGAGAATACTAAAAATGTGTTTATTAAATGTGGAAGAAAATTATTATTTGCTCCTCTCTACCATATTCTCTTTGTGATCCTATCCAAAGAGCAAAATGACTTCTGGCCACAGTTAATGATCTTTGTTAGATTGCCTCAGACTGCTTGCCAGAGAGTAGCAGCTGTTAGATGGTGGCATTTAGTTGGTTCTGGACATTGGACACTGGTTCTAGACATTTTGGAGCCACAAGAATAAGGCTGTTCTCTTACAAAACAAGCCCACACAAAAGCATTCCATGTGTTAATGGCCAGGAGCTGTGCATCTCCCTTCTCCGTTCTCCCTGCACCCTTTATTCCTGCATACCAGTTTACCTTAGTGTAGCCCATGCGCATCACTTCAAGCAAAGTCATAAATAAGGAGAAAGAAGGAACTTTACATTTAAAAAAACTATAAAATATGTTTAATTGCATTATTATTGTTAACATTATTATGTTCTTCCTAGATATTCTTTTGGTGAAAATCACTGTAATCTGTAATTTAAACTCAGTTTAGAAGAGTTGAGTAGAACTTAACTCATAAAGATCAGTGTCTGTCTTACATGTTTCAGATGATTTACAAGACTGACCAAATGACTAGTTTATTTCTCTGGAGGCTGAACTGTCAGTCTTTTAAAGAATTATGTCTGTTCCATTTTATTATTTTTTAATTTCGAAAGGGACCTGCCTAAATTCCAAAAACATTAAAACTATTGGTTCTTATATGATCCAAATAGCAAAAACTTCTGTCTATGTATGAACTGGTTCTTTTGCTTTTTCTTTTTTTTTTTAAACATCTTTATTGGAGTATAATTGCTTTACAATGGTGTGTTAGTTTCTGCTTTATAACAAAGTGAATCAGTTATACATATACATATGTTCCCATATCTCTTCCCTCTTGCATCTCCCTCCCTCCCACCCTCCCTATCCCACCCCTCTAGGTGGTCACAAAGCACCGAGCTGATCTCCCTGTGCTATGCGGCTGCTTCCCACTAGCTATCTATTTTACGTTTGGTAGTGTATATATGTCCATGCCACTCTCTCACTTTGTCACAGCTTACCCTTCCCCCTCCCCATATCCTCAAGTCCATGCTCTAGTAGGTCTGTGTCTTTATTCCTGTCTTACCCCTAGGTTCTTCGTGACCTTTTTTTTTTTCTTCTTAGATTCCATATATATGTGTTAGCATACGGTATTTGTTTTTCTCTTTCTGACTTACTTCACTCTGTATGACAGACTCTAGGTCTATCCGCCTCACTAGAAATAACTCAATTTCGTTTCTTTTCATGGCTGAGTAATAGTCCATTGTATATATGTGCCACATCTTCTTTATCCATTCATCTGTTGATGGACACTTAGGTTGCTTCCGTGTCCTGGCTATTGTAAATAGAGCTGCAATGAACATTTTTAACTTCCCTAATTCTCCAGTTCCTGGGTAGATGATGAACCTAAACCTCAAAATAAACAGGCTTACACATTAACACAGAAGTACCAGCAGATCTGCAAAATCTAACTAAGCTCCCTTTTGAGAATGAGCGCCGGTAAATGGAGGAGGTCACAGCAGAAGCAAGCAGAGAGAAGCAGTTCTTTATAATCCTGTTTGCGATGCCAGGTGTGGGAGACAGAATTCAGAAAATTCAGACTCCTCTAACTTCGAATTATTTCATTAAACCCAAATTAATGAGCTGGGACCCAAACTCACAAACAGTATTTCAAATTTTAAACTAGAAACTTAGAGAACAGAGGGGAGGAAGTGCCTCCTTTAATGAATCTTTCTGGGTTCCATCAGCTGCCCCCTCCTCCTGTTGTACTTATTTCATCTAGAATCTTGCCTAAAATTCTCTCCCGGATTTGTCTCCCTAGTGCTAATCATTAACCTTTTCTTGTAGTAAGGAACAGTCTAAAGAGATAAATATTTCTCAAAGCAACTTTAAAATATTTTATAAAAATTATTCCCACACATGTTATATGATTGCATTTATGTGAAATGTCCAGAATAGGTGAATGTATAGAGACCAAAAGACAAGTTGATGGTTGCCACGGGCTGGGGATAGGAAGGAATAGAGAGTAAGTGCTTAATGGATAGAGTTTCCTTTTGGGGTAATGACAGTGTTTTGGAACTAGGTAATGCAATGTTGTGAGTGTGCTAAATGCCTTAATTATCTGCCTTAAATGGTTAATATGATGTTATGTGAATTTCACCTTAATTTAAAAAATCATAATTCCCAGAAGAAAAGGAAAATGGGTGAGGTTACATAGGGCTGACAATTCTGTGAGCTCATTCCAGATAAAGAAATTTTCTTCTTTTATTATTGCACATATTAGAAGAAAGGAGTGAAAAGACTGTACAAGGTATTTCATCAAAGAAATAATTCCACTTTTACCAGATCTCAGAGCTTCAGTGTGTGCTTCATAGGTATTTCTAATGGGTAAATTATTTTAGTATTCAATTTGTCATAAGTTAGAATTAATTTAAATTTGAATTTCCAAAAGCCCTTTTTCAAAATGTATTGATTTTTTTCAAAATGTATTGATTTGGCTTGAAATGCACCACTCCTTCCTTACTAATAAGTCTAGTCATGCACCTTTCAGTTCTCTTCTCTGCGTTCTTACAGGGAAAGAGGACTGGGATTATCCCACCAAAAAAGCACTGAGTTCACAGTGCTTCTCATTTCCTGATAATGTTTTCTCCAGTAAAGAGATAGCACATGCTTTTTTTGCTTGTTTTGGATCATCACATGACAGTGTTTGAGCAAAAGAGCATATCTGAAGAGAGAAGAAGAGAAATGGGAAAGGGGCAAGGTTTAACACAGAGCGACCTATCCTGGGATGTATGTAAAAGCTACAGGGCAAGTGTCATGTACATAGTGCATGGGAAGCATTTATATTATTTCTACTGTAGCTAAATATTTTTGAGTGTGAAAAATAGGGTACTGCAAGTGATACAGTTGGTCAGAGTTAAAAAACTAATCAAGTAGGATGAGTCCTGTAACAGAATTGTGATACAGGTCGAACAGGAAATTGGATGTAAGAAAAATGCTAGTTTGTTGAAATATATCTTGATCTTCAAGAGAAATATGTTTTCCATTTAACCTGTCTTTAAATTCTATATGTCCAGAACACGTGCAGTCTTTTAAACCTCCTATTTATAAGAGGGTATAATATGTTTTATATCAGTTTAAATGCAGTTACCCTAATCTTTTTCTTTTTCCTTTCAGTTTTATGTTTTATTTTATCTTTTATTACCTCTTCATTTGTTTGCAAAACAAAACCAGCCTACAAAAGCAACCTGTAATCATGTGTTTTCTTCCAGGTATCCAAACCTTGAAACTTTTGCTCTAGATGTCAGGCTTGTTTTTGACAACTGTGAAACATTTAATGAAGATGATTCTGATATAGGCAGAGCTGGCCACAGTATGAGGAAGTATTTTGAAAAAAAGTGGACAGATACTTTCAAAGTGAGCTGAAGTTATAATAATCTCTCTTTTTTTCCTTTTAAACAAGGACAAACGAACCAGCAATGTGAACTGTATTTACATACATGTGCAAGGCACATACATAATGACTTTTCTGTCCTTTAAAATAAGTATCACACAAAAAAAAAGTATCAGAAGAATGATACCGTTTTTAAAGGCTTCACTCCTACAACAACCAAGGCCCTTGGTTATTGGTTTGTGTGATTTATCAGCTAATTTAGGTAGAACAGGGAAGCACACCCAAAGAATTTTCAAAGGAAAGGGTGTTATAGTGCAATAGCAATTAAAATATATCAAATCGCACTGAATATTCAACACCAGAGCTCTAACGTGGGAAATGGTTCTCCTTTCCCTCTCAATAAATATCTATTTTTCATTTTTTTACTTTGTAGTTTATTTTTTAGTGAATGTATTTAATTTTATGAATTATTTATGATTAAACCACATCCAGAATCTTCGTTTTCTGTGAAAAGGAAGAACTAGAAAAATTGCTTTAAATCTTGAAAATACAACAAGGAATGTTTTAAAATATAAAACAAAGCCAAGTTAAACTGTTTACACTGATGTGCTATAAAAGCACCAAAAATAAACTTTACTGTAGAGTTACAAGTACATTTATATATATATATATATATGTATATATATATATATATATGTTGCTGCATCACTTGTGTAGTTAAATTGTATTTCAAGACAGTGAAGAAAAATTGACATGTATATACTGTTCATTATTGTTTATATTAAGTCTTGTTTTAAATATGTATTATGTGTATATATTGTTTGCAGACATTATTGTTTATGCCTTAGAAGGATTGTAGCATTTTATTTTAGTCTGAAGGTAATTATAGCTATACAGCTTGTACAGTAATTATCCTCTACCAACACTGTGGCGTCTCCTTGATCTTGGTAGTGCCTGCCTTTGAAACAGGGTGTAGGGGATATTAGTTTTCCATTTTTTCTATTTTGTTATATAATTTTAAGCCACCAGGGCCGAAATTAAAGTATAATCATTTGTATCCATGTGGAATAAAATTGTGACAATTTCCTACGCACACAGTATTTTTTCATAGAAACATTTCCCTCCCATTTGCCTTGCCTCAGAAATAAATTTAAAAGACATTTGTAACCACTGTGTTTTATCTACTGTGTGTTGTGGTGGCCTGTTGGAGGCAAGTAGATCAGAATTTTTTTGTACCTATGTAAGAGTACTTGAAGTTTTATTTAAAATAAAATGTTGTGGAAAAGGTAGCATTCTTTTTTTTAGGAGTGTTATTTTTCACTACTATGTGTGGCACGGATACAATAAAAGACTTTTACAAACTAGTTTTTTAGTTTTTCTTAATGAACCTGGAAATTTTTTTTTTTTTTCAAAAAAACTAGTTAATTTAAATTTGTTTTTTACAGAATCATAAAGGAGGAGCAACAGAGTGTGGTTCAAAGAACGTTGGGCTGTGGGTGGAGGAAGGTAGTCTTAAGTCAAGTGATGTGACTTTCATGAGTCTCTGAACCTCTCTGGACCACTTTTTATTGTTTATTTCACATTTCTAATATGAAAATTTTAGAATATTTTTAAGGTCTTGTTCTAATAGGTGAAATGTCTCTATTGTAGACATACAACCCAGTTGTCATTAAGAAAAATTTATTATATAAATTTGTCTAATAAGTCATGAGATACAAGTTCAAGCGTTCATGAACTATGATTTGATGCCTTGCTGGGGTCTGAGGAATCCTTGATGAACAAGACAGGCACAGGCCCTACCTTCATGGAGCTTACAGTCTAGTGCAGAAGTGATCCTTAGCTAATGTCCTTAGTAAAGGGCTTTTAATAAGTAGTGAAGGGAGAATAGAAAAGTTTTGAAGAAATATTAAACTTCAGAATGCTTCATAACCTCAGAGTATTTTCCAAAATTCCTAGAGTGTTTGTGAAGGCTTATATGAAAATCAGCTGTTATTATGTACATATGTCAGTTTCTGTTAACCAAATATTGCAGTGATGCCTTAAGGAGCTGGTGCTCAATACCATGTGGAACAGAGAACAAGGTGGTGCTGTGAATCAAGTGTGTGGTTTTTGTGTTTATAGAACTGGCTGCCAGATGCTCCATGGAGAGTTTTCTTCATGGGGGTGTTTTGCCTTAGGGGGCATATGTGGTTACATTACTTTATATTAGATGGCATATAAGAGCTTGATATTAACATGTCTGATGTTCGAGGGGCGAATGAGAAATAAAATACTTAAACACACACGAAGAACAGTTTTCCGAGAGTGATTAATTTTCTTTTAAAAATAAATTAAATATCCCTGAAAAAAAGAAAGGTGACTATTGGCTACTTTGGACTGCTTTCTTCATTGTTGCTACTCAGCAGGAGTAGCTGTTCAAGAAGTACTGGCCATGATCCCCAAAAGGCCACAATTAGTCTCCAGAACAATTGTTACCATACACATGTGGATCATTTGTTATGTGAATGACTCTTGCATTCACAGTGCCGTAGGTTGGGCCTATCTTCAGTAAAACCAGTATTATTATTCTCCTCAAATATAAAAACATTTTCCTAACCCTCTGCTATCATACAATTACAAGTATGCACAACATACTTTTTCTAAGATAAATTAGGCTTTAACCTGAACCTTCTCCATTTTAGTCCTGGTTGTTCTGTGAATTGTAAAAAATTGGCCTGACCTCAAGTATAGATTTTGATTTATCCTAAGGATAAACCAATCATACTACCGAACCCCCAAAATAGTCATCAGTTTGAAACAACATCTAGAGAGTAAATTAATATATTTATTTAGTTGTTAACCGTGGTTAAAATTAAACAAATGAAAATTTATCTGTGGGTATACCTTGAACTCAAAAGAACTAAATTACCATAAATGCAAGGTAATCTCTTTTTCTTATTTCAACCCCAAAATGAAATTTGTTAAAAGCACTAGTTTTAATCAAAATCAATGAGGGAGCTGATCTGTCTTTGGTACCTTAATGCACCCCCTCTGTGCTCCTTCTCTTTTCTATCCCCTCTACCCCCATACCCTTTCAAGAAATTTAAAATCCTGTTCATTTAGCCTCCTATGAAACACATCCTTAACAAGGAAATCTGATATCAATGATTTACTCCTTTTTATAAATTGTATTTGTGGGCTACGTCTCTCAAGATTATTTGCATTTGAGAAACAAAAGAAGTTTGTGTTCTGTTAAAAGAATTTCATTCCAACAAGGAGATAAGAGGGGTATTTTAAGACAATTCAAATTTTCCTTCCACAAGAATATGACTCATAAAAAATACAACACAGAGAAACTAGTAGAACCTTATCTACTAGGAATTTTGCCTCAGTTAGATCTCTTAGGAGGCCTGCTTGGACCACATTACAACTCTGCCTAAAAAAAAAAAATTTTTTTTTAAAACCTCAACTACACAGAATTAAGATAATTCCTCTCCTCAATTCATGACACACTCTTCACATTGTTCTTGCAAAGCCCCTCTTTTCTTTCATTTTCTTACTTCTTCCTTCAGCTCCTCTTCAATTCCCTTTCCTCCCACATACAACCACATATGTCTTTCCAGTCAACCTTTTATATATGTATTTAGCAACACATACATCTTTAAAAATATATAGTGTGGGGAAAAAATATATATACAGTGTTTTTCAAACTTGTATCAGTTGCATTATGCTATACATATCATTCTATTTTTCTAATTTTGTTTCTTTTGAGTTGAAAAAGGAATACATAAATCTGGTTCATTACTTTTGATTGCTACAAGGTATTCCATCACAGGCGTATACCACATTTTACTTTCAAACTTCTCTCAGAATGAAAACCTAAGTTGCCTGCAACTCCTTGTCACTGCAAATAATACTGCGGTGAATGTTGTCATACATTTCTTCTATGGACCTGCGTGTGCAAGCCTGTTTCCTAGATGGTCCCAAATGATTCTTACCCCTGTGTAATCCCTTCCCACATTGTATCGGGTTTCGCCTGTGTGACCAACATAACATGGCAGTGATGTGTGAATTCCCAGACTAGGTCATAAATACATTGCTATTTCCACCTTGTTCTCTTGGATCACTTGTTCCTGGTAAAGCCAACTACGGTGTTGTTGAGGACACTGTAGCAGACCCATGGGACAGCCAACAGCTAGCACCAACGTGCAAGCCATGTGACAGCAGCATCTTAGAAGTGGATCCTTCAGCTGAAGTTAAACAGATGACAGGAGCCCCGGCCAACATCTGGACTGCAACTTTACAAGAGACCCTGAGACACTCCTGAATTCTTGACCCATAGAAACTGTGGAATAATAAATGTGTATCGTTGTTTTAAGCCACTCACTTTTGAGTAATTTGTTACATAGCAATAGATAACTAACAGACTGTGGTAAGAGTTTCTCTAGGATCTATATGTAGGGGAGAATCTCCAAGTTGTTAGGTATGTGCACAGTAACTTTCCATGCTATTGCCATACTACCCTCCAGGTGACTACACCAGTTTACACTCCTACTAGCAGTGGAAGAGGATTCTTCCCCCTACTTCTCAACCAGTATTCAATATTCGTTTGGATTAATTTTCACTAACAATTTATTACAGATTTTGAATTTGAATACCATGTTTTGAGGGATATCGAGCAATTTCTCCAATCTTTTTAGCAGCTTCAACTTTGATTGCCTTTTTGTGGTTTTTGTTTTATGTAGACATCATATCTAACCCTATCTGCTTTTTAGGGACTATAAAACTGCCCCAAGTTTTATATTCAGCCAACAATATTCAGGAGATGGAATATTCAGGAGATGAGCAGGCAAAAGCTCAGGTAAATGGGGGTGAGTAGAAAATATCGAGAGTTCTTAGGTATTGTTGGAGCTTATATAGACTTATGAGTTACTGTAGCAAAAGCAGTGCTTGGAAGTGTGATGGGTAACAAGTTGGCTAAAGGCAGGGTTAAAGGAAAAGATAATTTGGATCCTCTGAACCTTCACTGGAAGAGAATTTTGCACCTTAGCAAAATTAATATCTGAGATCTATTTGTTCTGTCTCTACCCTGACCATACACATGAAGATCATTTGGGTTGTTCTCACTTGGATGACTAAATAAAAGCATTGTGAGGTATACTGTAAGTTGTATGTAGTTCATTCTTGAAATTAAAAAAAAAATTTAAGTATCAAGCTGGACTTCTAAGAGTGCCCTTACTCTCCCTGAACAAACTCCTTACCATGTCCTTTAATAAAAAATAGCCCTGGGACTTCCATGCTGGCGCAGTGGTTGAGAATCCGCCTGCCCATGCAGGGGACACGGGTTCAAGCCCTTCTCTGGGAGGATCCCACATGCCGCGGAGCAACTGGGCCCGTGCGCCACAACTACTAAGCCTGCTCTCTAGAGCCTCCGAGCCACAACTACTGAGCCCGTGTGCCACAACTACTGAAGCTAGCGTGCCCAGAGCCCGTGCTCCGCAACAAGAGAAGCCACCACAGTGAGAGGCCCACGCGCCCCAGTGAAGAGCAGCCCCCGCTCGCCGCAACTAGAGAAAGCCCCCGTGCAGCAACGAAGACCCAATGCAGCCAAAAATAAATAAGTTTATTAAATAAATAAAATAAATAAAAATGTAAAAATAGCCCTAATAATCATGGTAATGGATACCAAAGAATGTGGTTGAATCTTGAAGAGGGATTCAGTAGTGAATGAAAGAGACCCAAGGCTTATAGCCAGTTGGGAATAAACCTTGCGCTGAGATGAAAGGAAAGCTCAGCAAGGTCATTACATCACCAAAGGCTAACAAGACATTTACATGGCAGGTTTGTATGGAGACAGTGGAAGGCCTTGAAAGGTATGTTCTCATCTGTGATTCCTCCAATTCTTCAATTATGTTTACAACTCTTCTTCAACGTTGCTTTTCTGAATATCCTCATTATAGCAAATCTCAATTCTTTTGAATATAGAAGTGACTGTTTAAAAACAAAGGCTGATTCTATTCAGCCATTAAAAATCATCATGAAAATCTATATTAATATTGGTAAATTAAGTGAAAAGGCTGGTTATAGTATAGTATGTATAGTAATTCTGTTAAAATATATTTAATGCACTTAGCATGGGGCAAACTTTGCAGGGATGCATATACTAAAATGTTAGTGCTTTTTTTCTGCAGGGATGTATAAAACATTAACAGTGCTTTTTTCTCTGGTTGGTAGAATTTGGGAAGACTAACATCTCTGTCATCTTCCTTATCTATAGAGCATAATATCTCTGCAAAAACAATGTGCTTTTTTTAACATTTAAAAAGTCACAAACCAACTATGGTAAATTTAGCTGGTAAATATAACTGGTGAATATACTGAATGATATCATTTAAAGATTAAAGGTTGAGGCATAACATTTACATAATAATTGAGTTGTGGATTACTTTCACATCTATTATTTCACTTAAGTTAAATAGCTTTTTATTGTATAGTGGAAGACACTTTAATTTCCTATTCAGTAGCTGGCTGTCTTGTCTTCTTCCTTCCATCCACTCTGTAGATGTTGGTTGGCCATAAACTTCATGGGAAAGTGGGCACTTTTTTAGCCCCAGGAGGATAAATCTTTTAATTAGTAAGCCAATCATGGTAATTCCATTCCTGTTGAAAGTGATTGCTTAAAGAATGAGCATGTGATATAATCCTGGGCAGTGACATATGAGAGAAGTCTTCTGGGGAATTGTTCAGAGGAGAATTTCTGTCCCTTTTGGTCTTCGGAGATGGTTATGGGAGGCCATGATGCTTGGAGCTACTGCAACCATCATTCAGCTATGCAGAGACAAACCTGAGAGATGATAACAGTAATGCTGAAGATGGGGGAAGTGAGGGAGATGGAAAGGACTTGGGTTCTTGATGACCTGAGCCATCAAATTAATCTTAGAGCCACACTACCTCTGAACATTTTGCTAGGTGAGATAATTTATTGCGTAAGCAATTTTGATTTGAATATTTTGTTTCAGATGAAAGCATCTTAATATCGCCTGGGCTACTGCTTTGCAGCAATTCAGGCTACATGCTGCACAATTCCAGAGGGCCCCATTCATATAGGCCAAGATATAGCCCATTTTACAGATGACAAAACCAATACCAAAAAGGTCGAGTAATTTACGCATCGGCAGCAAACTTAGTAAGCTTCAGTTGGGAAGGTCTTTGGCCTTCAAATAAAATTCCTCAGAACATAAGACTGATTTGCTTGATTACTATGAACGTTATTTGAATGCATTTTCTCACCAAAATATTCCAAAACTAATTTGAGCATTGGTAGTTGTATGGAATAATAACAAGATGGTAATTTTTAAGAGACGAATGTGTTCTAGTTTATTTAGAAATAGTTACATTGCTTTGGAATCAAAATCTAAAAACTATTGAACACTAAGTTCACTTCTGTACATGAGGAAGGAACTGGAATTATCTTTAGCCTCCTGCTGTAAGCAATCAGGCAACTGAACAAAGTATATAAAACAAATGCTTTTAGACATTAGACTACAACACAAGACTAATTCCTGAAATAAGAGTAAGAAATGAAGCTGGCCTTACAATTACCCTCGCTAAAGATTTAGTATCTGGATGTGCTACAGTCTTAATTTTATTATCTGACCCATTATTTTGATTAACTCAGCACTTTACAGCATGTGATGCAGTATCCTCCACAGGTAGAGGATTTTCATTGGAGTTCATCCTTTGGTGTTGATGTTTTTCATTATGGGACTGGTGCTGTGATGGCATAAAATACGTCTAAATCCTTAAGGTAAGTTAAGAGTCATATTACATGAAAGACAAGTGGAAAGAACCTCATTTTATAATGTGGGGTAACCCAGCTTTGAATATAACAGATTGATGCCTTATGTAAACTTGGAATAAAAGTTACATTCCTTACTCATCTTCATATGGATTCAAGTATTACCTCTATAGTGGTTCCCAATCTTTTCACTATTATGTACAACTGTTATTGTTGTTTTTATTTCCATGTCGCAATGCTTGAAGAGTTTTATTTACAAAGCAATGGCATTTAAAAAATACCTTGTACACCATAATTACAGGCACACGTGCCATTCACTTGAGACTATTTGGATCATTAAAAATAGCACAAAACCCCTAGTTATGATAACATTCAGAGTCTGCCTAGAAGTTGGAAAACCTCAGGCTTACTTATCATTGATGATTCCTGTAGAAATAAATACACACTATATTCTTCTTCTGACCTCAAACTCTATCTTAGGAGATGACACAGATAACACAGCCTCAACAATCTAAAAATGATCTCATTGTCTTCCTACTTTTCACACTTGATCTTTCCCCTGTATTCTATACAACGGTTAACAGAATCAGCATACATCTAGCCACCCATGGTAGGAAACCTCAGAATTCCTTTGGACTTCTCACTTTACCCATCTCTCCATGACATCCTGAAGAATCTTCCTCTAAAATTCCTATGGTGGACATTTATCTCCAATTTTCCATTCCCTCTGCCACTATACTAGTTTAGGCCTCATCATTTGCTAAATACCAGTATCTCGTTTTTTCTAGCCATCCTCCTTTTTTTTTTTGTGTGTGTGTGGTACACGGGCCTCTCACTGCTGTGGCCTGCATCGGCAGGCAGGCTCTCAACCACTGCGCCACCAGGGAAGCCCAAAATTTGCCATCTTAATCATTTTTAAGTGTACAGTTCAGGGGTGTTCAGTGGATCCATATTTTTGTACATCTATCACCACTATCCATTCCAGAACTGAGACTCTGTATCCATTACACAGTAACTCCTCCTTCCCCCAGCCCCTGGCAACCACCATTCTACTTTTTGTCTTTTTGTATCTGACTTATTTCACTTAACATGTCTTCAAGATTCATCCATGTTGTACCATGTATCAGAATTTCCTTTCTTTTTAAGGCTGAATAATAATATCATCATATATGTATAGACCACATTTTGTTTATGTATTCATCTGTTGTTGGATATTTGGGTTGCTTCCACTCTATAGCTATTGTGAATAATGTTGCTACGAACATGGGTGTACAAATATCTCTTCAGGACCCTGCTTTCAATTCTTTTGGGTTTATACCCAGAAATGGAATTGCTGGATCAGATGGTAATTCTATTTTTTATTTTTTAAGGAACCACCGTAATGATTTCCACAGCAGCTGTGCCATTTTACATTCCCTCCAACAGTACACAAGTTTCCAATTTCTCCACGTCTTTGTCAACACTTGTTTTGTTGTTTATTTTTGTTTTTTGATAGTAGCCATCCTAACAGGTGTGATGTGGTATCTCACTGTGGTTTTGATTTGCATTTCCCTGATGGTTAGTGATAAGTATCTTTTCACTTGCTTGTTGCCCTTTTACACATCTTCTTTGGAGAAGTGTCTGTTCAAGTCCTTTGCCCATTTTAAAATCAAGTTGTTTGTTTTTTGTTGTTGTTGAGTTACAGGAGTTTTTTTAATATATATTCTAAATATTAACAACCCTTATCAGATATATGATTTACAAACAGTTTCTTCCATTCCATGGGGTGCCTTTTCACTCTGTTGATTGATTATATCCTTTGATGCACAGAAATTTTTAATTTTGATGTAGTCCAATTTGTCTGTTTTTTTCTTTTGTCTATGTTTTTGATGTCCTATGCAAGAAATCATTGCAAATCCAAGTCATAAATCATTCCCCCTATGTTTTCTTCTAATAGTTTTAGCTCGTACAGTTAGGTTTTCGATCCATTTTGACTTAATTTTTGTACATGGTAAAAAGTAATTGTCCAACTTCATTATTTTGCATGTGGATATCCAGTTTTTGCCATACCATTCGTTGAAAAAACTCCTTTCTCTATTTCGTGGTCTCAACACCCTTGTTGAAAATCATTTGACCATATATATGCGAGGATTTATTTCTGGGCTCTCTCGTCTTTCCCAATGTTTTTTTCCATTGTTGTAATAAGTTTTGAAATCAGTCTAGTCATCCTCCTTTTGTCCACCACTCTGCCATCTTGAACCCAGATCTGATTCTGTCAGTCCCTTGCTAAAAGGTATTTGTGTAGCATTAAAGGCTCTTCAGACTTAGCCTTGGCCTATTCTTAGTCTTTTGCCCTATCATAACCCCATCCTCTCTTCCCTACGTTGGCCACTCATCCCACAAAATAACCCCAGAACACAATGTATACCTACCCACCACCTGCTAAATTCTATTATTTGTGCCTTCCTCTATTCTCCTTCTCACCCTCCACCCCCAGGTGGCAGTTACTTTTTACTCCTATAGAATTTTGTTACTATCAGAGCCATTATCACATCATATCATAACAAATTATATATGCATGCCTGCTCCCACCAGTAAAAGTTGAGCTTCTTGATGGCCCTTCAAAGAATAATTTCTTTGTGCTTGCATTGCCCAGAGATCTCACACCTATCTATTACAGTTGCACAGAGAAAGTGGTATTAATATGTATACAATGCTAGGCTAAATACTGCATGTGCAGCGTTTTGTTTAATCTTCAGAACAGTTCTATGAGATATGACATATGAGGAACCCAAGGCTTATAAATGTTTGGTTACATAGCTGGTTAGTGGTCAGGGATAGGATTCAAACTCACAGTCAACTGGCCCCAAGCCATGCTGTTATCACTAAGTTATGAAGACACTAAGGAGAGATGGGTGGTTAGTAAAATACAATAGGGTCTGGTGAATTACCTACTCTCTTTTAGGCCTGGACATGATGTTATCACAACCTCCGAAGTTGATCAGACTTAGGAGGTTGCCGATGTGTACCAATCACACTAAATAAAGCATAAACCAGAATATCAACTAAATTATAATGGGAAAGATTCCATTCAACTAGCTAAAGTACCATGTCCAGGTTTCCAGTGTCGTGATATCCAAGAAAGAGACTGAATTATCTGTAATATACTGGGTGAGCATATAGACTCAACACAATGAGAATGAGATATACTTGGGAGTGTTTTATCCAGGCGTGGTAAGGGCAGGCGAATCAGCCCTGCTCCACAACACAGCAAACCACAATGGAGTCTCTATCTGACAACTTCTGGGGTTCTTTCCTGGACAATACATACAAAACAGCATATTTTACCCCTCAAACTCCCCTTTTTCTCTGTTCCATGATGCTTATCCCCATTTTTTGTTCCTGAGAAACTGAAATATCTCAGCTTCCTTGATTATCACATTTTCCAGTTCTGCCTATTTAAAATTATTTCTAGCCATCTGATTGGAATTCTGCACATTTCATGAGTCATGTGTTTATCGACATGCTCTTATTTTATGACAAGAGATAATTGTCCATTATATATGGATTTAACTGGCTTTCTTACTCCTCCACTCAAATTTCCTGTGAGCAGCTAGACTTCATATTCTCCCATAACTAAGGGTATTGCTATTATGGGCTGTGTATCTCCCACTCTCACCTGACACAGCTTCTCAAGAGATTGTGTCTTACACATTTTTTAAACACCCAGTATCTAGTATAATGTCTGACATATCAATGGCACCCAATAAAACTTTGTCAATAAAGCCTTCCCATCAAGGAAGATACTCAAAAGAATGAGCTATACTCTCTGAAAGCAATGCCAAAATCCAGGTTCTAAATATCTTTTAGGTAGCAGCTATGTTGGAATAAATGTTTGAATTTCCAAAATGATTGCTTTGAAAAGGATAGCTCTTATTGCATGTATATGTTGGATTATATTTCATGAAATATGAGGTCATATTACTTTATAATCATATCTTGGAGCCTAGTAATGTTCTGATAGCATACAGCTGCTTCCTGGGACGTGTTAAAGAGGCTCATGTCTATAAGAAAAGACCTAAGACGTCCCAGGTGAACTAAATAGGTCAAAAAGAATGGATTATCTGGTACAAAGTAAAACTTCTTTGTAATTCTCCAGATTGCTTTCCTCTGGTCTCTAACTTTGATCTCATTTCCTTTCTAAGAGGACAGTACCTATCATCTGGTATAGTCATTAATACCATAAAATCGAAGACTTATCTTCTGGGCACATGATGGAATTGTATTTCCTATACTCCTTGTGGTTGAGTGAGGCCATTTGACAAGCTAGTTCTGGCCAAAGAGATCTGAATATAATTATCATGTGCATCTTGTTGGCCAAGTATTTAATTTCTCTCTTCTCCCTCTGGCACAGCTACTATTAATGCTCAAAATGACTCATGTTCTGTTAGCCCAGGTCTCTGATTAACTATGTTGAACATAATTCCCTACCAATTCACAATGGACACATAGCATAAACAAGAAATAAACCTTATTTTAAGTCACTAAGATTTTAGGGTTCATTGTAATTGCCTCATATCCTAGGCTATCCTGATGCAGACTGGCTATTAAACCATTGGATTAGAAGGAAAAAAATAGGCCCAGTAGGGCTTAATATCTTACCTCTCTATATCCCATCACTTATGAAGGGGTCCTGGAAAAGAACTAAAATGCACAATTGAAGAAAGTGTGATAAAAGATTAAGAGGGTCTTGGCAAAGTAAGTAGATTGAACTGTAGTCATGTGTCATGGTCAGGAAAGACTGCTAATATATTTTACCTTAGGTTCAAAGAGGAGACACTGCTTTTGAGAAACCTCATGATGGAAAACACAAAACCAATAAGAAAGTGGAGGGGCTGGAGTGCATTTTGACCCAGTGAAACTTTGGGCTGATATGGATTTGTGTGGACAATGCTTTATGCTATTATTGAGACCCAAATTGTGATCGACCTAAAAAAGATCGGTAGATTTTCTTAATACAAAGAATTATAGGGCTTCAGCCAAAGCAGTGGTTAGAGGGATATTTATAGTTGTAAATCCTATATGGAAAAAGAAATCATAAATCAGTAGCCTAACCTTCCAATGGAAAAAGAAGACCAAACGAAGCATTAAGCAAGCAGGAGGAAGGAAATAATAATTAGAGCAGAAATTAATAAAAGAGAGAATAGAAAAAATTAATTAAACCAAAAATTGGTTCTTTGAAAAGATCAACAGAATTGACAAAGCTTTAGCTGAAGCAACTGAGAAAAAAGAGGGAAGACTAATTACTAAAGTCAGGAATGAAAGACGGGACATTGAAGAAACAAAAACGGACTTTAAGTGAATACTATGGACCAAGTAGATAACTTGGGTGATAATGGACAAATTCCTATAAGATACAAAGTACTGCAACTGACTCAAGAAGAAAGAGAATATCTAAATAGACCTATGACAAAGAGATTGAATTAATAATAATTCTGTAAGTTGGGCTATTATCAAGTAAATTTGATTATACAATGTCTATTGTATTCTTATGTTATAAAAAAAACAGGAATCTGAAAGTAAAAATGTGGGTTTCTTTTTCAAAACTGTATTTTAAATCTTGAATTCTCTTGTGGAGCATTAGTAATAAGATACTGGAAAATAAAGAATTTGAGAAGATGAGACAGAAGAAATAAGAAAAAAATTTTAATTATAGGAAATTGGAATTTAAAAATCCATAAACAAGAAGAATATTTCTTGTACCAAAGAGGAAGAAAAGGCATAGTTGGAACTGCAAAATTTCTTTAGCATGTACAGATACCAAATGTCATCACATTTCTTTTTTGTCTGCTTATTTTTAGCTACATGTATGTTTTCTGTCATCAGGCAGCTCTCACTGTGCCCAGTGTGAGCCTTCCTCATCCTCATTTGGCAGCCCCTGGGTCTTTCTTCTATCTGTATGAAACACCAATTTAAAGAACTCTAGCGAACTCTTATTACTTGGTTGGCATCCAGGACTATGGGTGGATTAATGGAAACATGGCCAGTTAGAGGGTGTAAAGTTTATTTAATGGCAAAGGATAAGGGGAATTCGGAGACTATTCCATAATGCAGAAGATAACACAGCCTACACCCAGTTACAGCTTCCTCTCTACTGGGAGGTAGCGCTGTGGATAATACCGGGTGTGGAAAGTGAATTATTGCATCAGTATGAGAGAATCCCTGGGCCATTCTCATGGATATTTTTAGAAACTTTTTTTGAAGTTTAATATACACTACACACAAATGCATGTATTATATATGTTGAGCTTGATACATTTTTTTGCAAACTGAACACCTCCAGGGAGTTTTTTACATCTTGTTCTCTACCTTGCCTTATTGTTCTGGAAACTCTGGCCTTATTTGCCTGCAAAGCAGAACAACCCAAATGCACTCCTGAGTATTTACTGTGAAACTGGGTATTTCCCAAGCTCATCCCTCAGTTGGCCCACACTTCAAGCCTGTTTAGAACCCATTCCTACACCCACCTTTTCTAATTACTTCAGTGCCTATCATCTCTCTCTCCTTTGAGTTCTTGGTTACTCTCAACTAAACATTTGAATAATCATTGACTCACTAACTGATTCACACCTATTCTGTTCCCACTGGATTGTATTTGGAGAGCATGTATTGCTTATTATTTAACAGAAAAGTTAGTTTTCCTTTAAATATACCACTTAAAATTGTTTTCTATATTCCCCAAGAAGCATTATTACAAGGAACAAAACTAGAAATTAATGATAAAACAGAATTAATTATTGACCACAGTTACATAATTAGAGCAAAAAATGTATAAAATATTTAAATCTTTCATGTTCCAAGTCAAAGTTCCAACTATTTGACACTCTGTCCTATGTAGTAGGATAACCAGTTCACTCATGTGATCAAAGATCTCTATAAATTCTTAAAATGTTTCTCTAATATATTGCCAAGATATTTTAATTAACATCTCCCAAACTGCAAATTCACAGACTAGAGACCAGCTACAATAAAGCTTCCCTCTTTGAAACTGCCTGTCCTGAAAAACTGACCATACTGGGCTTGAGATCTCCATGCTAAATTACTGGCCTGGGTAGTCAGGTGTTTCTTTTACATATTTTACTTGAAGAATATTATAACTAACCAATCTTACCCATCAAATTAGTGACAAATTTTAAAAAATTACTCAGGTCTGTCAAGAATGTGGAGAGACAGGCACCACCATATGTTGCTGAGAGGTGAAACCATACAGCCTCTCTGAAAAGCAATATGGCAATATTTATTAAGACTATTTACACCCTTATGCCCAGTAATTCCATTTCTATCTAACAATTTCCTTAGCAAATTCCATTAAAGTAAATATTTATGTACAATGTCATTGAATCCAGTATTATCTATAATAAGCACAAAAATATTGAAACAACTGGGAAAATGTTAAATAAATTATGGTATGTTTCTGGGGCTGTGGACCATTAGGCAGAAACAGTAATTACACTACTGAGAAATTTTAGACGTGGAAAATGCTCAGGATACAAGTTTAAGTTGAACAAGGTAGTTTGCAGGTCTTTTTGTAAAATTATTGCTATTATTATTCATGAAAGACTGAAAGTAAATGTTATATCTGAGTGCCTTATTTTTGAGTGGTGTGATTATTAGTTATTTTTCTTATTTATAGTTTCTATATTTCCTAGAGAGAGCTCTATTATTTATACGATCAAAAAGTTACTTTTAGAAAAATACTGTTTTGGCAGTACTTTGGCCTGTAATCAGGTTTCAAAGTGTCAGTCATAATGCACTCGTTCGTTAATCAATTTAAAAATCACAGGAGCATCTCAAAATCATGAATTTTGATCTCTTTTCCCTTTGTCTTTTTCATTACAAATCTTCAGCGATCTCAATTTCATGTTTAAATTTGAGTATTTTAGGTTATTACTCTTCAAATATGTGACTTTGGTTTCCTCAGGTTGGTAATTTTTCAGTGTTTCCTCGCTGAAGAAAACTCTTTGTACCTTTGATTTTAATCTGAACATGATTCAATACTGTGACGTGCACTTAGTTCGTAAGTGTTAGCACGCCTAGGAACTTTTTTCTGGTCAATTTTTTAATCTCAAAAGGGACTGGCAAAACCACTTCGTAATCAATTACACGTGGAAACCACGGTGTAAGCTCCACGTGAGTTTAGGAGGCGCTCAGAAACGCTATAAGAAAAGCACATCGGGTTCAGGTGATAGCAGGATACCCTGGATATCCTTTCCAGCACCCTGCCCTGGAAAGACAGATTTGGGTAACCTGAGCACAAAGCGATGGGCAGAAGTCATGAACCACTGAGGTCAGAGCTGGCCGAAACAGAAAAGACCAATCAGGGAGGTCACAGAATAGACAGAGCAGGATAAAGAAATACAGCAGAGGAAGGAGGCTCAAAAACTTTGAGCTGTAATGACTGCAGAGTTAAAGGGGGCATTGTATAATGCCCCCTTTAAAATCACATTTCAGGAACTCGCTAGACCTTGAGACCTCAGCTTCCGCAACCAGAAAAAAATTTCAACTAAAGGTTCTTCCCAAATCCGGACTCATTTTAATCCTAGAGCCAGGTTTTAGATACCACCTCATCAGAAAGCGTAAGGGCGCGCATGCGTCGCGACGCAGGCCACCTCCCGGGGGGCGGGGCCTTCCTTTTGCCTTAGGACTTCCGCCGGCGTCGGCCCCGCCCGCCTCACCTGCGCGTCACGTGCCCTGCGCTGCTCGCCGGCACCCAAGCGCTGGTCCCGGGCGTCGTGGGTCTTCGAGGTGAAAGGGGCAGTGCTCACGGGCCAGTTTAACAGCGGCGGAGGCAGGTGGGGGACCTTGACTGGGGTCAGCCTGCCGAGCTTCCCCGCTCGAGGTGTCTAAACCCTCCGTTTCTCGGCGTCAGGTTCTAAGCGCGCGACAGGGACCTGCTGAGACCTTGACCAGAGCGATGCACGGTTTTGCGGCCTCGGTCTGGAAGCCGGGCGGCGCCTCCCGGCGGGGCGTGAAAACCCCAGCTGGCTTCTACCCCTCCCCCGCAACCCGAGCGCCGGTTCCCGCGCCCCGGAAGGCCCTGCTCCCCGCCGACCGCGCTTCTGCCGCGGGTCGCTCGGTCCGCTGAGGCCTGGTTGGCTCTCAGAGTTGGGCAAATCCTTGGTCCCCGCGTGTGCGCGGTGGGAGTAGGTCTCGAGCTTTATGTTGGAGGAGTCTTGGCACATTTCGGGTTTGCCTTGCATTAGATGGGTATGCGTGTGTTTACACTGGCGAGTTGATCCGGGATATGACCGGAAATTGAGTGTTCGGCTTGACTGCTGAGGTTTAAGTGGACGCCCACACCAGGTAGGGGTAGACTTGAGAGCGCGTTTCAAAACAAAGAGTTCAGCTGATTGCGTCTCTGTCCTTGCGACTCGAGGGCCTCGAACTGCAAAGGGAGCTGAGCGCCACAAGGGTGAGGAAGTTTGGAAAATTACCCGTGTGCGCTTGCACAGTTGGAATTTGGGAGTTCCCCAGAAAGCACCGGCTGATGCCGTTTGTTTCCAGTGCAACACCTCAGGCGGTAATCTACCAGGGTTTTTGGTGGTTGGTTGGTTGGTTGGTTTTTAAGACTTCATTGGAGTTTGTTAGAAAAAAGAGGCTGAACTTTTGGGATAAGATAAATGTTGGAAAAGGCTCGCTCTATCTATTTGGAAAGATTTCTGTAAATAATATTAGAACAAGGTATTATGAATTTTACAATTCAAAGTACGCCTGTCCCTTCAGGGCTGATTATTGCCTCGTTCTACACCATTTTTCCACTGTCAGATTTTTTTTTTTTTTTTTTTAGTGTTAGTAGCTTTATTTTTAGTTATCCAGTCATTTTGTATTATATTCACATATACTGTTTAAAGCCTAGAACTGGATTTGGGGAAAAATGTTAATTCAGCAAATGTTTATTTGACCACATTAGGTGCCGATATTGTTTTACGTTTTACATGCCGTGGATACAGAAATGAGCGAAACAGACCCGATCTTTGTTGGTTTGGTGCTTACCTTCTAGTGGGGGGAGACAAATAAATAATAAATATGTCAGAGGGTGGTAATTGCTACACTGAGGATTAAAATACGGTGGTGTGCTAGCCTGTAGAGGGGCTACTTTAGACTGGGAAACTCTCTCTGAGGAAGGACACTGAAATTGAAATCGAAATGCGAAATTAGATCCCAAAAGCAGGGGGAAGAGAATTTAAGCATAAGAAAACCACTTTGTGAAGATCTTAGGTGTAATCCTTTTGACCAGGGAGGCTGGAAAGACGGAGGGTGAGGGAAAGTGGAAGGAGTTGAGGTCTGAGAAGTAGGCAAGCAAGAGACAGACCATGTAGGGTTTTGTAATTCTTGGTGTTTGGATTTTATTCTAAATTTGTAAATTTGTTCTTAGGTGCAGACCAGCTAAGTCCATTTTTTGCCACTCTTTCTTTTTGGTTTCCTTGATTTATTACATTGATTCTTCACCTCAGATCTTTTATATCTTTTTATTCTTTGTCAGACAAGATGACAAACCATGACATGATAGCTTTCAACACTGCCACTTAAATTGTGAATGAAACCTTTTGTTCCTTTTTTATGAGTGAACTATATAATTCTGCATCTTAAAGGCAGAGCCGTAGCCTTGGCTCCATCCTGTGGAAGGACCAGCAGAGTTTGTTAAAGTAGTGAAAATTTTTTTTAAGCTGAGATTAACAGGTGTGGAATGAGGCAGTGTTGAGTAGCAGTTAGTTAAGGGAAAGTCTTCAAAGGTGAAATAAATACCCAAGGTTCTGGATGTTCAGTGTCAAATCAGTTTGAAGTTATTTGACTAGGTTCCTTTTCAGGAGTATGGAATTTTATTGGTATGGCACTGGTGATTGTGGTAGTCATCAGAGGTTATATATAGTCTTAAAATGTTTTATTTCTCTCCAAATTATTCTAACCCCCGGTATAATATATTGTCTTTTAAAAATGTGAATGTAGGAGCTTTCATCGAGCAAGTTAATTGATTTTGGCTCTTTTATATTGATTTGAGTTGCGTTTATTTGATTCCTAGGATGAAGTAACCTTTATCTGTCTAAAAATTGCAGGATATTTTACTTCAAATAAAGGACATGGTGAAAATAATTCACACGTTAGCGGATCATGATGATGATGTCAACTGCTGTGCCTTCTCCTCTTCCCTCTTGGCCACTTGCTCCTTGGACAAAACAATTCGCCTGTACTCCCTGAGTGACTTCAGTGAATTGCCACACTCTCCATTGAAGTTTCACACCTATGCTGTCCACTGCTGCTGTTTCTCCCCTTCAGGACATATTTTGGCTTCATGTTCAACAGATGGTACCACTGTCTTGTGGGATACTCAAAACGGACAGACTTTGGCAGTGATGGAACAGCCCAGTGGTAGCCCCGTGAGGGTTTGCCGGTTTTCCCCAGACGCCACTTGTTTGGTATCAGGGTCAGCTGATGGAACTGTTGTTTTGTGGAATGCACAGTCATACAAGTTATATAGGTAGGAATGTTTAAACCGCTTTCCTTTTTTTTTTTTTTTTTTTTTTTTTTTGCGGTATGCGGGCCTCTCTCACTGTTGTGGCTTCTCCCCATGGCTCACGGGCCCATCCGCTCCACGGCATGTGGGAGTTTCCGGGACCGGGGCACGAACCCGTGTCCCCTGCATTGGCAGGCGGACTCTCAACCACTGCGCCACCAGGGAAGCCCCGCTTTCCTTTTTTAATCCTATTAACAGGTCCAGAAAAAAAAAAAAAGCAGAATAGTTTGATGACTTTAAGAAGCAGATAATTTTTAGACATTACAAGGAAAAATATTTTGACCTATCTTCTGAAGGTCATAAAAACATAAAATGATTCTTGAAGTAGATTTTCTTGGCTCTGAGTGTTTTAAATTTCCAATTTCTCTTTTGTAAAATAAGGTTAATCTTGTTAGACTTTCATGGATTTGGGGGGTAAGAGTTAGGCCAAAAAAATACCCTACAATAGTCTTTTGAATAAAATTTAGTAATTTTAAGCTTTATTTTTGTCACTCGTGGCTCAGGTATTCTCAATAATAAAGTAATGGTAGGTAAGTCTCAGCTACACAGCTCTTTCCTGACTAGGATTCTTGCTGACCAAGCCCAGAAGAAGGAACCTTGTTTCTTTAAAAAAAAAAAAATCACTTAAAAAACTCCTTTTGGATAAAAATACATCAATTAATTTACACCGGTAATGTGTTGCAACTCACCAACATTAAAACCATGCACTTGTATGTATTTATAGTGTGGTGAAATATATATAACATCAAACATTTTAACCATTTTAACGTGACATTAAGTACATTATAAACTTTCAAATGTTACCAATTAAAATAGCTTAATGTACCTTCCTTTCTCCCTACCCCCCAGTATCACTCAGAGCACAAATGGTAGCTGGTAAACAGCTGTTACTCATTTAGATTTGGGTCTTTGGATTGAAGAAAGTGATGTGTTTTAAGTGGTGCTAATAAACAGTTTAAAGAGAAAGCACAGGAAGAATGAAATGCCTTTAAGTTATTTTGTGTGAATGAAATACAGCTGTCAGCTAACTAATCTTTTTCAGTTATTGGGTGATAAATTCTGCCTCCCTAGCATTATTTCTCTAATGTATGTAATTAATGATATAAAAATGGTACACTGCGGTAGATTTAAGCACTGGCTAGGACACTGCACTAATTGTTGGGTTTTTACCAGTTTATTTTTCCTAATTGAGAAAATAATATTGTTAGGCCAGTGCTTCCTTATCTTCCCTAGATAATTTTAACTTGTTCACAGCATTTTCTTTACATAAAGAATTTGCATTTGAAGATGGGATGAAAGTTTCTGGGTGATTTTGCTGTTTGTTGTTTCTAGGTGATTTTAATACAAAAGTTGAAAGTACTTTTGACCCCAGTAACATGTTTTTCAATCAAAAAGTTATATCTTAAAAAAAAAATGTGACTAGTTGATATTGTTGGTTGTTATTGCTTTTTTTGTTAAGCTTTGTAGATTTTAACATGTTCCTACTGACTTGCCATATGGAAAGGTATGAAGATATGTCGACTTTGGTTTGGTTAAGATAATGTTTAAATCCTCTTACTTTTAGCAAGCATATAAATGATATTTTATTTCTGTAGGCATCTACTGCCTTTCATCTCTAGTTCTGTGATAGCCATTTATCCTCTTTTTAGTGTATCAAGCTTCTGTTAGAGATTGTAATGTAAAGTAAAAGATGCTCTGAAATGAAAATTCCCTTTTCATTTGCTTTTATTTCAGATGTGCTAGTGTTAAGGATGGCTCCTTGGTGGCCTGTGCATTTTCTCCTAATGGAAACCTCTTTGTCACTGGCTCCTCGTGTGGAGATTTAACAGTGTGGGATGATAAAATGAGGTGTCTGCATAGTGAAAAAGCACATGATCTTGGAATTACCTGCTGCGATTTTTCTTCACAGCCAGTTTCTGGTTAGTTATTTTACTCTTGTAAGCACTAGTAATTCCCATTTGCAATTTGTATGTGACTTTTCGTTCTTTTACTTATTTTCACTTCATCATTAGTAAAACAACAAGCCCTTTTAATTCATTCCTTTCAAGGAATCATCCTTCTCCTTTATCTTTATTGATCAAAATGAAATCACAGATATTTTGGGGGGAAAATCAGGATCTTTGGGAAAATATGTAGGGGCTGACTCAACTTGGTGCAGTAGATCTGGATTCCTTGAGTATGGTAATGTAGAGGCCTTAACCCTGTTGGTTTTACTGTGATTTTTGAAATATTGTATATTGATATTCAAATAGAAATGTGAAATGTAAAAATTGGAAACACGTTTCATTTTCCATTTACTAATTTAATCTTTCAAAACAAATTTATAAAGCATTTGACAATACAGTTAGTTTTCAGAAAAAGGAGAAACAAAAACTCCTGAATATAGACTCTTGGTTTTAAATAAATACAGTGAATTGGGAAGTTGTCTTCTTTTATTTTAATCTTCTATGTTAGGATGAAGTTCTGCTTTTGGCTGCTCCAGTCTTATTGCCAGACCAGTGCTGTCCCATAGCAATATAATGTGAGCTACATATGTAAATTAAAAAATTTCTAGTAGTAGGTGAAATTAATTTTTTTTGTTTTTTTGTGTTTTTTTTTTTGTGGTACGCGGGCCTCTCACTGTTGTGGCCTCTCCCGTTGCGGAGCACAGGCTCCGGACGCGCAGGCTCAGCGGCCATGGCTCACGGGCCCAGCCGCTCCGCGGCATGTGGGATCCTCCCGGACCGGAGCACGAACCCGTCTCCCCTGCATCGGCAGGCGGATTCTCAACCACTGCGCCACCAGGGAAGCCCAAAATTAATTTTAACATATTTTATTTTACCCTATATATCTAAAATATTATTTCAATAATTGATAGCCAATAAAAGTATTAGGAAGATATTTTACTATATTTTGGTATGAAGTCTTTGAAATCTAGTATGCATATTATGTCACATCTCAATTTGTAGTAGTCACACTTTAACTGTTCAGTCACCATGTGTGGCTAGTTACTACCTTATTGGACAGCTCAGGTCCAGTAGCAGGATGGCTTTGGCGTTCCCTATTTCAAAACCATCAATGGCATATTAAAATATGATTAAGGTAAGATAAAATACCAAATCCCAAACACAAAGCCTGTAAGTACCTTCATATTCTGTTTCCCTACCTCATCCCAAATCACACTTGGCTTCATGCATTCTCCTGCCACACTGGCCTCCTTTGATTCCTTGAATGTCTCTAAGATTTTTCCAAGGGTTTTACATGTGGACCCTTCACCTGGTTCACTATTAGTCATCCTTTAGATTTCAGGTAAAAAAAAAAAAAAAAAAAAATCACTTCAGGTGAGTTTCCCCTGCTTTTACCTCCTGCACACAGTCTAAAGTATTTTGATACAGTCTTTTAGTTGCACGCTTTATTTTTCTTTTAAAATAGGATTTAGTGAAGTATCACAGGTTTTAATTATATAGTTATTTATATGGATTGTGTTTAATGGTGTTTTTCCTGTTAGGTTGTAAGCTCCATAGGGCAGCGCCTGGATCTGTTTTATTTACAGTGCTTGGAATATAATAGGCCTTGAAATGCCGACTGATGAATAAGATTTCTTTTGTTGATTTGCTGAAATTTCTTTTTTTTGTTTTCTTAGCCTTTTAGTATCACATAGCAGATTAACAGATTTTCTTTTCATGAACCCATTCTTATATTAAACTCCCTACCTAATTTATTTATGATAATTTATTCTTTTAATATATTGTTTTATGCTGTTTTATTCTAAGAAGACCAGCTTGTAACAGACAAGAACCATTTCTTCCATTCTGTGAGACCTCCAAAATCTTACAGGCACTCAGTCAATCTTTAATGAGTTATATAAACATAAGGAGATTTAGGTTTCCTTTCTGATTCTAAGTTACCTGAAAAAAAGATTTTCAATTAAAATACCATTTTTATAGTGATATTAGAGTAAAACTAAGGACATCCTTGTTCTATCTTTAGAGGGATTGCAGCTCATGGGTCCTGGAAAGGTTCACTAAACTAGGCAGAAAATTTGGTGAGATTCTAAAATAAGTTTATTACTCACATCCCTACCCTGCCTGTAGAGTATATTTCTCAATATACTTCTAATATGTCCCTTCTCTACTTTCTTTAGTTCAATTTCTGTTAAAATAGATATTAACCTTAAGTGTAAATTCCCTGAAACAGATCAATATATGCTTTAAAGTGTATAAACCAATAAATGATTATTATAGGAATTTGTGGTAACTATGTATTTTCTTAAAAGACAAAGTATGTAATTTTTAACTTGTTATTGTTTAATTTGGTATTTGTTAATATCTAAATACTTATGACATTGAATCTTCTGTCTTTGTGACATTTTGCTCAAATAAGGAAAAATAATACTGTTTGTGCTGGAGGATAAATGTTCAATTCTCTCCAGTTTTTAAGTGAAAAAACAGTTTGGATTAGATTATTATTACAATTTAAATATTTTTCCTGAAGAAAAGTCTATTTTTAAATATTATATTTGGATCTCAAGGATAGGCATATTTTAAGCTTTATAATTTTACCTTGTCCTAGATGAATTCTTACTACTGAAAGAAACTTCTGAATTAACTTAAGAATCTTATTTAGTCTAGAAACTATAGGAAAAAAAGTTTTCTTAACTGAGTCTAGTACTTAAATATTTTACTCTCAGCCATTTTTGGGTAAACTGTTTTCCCTTAAAAAGATTTAATGATTATTAGGAATTGCTTACATCCATCAAGATCTCTGAGAAAGGATACTGTTTGGCTGAACCTGTGCTACAAAAACAAAAATGCTGTTGAAATGTGGAAGTCCCATGCAGTTAGAAAAACTTTCAGTGAAAAAGAAATTTTAATTTGTTTTATGTTAATAAAGTATATGTGCTTTCAACAAAACAGAGGGAGTCCATGGGAAGCATTTATTTTACATACCCAGGTGTATAAATTAAATACCATATACTAAATATTTGCAAAACAGGAGTGCAATCTTAAGATGGGTATTAGGTTTCTTAATTGTGTCTTACTGCATATGAGTGCTGAAATTTCCTTTGACCTGTGATATTAGGTGGAATTCATATAAAATTGAGTTGGTGATACCAATATTTACATTACCCACAATATTTAGGAACTTATCTAGTGGGTGGATAATGATACACTGAAATTATCTAAGTAAGCATAACAACTAGCGGGTTTTTTTGTAACACCAAATTTAACTGTTTACTTTCCCTGATTTGTGTAATATTTTCCACCAAATCTATTAGACTGAATTGATGTTGTTTTGGATTTATGTAATTCTATTCTTTGTCTTGATTAAATCAAAATGGGAAAACAGTCTCATTCCATGTGAATTAAGACTAAGCTTTTAACAAGTGAACATATCCTAAAAAAGTTAAGTTGGGAGCAATTAAGCATTTAACACTCATCTCATAACTGACTTTTCTTCCTAATTTTTTCCATCAGTGCTAACCTCATAGACTCTAAAATTGGGTTGGAGGGTGCCCTAGGCTTCATGGCTCAATATTGGCCCTTGCAACGTTGAATTATATCCTTAGTGGAAGGGAAATAAAAAGGTATTTTGTCGCAACTTCAGGGGCTAAAGTCATAATCCTTTGAAGTACCTTGCTTAAAAGAAATTCTTTAACCGACATTTCGTTATATGGTATAAATTAATTAATATAATTAATATTGCTTGTGAATGTGGTTTAAATGAATAGAATGAACAGATCTGAGTTAAGAAATTGAAAATTTTTTGGTTTAAATGTTTTATCAATTCTTGGGTATGTATTTTTAACAAATTTATATTTTTAGGTGGAGAACAAGGTCTTCAGTTCTTTCGACTGGCATCATGTGGTCAGGATTGCCAGATCAAAATTTGGCTTATTTCCTTTACCCATACCTTAGGTATGTATTCAACTAGTAGTTCTCTAAAATGATTTTTTGTGATTCAGGTAAAATTTATATTTTAATTAATCTTTTTAACTAAAGAACTCTGAATATCTAAAAGTGATTATAAAAATATATTTTAAGAACTTTTAGTCAAAGTAATACATATACATGATTTAGAAATTGTATACACACTACTGATTATGACCTCACCACTACCACTACACACATTCGCTCATACATTCGTCCTTTTTCTGTTTTCAATTCTTTTGATGGTTTTCAAAGTTTCTCTAAATACTGTTTACACCACCACATTTTTTTAAATTTATTTTTTAACATCTTTATTGAGGTATAATTGCTTTACATTGTTGTGTTAGTTGCTGCTATATAACAAAGTGAATCAGCTGTATGTATACATATATCCCCATAACCCCTCCCTCTTGCATCTCCCTCCCACCCTCCCTATCCCACCCCTCTAGGTGGTCACAAACCACCTAGCTGATCTCCCTGTGCTATGCAGCTGCTTCCCACTAGCTATCTGTTTTACATTTGGTAGTGTTTATATGTCAATGCCACTCTCTCGCTTCATCTCAGCTTACCCTCCCCCCTCCCCGTGTCCTCAAGTCAGTTCTCTATGTCTGTGTCTTTATTCCTGTCCTGCCCCTAGGTTCTTCAGAACCT